>NC_053042.1:28819332-29420939 GCF_003473485.1 Medicago truncatula | reverse complement strand
GCTAACCGCATAAGCCAAGTCCGGCCTACTACAAACCATTCCATACATGATGCTTCCAACCCCACTTGCATAGGGAGTACCTTCCATCAATTGCTTCTCATCCTCGGATTGAGGACATTGTTGTATGGACAACTTTGTGTGGTGACCCAAGGGAGTGCTCACGGTTTTAGAGTTTGACATTCTAAAACGCTCCACCACCTTCTTCAAATAACCAAGTTGAGATAAGAAAAGTTCGCCTTTGTCACGATTCCTCACGATATCAATCCCAAGAACTCTCTTTGCCGGACCAAGATCTTTCATCTCAAATTCACCATTTAACCTCTCCTTGAGCTTCATAATCTCATCCTTGCTAGAGCTCGCCATCAAGATATCATCCACATATAAAAGAAGATAGAGAATGACTTTCTCACTCTTGTTCAACATGTACACACAAGAATCATATCCTCTTCTCACAAAACCGGTCTTCAAAAGAAACTCATCAAACCGACGATACCATTGCCTAGGGCTTTGCTTCAACCCATACAAAGATTTCTTTAAAAGACACACCTTAGACTTGTCCTCCACAAAACCTTCCGGTTGCTCCATGTAGATTGTCTCTTCAAGGTCACCATGTAAGAAAGCGGTCTTCACATCCATTTGTTCCAACTCAAGATTGAATTGATTCACAATAGCCATAAGTATCCTTATGGAACAATGCTTCACCACCGGTGAAAAGATCTCGTTGTAGTCGATCCCCTCCACTTGAGTGAAACCCTTTGCCACAAGTCTTGCTTTATACCTTGGACCTTCAACACCCGGAATGCCATCCTTTTTCTTGAAGATCCACTTGCATCCAACTACCCTTTGGTGATTAGGTAGCTTCACAAGTTTCCAAGTTTGGTTCCTTTCCAATGAATCCATTTCTTCATTCACCGCCTTCAACCAATACTTGCTCTCTTTGCTCTCAAATGCCTCCTTGAAGTTTCTAGGCTCCGAGTCTTGCACATCTTCCGCCGCATTTAGAGCAAAACACACCAAGTCCGCATAAGCGAATCTCTTAGGAGCCGTAATGGTCCTTCTTTCTCTATCTCTTGCCAATAGATACTCAGGATCCACTACCGGTTGAGTTCCACTTGTATCCGAAGTTGAAGCTTCATCTTCTACATCTTCTTCTTCTTCATTTGGAAGCTCCACCTCAAACTGAGTTTTCTCCACCATAGTTTCCGGTACTTGAGTCTCTAGGTCTTTACACTTCATCCCCATCCGGGTCTCATCAAAGGTAACATCCCTACTTATCAAGACTCTTGATCCTCCACTAGATTTCAATTTCCACAACTTGTACCCCTTCACACCTTCCGGATAACCAATGAAGACACATTTCAAAGCTCTAGGCTCAAGCTTGTCTTGCTTGATATGCGCATATGCCAAAGCTCCGAAAACCTTCAAAGAGGAGTAATCCGCCGGTTTCCCACTCCATACCTCCATAGGTGTCTTGAAGTCTATTCCCGTTGATGGACATCTATTGATCACATAAGCAGCCGTTGTCACGGCTTCACCCCAGAAACTCTTAGGTAACCCAGCTCTTAGGATCATACACCTCACACGCTCCAAAAGAGTCCTATTCATGCGTTCCGCAAGACCATTTTGTTGCGGTGTTCTTGGTACGGTTCTATGCCTCTTGATTCCTTTCAACCTGCAAAACTCATTAAACTGCTCTGAAACAAACTCCAGGCCATTGTCAGTTCTTAAACCTTTTAGTTTAGTTCCCATTTGATTTTCTATGAGAGTGTGCCATTCTTTGAACTTTTCAAAGGTATCACTTTTGTTTTTCAAAACAAAGACCCACACTCTCCTAGAATAATCATCAATGATAGAAAGAAAATAGGAACCTCCCCCATGAGTAGGAGTCTTAGAAGGACCCCAAAGATCCGAATGCACATACTCAAAAGGTCTACTAGAATGATGCATGCCACTTCCAAACTTCACCCTATGTTGTTTGCCTAGTATGCAATGTTCACAAAATTCTAGCTTGTCCAATTTATCTTTCCCTAGCAAACCTTGTTTAGCTAGTTCAACTAAACCCCTCTCACTAACATGCCCCAATCTCAAATGCCACAATTCAGAATTATTATGAGATGCAACACTAGCTACCGATGCATTACCAATTACTATGGAACCATCTAAAATGTATAAACCATTCATTCTAGACCCTTTTACCGTAATTAATGCACCATGCGAAATTTTACAAACCCCATGCTCTATTCTAGTGCAATAACCTAGATTATCAAACATGCTTAGGGAAATTAAATTACGCTTAAGTTCGGGAACAAACCTCACATCCCTTAAAAGGAATTCACGACCATCAAACATCTTTAGACGAACGTTGCCCATGCCTTGGACTTTGCAAGCTTTGTTATTTCCGAGTCGAACAACTCCTCCTTCTTTTAGAATCAAAGTCTCAAAATATTCCTTTCTATGACACATGTGATAAGAGCATCCCGAGTCCAAAACCCAACTCTTCTCCGGTTCCCAACTTGTTACCACTAGTGCACCCGCACTCTCATAACCTTCTTCATTTGAAGCCTCCGCAACTTGAACCGAAGGACTACCATCGCCCCCTTATCCGGACAATCTTTCTTGAAATGACCTTGCTTGTGACAAAGAAAGCATTTATACTTTGATTTGTCAAAGCCCTTGGACCTAGACTTGGATCTTGATTTCCCTTTGCCTTTTCCTCTATGCTCATTCCTCCCTCTTGTAACATTCAAGCCTTCACTACCTTCATCAACCCTCATGTCCTTGAACTTGGTCAATTCTTTGGTTCTCAAAGCCGCTTGGACCTCCTCCAAAGTAGTAGTGCCCTCCTTACCATAAAGGATGGTATCCTTGAAATGCTCAAAGGACTTTGGTAATGAACAAAGTAACAACAAAGCCTTATCCTCATCTTCCATGTTAACTTCAATGTTGGCCAAATCATCAAGAATCTTGTTAAACTCCGTTAGTTGCTCCGAGATCGATTTAGACTCCACCATCTTGAATGAATAGAGTTGTTGCTTCAAGAGTTGCCTATGAGCCAAAGATTTCGTCATATACAATGACTCCAACTTTGCCCACATCGATGCCGCAGTAGCTTCCCTCGCGACATCCCTTAAGACCTTATCTCCGAGACATAAGACAATGACACTCTTTGCCTTGTCTACCATCTCACGCTTCTCCTCTTGTGTCAAGGTTGCCGGCATCGCCGCTTCACCTTTCAATGCTTCTACACACTTTTGTTGTGTCAAAACCGCTTGCATCTTAACCTTCCACAACCCGAAATCATTACTTCCGGTGAACTTCTCGATGTCCCACTTTGACCCCATGATACCAACTAACAATCACGCCTATGCCCCACGGTGGGCGCCAATTGTTGTGAATCCGGTTCTACAAACGAACCTTCACACCAATGAAATAAACCAATGATGTGTGGAGCAAGTGATAGTGATAATCAATGAGAACAAATGGCTTCCAAGCAAACAACAACAAACAGCCCTAAGCTAGTGTATAGCAAAACCACACAAAGAGCTAACAAGCATAAACAAGATAAACGGTAAAAGGAAAGAACAAAACACCGAGCAAGATTGTTGACCCAGTTCAGCCAATATGGCCTAATCTGGGGGAGAGAGCAGCTCTCCAATCCAATATGAGAAAGTGTTACAAAAGGTTACAAGACTTTAGCTTATCAAGCTTTACACATGAACAAACCCTAGAGCTACCCTTTGGTATTTTCCCACTCTCACACTATGAACCCTAAATCCCAAGGTGATTACAATGTTTTTCCCAACCTAAGAAACTCTCTCATCAAAGGCACACACCCCATAGGATCCCCTCTTTGATCTCCAAGATTTCTCTCTTAAGCTCTCTTAAGGTTGTCTTCAAAAAGCACAAGAACACAATAAATACTAGTCCTCCCCTGAAGAAATCGTGCCACGATTTCCCTAGATCGTGTCACGATCTGCAACAGTCCCCAGGTTGACCAGTCCTTATCAGAGATACTTAACCAGCAAGTTTCTGGATCGTGTCACGATTTCCCAAGATCGTGCCACGATTTTGCATCCTGCAAACTTGGCTCACGGCATCTCAAATCGTGTCACGATTACCAAATCGTGTCACGATTGCTCTGTTCTTCCAGACCACAAATTTGAAGCCAATTCCAACAGGTAGAGATAGAGCAGGAGGAGACACAACCACATCAGACTCTTGGAGTCTTTTTATTTTTCATATTTACGGTTAAACTTGATTGAAGTCGGTTAAATATGAGCAACATGTTTTTTGTTGTCTTAATCAAACCGGTATCAATTAAGTCACTAACATCTACTATCAAGAGATGACAGTGTGTGATGTTTGAAGTTTTAAACATTGTTCAAGTACTATTCCACGATAAACCACTCATGAATGTGGTGCATATTAGAATTTCTCCTATAATGCATATTATCAATAAATATGACAATAATTTACAGCTTAGTGCATTTAAATTGGATGCACAAAATTAACACACGAATCTCTCTTTAGATACATCGGTTCAATTTTGTTGTGAAAAGAACAGCAAGCCTAAATTTATAAAAAGCATTCTATGAGTGTTTCTATGGATCTGTATATAAAAATTAAAGGTTATAACAATAACAAGTTTCCTGGGAAAATCTATATGATGACATCCGTACTCCGGGAAATTATGGTTCAATGAATTTGGAGCATAGATGTCAATACCAAAACCCTGCAACAATCATACATTTCTAAACTTTTAAAGAGGATTCACGTCTAGTGGGTTCGATGTGCCAATTTGGTTGTTCATTGTTTGAATCGGTTGTAGATATGCATAGGATTCTGTCGTGGAAGTTGGATAAGGTTGACCGATGGCCAACACTAATGTATGTTATGCCTGCTGCTGCAATCTTTTTGTACAAATAAACCTGTAACACAAAAAACATAAGAAAACGAATCATTACCACATGAAGCGATATATAATTATGATATTAATTAATCGTTTTTACTCTTATGGATCCTTTTACAAGAACGCTCAAAAGTTCTCTCTAAATCATTTTAATTAAATCAAGAATTTAAGTGCATATGTATTGTCAGTGTAAAACTTTTTTATAGCCTTATGGTGTCTATAATAGAAGGAATGTAAATGAATGATAAAATTACTAAACAAGAACTTCCATATTCATATCACATTTACAAATCTGTCAAATTAACTTGGAGTTCAAGAATACCTCATTGGGTTCATCAAGTGCGCTTGTCGATTCATCCAGTAGAGCTAGTTGAGGTTTTAAAAGCAAAAGACGAGCAAATGCAAGACGTTGCTGTTCTCCCAGAGAGAGAACACTAGACCATTCATGTGTTGAATCCAACCCAAATCGAGGTAATATGTAGCCAAGACGGACATCCTCGAAGATCTTTATCAGCTCGTCTGTTTTTGGCTTCATAAGTTCACTATTCATATCATCTGAATTCGACAAGAAAGGAAGCACATCTGCACAACAATTTTCAGTCAATCAGGAAATTATACACACCATTCCTGCTAACATACTAATAATATCAACGGTGGTATCAGTCAGGTAAATGAACTTTCTATTTAATCGGATAACATAATAGTTTTTCTTTGACTTATTTATGTGATTAATTCAGAACTTCAATGATAATTTGGCAAGACAATATTTTTAGGAATGATGGATAATACTTGATAAGAACATGTTGCAACCTTGAGGTTAATGCTCCTGAGAATTATCTTGATTTTATTTGTTCCTGTCAGGAATCAAATACAGTAATCCTGATTTATCTAAACTTAAGTTACTTAACTGAAACTTATTAACCCAGGTCTGATAAACACAGTACACTGAATTAGAAGAGAATATCTTTGCAAGATTCTGTATGGATATATCTCCATTTCATTTATCTCAATTACAGTTATTCAAAAAGGTGTGTTTTTCTTTGATGAAGATTTTCGGCTTAGTTAACTATTAGATTAACTTTGTGTAGGAAGAGAGTTTACCAAAAATACATCAATAGTTTTCTTTGCTTCAATGCTCATTCTAGTTACATCTTCAAAAGAACCCAGCCAATAATACCTCTTCAATAATAATCTGTTGGATATCTTATTAGAATTGTGTCAGTTTTATTATAATTATAGTAGTTAATTATGCAGTTATGGTTTATTATTATATTATGATTAATAATTAATTAAGTCAGTAGTGGGAGGTTAAGTTTTAAGAATAAATAGGGGAGGGATGGGAAGATTGAGGGGCATCTGAGGATTTGACTGGGAAGGGGCCATTTTGGCAATAGGGAGGTGCAGACCCTATAAGTTCTGCAATATTATTCTGTAATCAAAGGGATTTTCCCTATTTTTTTCTTCTATATCAGTTGATTTCTATCATAATCATATCTACTTTTTTATCAGATTATTTTCCCCCTAATGTCTGATAATTGTCAAAACTCCCACAAAAATTACGATATAATTTCTGGTATTCTTACAAGAAAAAATACTTCCTCTTAAAATTTATGTTGAGCTTAACTCAACCCTACAAAACTGACTAGTAAGGTGAGAATAGTCCAAGCGTTATAGGCACTACTTAGCCCCTCATAACCAGCATACTGGTGGCATTGGGTGCTGCAGTGAACACAACTCAAATGCCGCAATGGCGGACCACCATTAAGGCGGAACTTCCAACACACTCAGATCCAATGGAGCTGGAGCGTGGACAATGCAGGCAACCCAACAACGGATCTAAGATACGCTCTGATACAATCTTTTAATTTGAGCTAACTCAATCCAACAAAACTGATTTGTAAGGTAAGGACTGCTCAAACTTTAGAAACACTAGTTAGTCCATATCTCTATGCTGTGTGACTTGTAAGGCTAAACTAGCCCCACGCACCCAACAGAATGATGGTGTTTGAGGCTGCAATGAAGGTAACCCAAATGCCACAGTAAGGCGGAACTTCCATCGCTTCCTTGTCATTGAGCATCTCATCTCCTATGTCAGACCTAAAATTTCTCTATTGCTGTAGTCTCAACAATCGTATTTAAGCAAATGAGATGTCGACATACATGGCAGAGCAAATCATAAAAAAAGGGTATGGAGTCTACAACAGAATTAAAAATAATATATTTAGTTACAAGGGGAAAAGGAACTAGAAATCACATACTTTTTTGTTTATCACTATCCAATGTTGGAACGAGATCATCACCCCAAGTTGGATAAAGTAATTGTTGACGAAGAGTACCCAAAACCATGTACGGCTTTTGAGGTAGGAAAAAGATTCCAGATTTTCTGCTGATGGATTTTCCACGATCTTCAGATATATCACGAGGAGTATTCACATCTGAACTAATGGATTTCTCAGCATCTTCCCCACCTTTTACATAGTATATGATCTTTCCGGTTCCGGTTCTCCATAGACCAACCATAACTCTTAATAAAGATGTTTTGCCACTTCCACTTGGTCCTGTTATCTGTTGAATTGTTTATATATGAAAATGCATAAGTACAGTCCTACAGTTTTTATATATGTTTACAGTTAGGGGGAAGTTGATTGCTTACCAGTAAATTATCCTTTGCCTTGATTGTCAATGACAAGTCTGTAATAAGTGTAGAATCACTTGGTGTCTTCAGAATCAAATTATCTATCTCCAGTAACGTTTCATGTTTCTTTTGTGGAGTCAATTCATTAGATTCCAATGCAGATGAACTTGTATAGTCTCTGTACATAATATCTATGTCTTCCAAAGAATCCGAGAGAGATTTAGAGTTGCTTCTATCCAAAATATCATCAAACTCACCTGCATATATATTAAAAATATATTACCAATCTTATAGAAATGGACTAAAAATAGGATGAACAGATGGATTTTCATTGAAAAAACACCCCTGATCAGTATGAATGTGATACAGTACAAGAGGCCACCAATGATACAATGGAACTCTTTCAAGTCTCAAATTCTCAGATATACATTTCAAAATATCTAGTTCTCTTCCTCCCCGAATTCTTATTTTATGTTAAATCCGACCCTTCATCATTTCTCTCCTATTCTTTATATACACTACTCCCTCCATTTCAAATTAATTGAATATTTAAGGAGATAAAAAATTTCAGAATAACTTGCATTTTATTGTTTCAATGTAGTATTAATCTTCTTCTCCCAAATTTTCCCTCAAATAAATATTATGTACATCACTTCCAAGTCCCTATATTCCATTAGCATTATGACAATGGCTAATACGCAAATACAATTTAGTAAAATTGTTCTACTCATGATGTAATTTCCTATTTATTTATTTTTTTTATAAAACTTTTGAGATTTCCTTGCCCCTTAATGAAAGACCTTTTCAAAATTTTACATGTGTTAATGATTTCTTTTACAAAAATGCCTCAATTTAATTTTACCATTGGGAAACATAAATTCTATTTCTCTCTTATGATTTCAATAATTGTAAGGGTAATTATGTAAAAGTAACATATTTTTGACAAATTAAGGCTACACAACTACTTTTCTTAGTATCCGTTAATTTTTCAAGTGGGTCATATAAATAATGGACGGAGTATTATTTTTCTTAATCCTTGTGAAAAAACCTTAACCTAGTAATAATTTCAATTGGATAGAGCATCTACTTTTCTAACTTACTACGTCTGTTCTAACTAATTAGTAACATTTGGGCCAACTATCAAACACTTGATACAAAAAATTTTACGATGCAATCTTGTCTCCTAGGAATTTGATTATGTCAGCACGTAACGACTCATGCATATATAGAAAGGGAAATTTTAGGAAGACAGTATATAAAGAAAACGACAGTACAGTTATCTCACAAACAACCTCTTAATAGTTTGTAATATCTTCTTTTCTTTTTCTGAGATTTATTAGTGTATATGAGAACTAAACCGCAAACAACTGAAACAGTCTTAAACTCTTTTCTACAGAGTGTAACTTCATCCACATGTGCACATATCTTAAAGAAATTTTAACGCAACAGGGAAGATGAGATAAGGGAAAAAGAATGTTGTACCTAACCGATTAATGACAGCAGAAAAAGCACTTAGGTTGGACCAGATGAATCTGGGTATACGTTGGTTGATGTTTTAAAGGAAAATAATGTTGATACATCTGGCATGCTGGTTGATTCTAATGCCAGCACCACATTGTATTATGTTTTACTTAGAGCTGATGGGGAGCGCAAGTGCTCGCTTTTCAGAAATCCTAGTGCTAATATGCTTCTGTATTCAGAGGTTGATTGTAAACTCATCAAGAAGGTGCCTTTAATTTCCATCTCTGTTTATAAAATGTGGCCATAAAGACCGATGCTACAATAATATTTATCTTCTTTAATTACTAAGAAGCTATGTGTATAACAGAAACCTAAAGTAATGATATCTATAATCTACATCCATACAATGCTAATTCAAGCTTTAGCACATGGAAAATATTTGTATCCTCTTGTGACATCTGCGAAATCTACGTTCGACTTAAACAAATTAACTGACACTGTTGCACGGAAACTTGCTGGTAGCTTAGACATCATCTCTTAGCAAAAATGAAACGCAGAATTTTAGTGACATACCTCTTTCTCATTGCACATTGGTATTCCTAAAATGCCAACCTTGAGTGTAAGCAACAACCTCAAAATCCAAAACAGTCTAAGAAATCACCAAAAACAAAGTAATGATTCTAAACAACAATTTACATTTTTCAACAGCCACGCCTTGTCTACGAATCAACCTTTTCTTAATAACTCCAATCCAATTCCGAAGAACAGTTACCAACCAAGTAACACAACCAACAGTGCGGTGAGCCTTGAGAAGCAAAATCTATGTAACTTGCAGAAGCGATCCTGAACTGATAAGCCTACAAAACACAATTGCAATTGCACACAATATTTTAAATTTTGAATTGCAGTCCCTTATTGCATATTCTTGAATGAGACTACATAAAATTCAGCATGCAATTGACATCCCCCAAGCAGTTATTCAATGATTACAACTATGGTTCATAACTTATTTTTGTAAGGATTACCTATAGTTTTGAAACTACATACATTTCAAATGAACATTATAAATAGACAACATAAAATATAATAGTTATACGAATATCTGAATATGAAAATAAAGAAACAAATATTCTATAAGCATATATTTTGGAGTTATGTTAACTAAGGCTAATGCATAATTTAACAAAAATAGGGGTGGAAGAAACACAAAATGCTGGGGTGGAAGAAACACTGCTATGTAGCAGCTATAATCTGAAACACCTCTGTTGCACAACATTAGTCCACTCCACATGTCAAAATCCAGCTCCAAATTATGAAGAAAATTACCTTGAACTCTCTCCGATTCTGCAAAAAATTACCTTGAACCAACTCCGAATAGTTAAGCGCAAACATCTGAATATGAAAATCCAAAATATAGATTGCATTAGCATATAAATTACCTCGAATTCTCTACGACGATTTTTTGCAGCGCAAATGTTCTTCATTCAATCAAGCTTCTGCCACAACATATCTTCTTTCAAGTAATTCATAAGGAAAGCAATAGAAAACTTCAAAAGTATATAATAAAAATCATCAAATATTGCAAATATGATATTAAAAAAAAAGAGCAAGGAAACCACATAGTAAACCAGAACAACAATAAAATTACCTGACATAAAATCATTCTTCATTATACTACATAATTCATCAAGTTCTTGTAACCCCTGATCCAAAAAAAAACAAACAAATGAAATTAATAAGAAACCAAGCATATATATTTCAGGAATTTAGCACTGTTATACTACTCTTTTACACTAAATTGAATATGCTTGTCTCTTCACATCAAAAATCATTTTATTTTCAATTTTAATGTTAAAAGTAATGATTAATTAGACTAAGAAAATCATTGAAAACTGAATAAAAAGGGACTTAAAAGAAAGATGCTCTGGAAAAAAAATTAGAACAGCTTATACCACCAATGATTCATTTGATTGCGGTCCAATCACTTAAAAGTAATCCGGTTCAATCACTTGATTTTACCACCAATGATTCATTTCATTTGTTAATTTTATCAGACAATCACTTGATTCACTTGATTTTACCAGCAGACTATATTGTCGAAATTGATTTTATCAAACCATTGATTCATGTGATTGAAACCTGTATTGATTAAAGTCCTAGATGGATGAATTGGACCAGATTACTATTGAAAGAGGAAGTTAAGGTTTTCAAAAGTAAATGGAAGATAAAGGGAGGGAGAGAGGGAGAAAGTACCTAATTGAAAATAAAAGGAGGAATTTGGAGCTGATGCCCTTTCGGCGAGCTGCGCATGCGACAATGGTCTTGCCTGCCTACGACAAAAGCTTCAAAGCCATGTATTGAGACGGTTTAAAGTTAAGGGATCAAAATGAAATTCAAAAATAAGTTAAGGGACAACGCATGTATTAAACCATCTATAATCTGTGTCAATTTTAAAAAAAAAAAAGAAAGAAACGACGATAGGGAAAAGATGCAAAACGATGATAGGGGAAAAAAATAATATTTGAATAAATTTGGGAACTGTAAATGGATGAACTTACTTCTCATATGGTATCTGTCATTCAGAAATACCTGCATAAACACTTGAAAAATTGTCTGAGAAAAGCTTATAAAAACAACTTATGACATGTCCATAAGCTGTTTCTAGCTTATTTCATAAGCACTTAATGATGACATGGGTTTGTAATGATGACCCCGCATTTCAAACCTTCAGCATTCAGCAATGAAATTTGTCAATTCTGCAGTGTGCACAGGCCAATGCTTTCCACCAAAAGGGTAAAACGGTAATTGGCAGACCAAATTGAAAAACCTGGGGTTTTCCCGCGCTTCAATGCCATCAGTACAAAATGGTATTCCTTGCATAGTGAATTCTAGGGAAAACTTGCAGCATGATATTCCTTTAATAGATAGATTGTAAATCTATAATCTGTGTCAATTTTTAAAATAAAAAAAAGAAACGATGATAGGGAAAAGATGCAAAACCATGGGAAAGGGGAAAAGAAGCAAAACCGTCAAGATTGGAAGAAATATGCACACACACAGCTTACAACTGAAAAGAAAAAAAAAAGCAAAACAAAACCATGGGAAAGGGGAAAAGAAGGAGCAAAACAGCCGCCGCCGTCGTAGATCAGTCTCTGCCGCAACATCAAAAAGTTCCCTCGAAAACGGTCGCGGACGTCTCCGATTGCCCCATTTACCAACAGCTTATCAAACTAGGGTTTTATTTGAAGAGAGAAAAAGTTGTTGATTGTCTTCGCCAACTAGGGGATTCGATAAATGGCTTGAATGACCTCGAAAAGGCTGAAATCTGTTTCCAGAAGTTTCTGTTTTCCAATCTCAATTCTTGTGGTAGTGGTATACTTCCTCCTACCCATAACCGTAATGATTTAATGCTCCCAACTACATCGATAACTACTCTCGATGGTCCCTTCATATTGCAGGTTTCAATTTCGATCCCGTTCCATTCCATTCAGTTAATTGATTGTATTCTTCTTTTATTATTCACACCCAAATGCATTGGCAGGTCGATGAATTTACGAATCTCATTGCTCCACGGAAAGGTAGGATGTTGACGTTGTCAATGACCGATGGTGTTAATAAAGTCTTTGGAGTAGAGAACTACTTCAGGCCTATTGAAGACATTCAACCTTCTTCTGCGCCTCTTGGATTAAAGGTTTCTTCCATGTCATCTGAATACATACATATATATATATATATTCTTATTGGACTTACAGGGATCTATTGCTACTTGTAGGTCAAATTCTCTAATGTAACCGTGTCCAAAGGATGTTTCCGGATGCTTCCTGAAAATACTATAGTATTGGGAGGAGGATTAGTTGATGATGACGTCCAAGCTGGTAATAAGGATGAAGTGTCCAAGCCCTACACATATAGTTTTCACACTCAGACTTTCCTAGAAAACAAAGGTAGTTTTGCTGTTAACTTACGGAATAAGGAGGCTGATTTTCCCATAACAGAAGGCTGCAGCAAAACTGGTGGACTGGTTGTTTGTTTTGATGAACTGTTGGTAGATTACATCTGCATTCACGAACCGTCTGGTTGCTGCTGGAGAGATCTTGGTGGTGCTATTGCAAACGTGGCAGTTGGCATCTCTAAGTTGGGGGTTCATCTGCATTTATGAGCAAGGTGTGCATCTATGTCTACAGGACTTCCATGTTTGATTTGTTCAAATCTTCATATTTAAGAAATCTGTAATGTGTTGGGTTATTTGAAATTGATTACACTTTTCTGAATGGCATGTGTGTGTGTGTTTCAAGGTAAACAAATAAACTCACTGAAAAGTGAGCTTGGGAATGTAATGGTTAAAGTTCATGCATTTTGAGGAATATCTTTTAAAACCTAACCAACCATAACTTCCCATTTCCACCACATTCTACCTTTTTCCCTTTTCTTATTGTTAAATTAAATTAGTTTAAAAGATTTTCCTACAGATATCATGTATTTACTTGTAGATTGTACCTAGGAATAATACTTCTTGCAGTAGTATTCTGAATTTTAGGGATGTGAATCTATGTTGGCTGAGAAAATGATAGCTTAACTCATTACCATCTGTGTTTTAGGTTGGACCAGATGAATCTGGGTATACGTTGGTTGATGTTTTAAAGGCAAATAATGTTGATACATCTGGCATGCTGGTTGATTCTAATGCCAGCACCCAATTGCATTATGTTTTACTTAGAGCTGATGGGGAGCGCGAGTGCTTGCTTTTCAGTAATCCTAGTGCTAATATGCTTCTGTATTCAGAGGTTGATCGTAAACTCATCAAGAAGGTGCCTTTAATTTCCATCTCTGTTTATAAAATGTGGCCATAAAGACCGATGGTTTAAGTCTGTATAATTTTAATTTAATACCGATTGCAGGCTAAAATATTCCATTATGGTTCCATCGGTTTGATTGATGAGCATTGCAAGGCGTCTTATCTTGCTGCCTTGAGTTTTGCTAAAACCTGTGATTGCATTCTCTCGTATGATCCGAAATTCAGATTGGAACTATGGCCATCAGCCGAGGCTGCTCGAAAAGGTATAATGAGCATATGGAATCTAGCCGATGTCATAAAGGTAAATTTTATTTGTCTAGT
This sequence comes from Medicago truncatula, assembly GCF_003473485.1. Classification (NCBI taxonomy): domain Eukaryota; kingdom Viridiplantae; phylum Streptophyta; class Magnoliopsida; order Fabales; family Fabaceae; genus Medicago; species Medicago truncatula. The sequence goes on along the minus strand of NC_053042.1, from coordinate 29,406,818 downwards.
TTTTCACTTTATGCAATACACTTTATAAATGCCATTGCACGTCATTCTATTTTCTTTCCCTGAGTCTATCTGAAGTGTTAATTTCTTATGTATTGCAGATCAGCAAAGATGAGATCACTCTTTTGATTGATGCTGGTGATCCTTGTGATGATGATGATGTAATAAAAAAGCTTTTTCACCCTACTCTCAAGCTTCTAATTGTTACCAGTGGGTCAGAGGGTTGTAGATATTACACCAACGTAAGCTTGCCAAAGTCATTTAACTCATATTTTAATTGTCTGAATAGGTTTTATAATCCCTCATTTCATTATTTTCTTTGCTCTTTATTCGAATGAGTGGAATAAAATGTTGGCTGTGACTTGTCGAATGTAAATTAACAATTTCGACACTCAATGACGAATGGTAAGTTGTAAAACATAAGCAAGGTTTGCTTCGAGGTTTAATATTTCACAGTACTATCTTGTCATGTGAGTGACCAGCATTCAGCTAATAGTGATTACTAAATTTTTGTGCAGGATTTTAAGGGCAAAGTTAGAGGTTTAAATGTTGAACCTGTTGACACAACTGGTGCTGGTGATGCATTTGTTAGTGGGATTCTCTACTACATAGCTTCTGACCCGAGTATTTTCAAGGTAATTCATATATCTTTACACATTCTAGTTGTTGATTTAGAAAAAAGTTGTGAGTGTTTATTTTGTGTGGCAGGATGAGAAACGTCTCCGGAAGGCGTTATATTTCGCCAGTGTATGTGGCGCGATCATGGTGACCAGGAGAGGGGCAATTTCTGCATTACCTACAAAAGATGATGTCCTGCAACATCAGCTGTTATAAAATGTAATATATGTTGACAAAGAGTGAGTGATTAACCTTCTGACTTGGTTTTGAAGGCACTAATTTGTGAAGTCCTGTACTGCAACATTCAGGCTAGAACAGATCAATATGTTGAGTTGGGTTTCCTTTTGATTATGCCAGCAGCCGCACATATGTTTTGATCTTGTTATTTTAAACTCATAATTATTGTGTTATCTTCTTCCATTTTGACTCTTAAGATTTCAATACGTTAATGCTTGAAGAACCAATCCGCGTGTAATTAAAAGTAAAATAACTTTCTAAGGGTTCTAATCCGTCAATGCTTGAAGAAAAACTTTCTAAGGAAGGGAATATGAGATCAGAAGTTGATCAATTTCAATATAAGGAACAAAATTCTTCAATAAAATTAAACTTCAAAGTTGACATCAGAAGCACTTCATAATGTAGATCAGGAGATCAGAATTGCAATTCATAAGCACTTCAGAATGGTGATAGCAGAAATTTCAGTTTTGCTGTTTCAACATTGATTCTCATATGATAAGTCAAAGATCAAGCTTGTTAAAGAAAAGAATGGAATTCAACTGTACTTGAGGTTGGAGATCAGGAATATCGGAGTTACAATCAAGGGATACAAATGATTGAAATTCAAAAGATCAGAAGCAAGATCATGACGACACTTGAAGCAAAGATTCAGAAAACACCAAAATAATTGATGGGAGGAACATGCCTAGTTATGCACCAAAAGGTCATAATCAAAGATTAGAAGCTTAAAGTCCAAGCACAAGGAATAACAACTATTTTTAAAAGTTTCTTGGTCACCAAGGCAAGCCATTAAAGGACAAAAAAACAGATAGTTTTCCAATGGCTAATTTCCTTACTTTTTCACCAAGACAAAGCTCTCTATAAGCACTCCATCATTCAAGACATGTCTTTCCACAACATCTCTCATATTTTTGCATTAGAATAAGATCTCAAAAAGATCATAAGCAGAAACTCAAGATTGCTTGAAAAAGATCAGAGTCATATCTTCTCAACTTGAGATTCACTCTCAAGCATTAGATATCAATCACAGATACACTCAATCTTGCATTATATCTTTGGAACATATTTTTCAATGTATTTGAAAAATTTAGATTCATCTTTGTGTGATCATATTGAACTCAAAAAATTAAAAGTTCAGATTCACCTAGTGTGATCGGTTTGAACTTATAGACAGAACTACGTAATTGTGAGATCTAATTGATTCTTTGTAAAAATCAAGATCACAATAACATTTATGTAATCAATTGTAAAGCTTCATTATTCCTCTTTGGTTATAAAGGAGGATTGTGTGGTAGCTTAAAGTCCGAAGAGACTGTCTAAAAATAGTATGGTCAGGTAGACCAGAAAAGAAGAGAAAAGGGGCATACTATGATAAGGTATCTCAAGCACCAGATTGAAAAATCTCAAAGTCAGTGGAGACTGGACTAGCCCAGTTGGATGAAATAGGATAAATTTATCCGTGTCATCTTGTCTATCCCTTAACTCCTTTATTTGATAGTTCAAAAGCAAGATTTTATTAGAGGAAAGGTTCAGGAAGAAGTAAATATGGTTGATTAAAAAATTCCATCAACAGGCTTCAGTAAAGAAGGAAATTCTCAATTAAGACCACATTTCTACAATGCGCTAAACTACAACTTTTGGAAAGGAAAGATGCATCTCTACATCAAATCTCAAGATATAAGGATGTGGAGAGTAGTTACTGATGGAACTCAAGTTGATAAACCAGAGGAAACATGGACAAGAGCAGAAGAAAGAGTGATCTGAATGCAAAAACTTATCTAATCTTTTCATTTGGTCTAAATATTGAAGAAAGTGAATGAGTGGAAGAATTTTCTACTACAATGAAGGTGTGGGATTCACTACAAACTCATCAGGAAGCAACTCTACATGTCAGAGAAACAAGAATTGACATTGTAGTGAGAAAGTTTGAAATCTTTTTGATGGAAGAAGGTGAGACTATTGATGATGTATATGTAATATTCACAACCATTACAAATGGGTTGAGATCACTTGGAAAGACTTACACACCACATGAGAAAATCAAAGAGATTATCAGAAGTCTTCCCAATTCTTGAAGACCTTTGGTGATTGCTATAATTCAATCCAAAGATCTAAAAATCATGGACATGGATGAAATGATTGGAACACTAAGAACTCATGGAGTTTTGCTCAACGAAGACAAACCAATCAGGAAAGGCAAGATGATTGCTTTCAAATCTTCTGAAGTTCAAAAAGAGGCCTCTAATAAATATGAAATCATTGAGATTTCAAAAGATCAACAACTCTGTGAAAAAGAAGCTAAAGATGAGCTATATCTCATTTCAAAGAAGATTTAAATTATGCTAAGAAGGAGATATCAACTCAGGAAGATTTCCTTTCATGAAAGATGAAATCCAAAGCTTAATCTGACAAGAGTCAAGTGATGTCCTATGGATGCAACAAGATGGGACATTACAAGAATGAGTATCCATAAAATGTCATCTTACATTATTTTCAGCATATTATCCGGTCAGTTTAGTAGTGATTTGACTTAATAAAGAGGAGTTTTATAGAAGTTGCTCATGGTTTAAGGGACATTTTGTATGTTTTCATATCAAGTCATGTAATTATAGTTCTTCCCTAAACCAAGCAATTCTTAGGTATTTTGTAAGTATTCTATTGAAAAGCATGTAATTCGGCAAAGCAAGACACCTCATGAAGAATTGGGAAGACATGGAATAAAGATTCAAGAGGTCCCATGAGACATTACAACTCGGAAAAATTATATCTCAATTCCTAATACAATTTTGGAGAAAGAAAACACATAAAAGGACGAAAAAAATGCAAAAGCGCACTAAAATCTGAAGCCACGCACCCAAGGTGAGAGGTCATGCGGCCCGGGTGTGCTGCCATGCACCCTGGTGTTCAAATAGAGTACAAAAACATTGTTTTTGTCACTGAAGCATGACGCACATGTCCCTAAGAGAGGGGTGTGTGTGAGGCCGGGAAACTACAGTTAAATGTTGTTTTTCACAGCGGGTTTGGAGAAAAACCTAGTTTTAAACCCAAAACCAATTGAAAACTTGCTTATTAATACAAGATTTCACATTCACAAATTTTCATTCAGAACTTGGCGGTTCAAGAGGAAGGCAAGCGCTAGGAGCGTCAATGAAGGAGTCTCTCCTTAACCTTTGTTCTTAGAGTTTGTTTATTTCTTTTGTAATTTGTCTTTGGTTACAATGAGTAACTAAACACCTATTGATTAGGTTCTAAGATGAACATCTATTTTATTGTTTGATAAAATTAATTCAAGTTTTTTACTCATTTATGTTTTGAGATTTATTTAATTTTTATATACAAAAGACTTGATGCTTTCATGAATTCTAGGGAGTGTAACATACTTCGAAATTTTGTCTGAACATAGAAATAGGGTAAAAATGGTGGGGACTTACTCATATGTATGATCAGTGCATTTTCGCACATATTTTATAGCATTGCATTTTGATATTGAGTTTGTTTATGCATAACATTATAATTTTAGCATGTTTTCGTGTTTTGGGTCAAATTTGAGCGTTAATTTCCGTTTTTAATGTGTTTTGATCTCTGTTCACTGTGCAGGCCATAACTTTGGCTTCGGTTATCAGTTTGAGGCATACAAATAAATGTTGGAAAGCTAAGGAAAATATATACAACTTTCATGTTGAGCACGAAGCCTAGTTTGGACGTCCTCCTGATAAAAAATGCCATTCTCTGAAGCAGTTGTGCTGACTACGGTCAAATGTTTTTACCTTAAATGGGCCGATTAGCAGTTTTCTGGCCCAACTATTGCTGTAGCTCCTTTTCAAACTTTATGTTAATGTTTATATCTATAAATAAAGCTGAAAACAGCAAAAACATTCATCTTTTTCCGTTCAGCGGTATTATCAAACTTTTGTGCAAACCTATTGTGATGGAAGCCTAAACCCTAAATTGATCCATTGGTGTAAGGGTGCTCCGTTTATGAATTCTTGATGTTTGGATGCTAATGCTAATTTCGTTTACATGTCAATTGTTTTCTATATCAATTTCATATCTCTTTAATTCGATTTGATGCTTACTCAAATTCGATTCTATTGATGCTTACTAATTAGTTTCGGTTTTGCACCATTGAGATTATTTGATTTGCTTTATCGCTTGTATAAATCATTTTGAATAGAAATTGATATAGGTTATGACGCTTAGCATATAAGATTGATTAAATTCTGTTTTGATATTAACTGTGTTCTAAGTGACGCTTGTTCACTTTGATGGTTAGTTGAACAAATTCTGATGCTTAATCGAATGGAATTTATATAAAATTAATTATCGCTTGTTTAGTTAGTCTTATAATCAATCAGGCCTTAGACATGTGAATGAATGTTTAGCAAGAACCCATGATAGAAAGAATAAACGTAGTATGCCTAAAACCAATGGATTGATTGCTTTTTATAACTGAATCTCTCTTAAATTGCAAATTGTTCCGTGAAGCAAACAAAAACCCCCAATTTATACTTTTGAATTCGTAGCTGATGTTCTTGTTATTGGCGCGCAATTGTTAAATCAAAAATCTTCGAGAGACGACCAAGGTTAACTAACTACCTTGTACTACTTGTTTTAAAATACTTATTTTTGATCGTGCACGACAATGATCATTGTATGAAAACTTTTTTGAACCAGAAAGTAAGAGAGTTGATGACAAATCAAAATGCTCATTCTGTAATAAGCTTGGACATCTTGAATTTGTCTGCTTTCTTAAAAGAAGAGGCAAGGTAAGGAAAACTGTTTTTTTGACAATAAGATAAGGAAAACTGTTGTTATTCCATCTATGCATATTCAAAAAGTGAAAACAAATCTATCTAAAGTAAACAGAAAATGTTCTTAATGTAGCAAGGTTGGTCATCCTCACAATGAGTGCTTTCTTAACAAAAGTAGAGTTAAGAAGACTAACCAACAAGGACACAAAAAAAAAAAAAAAACATGGTACCTAAGAAACCTTTGATTCCACCTGCAGGTATATCTTCTCAAAGTGTAAGGCAAAAACCTTAGTATTTGGAGAATGGATGTTCTAAGCACATGACTGGTGATAAGATGTGCTTCTTATCATTTGAGAAGAGGATTGTAGTATCTGTTACCTTTAGAAACAATGACAAGACACATATCAAAGGCAAATGTATGATTAGTAAGCCTACTCTGCAAAAATAGAAGATGTGCAATATGTTATATGTTAAAGGTCTAAAATATAACAAATTATGTATTAGTCAATTATGTGACATTGGCTTAGAAGTTATTTTTAAACCCAACATCTGCGAAATAATACATACATCTTATGGAAAAATGTTATTCACTAAATCAAGAAGAAAGAATCTATATGTTCTTTTTTTAGATGAACTACCAGCTGAAGGAATTTTTTTTTTGTTAAGAACGGCAATTAAACATTGTTCTGCGGAACGGTTTTTAATTACCGTTTCGTCGTGATGTTAGGTTGGATGGAATAAGGAAGTAAGGTGATGAATGAATAGTAGGGCCCGATTAATTATAGAGTTTGGGCCTTAAATATTAAGCCCGAATTTTAATAGGGCTTTTTAGCCTGGCCTTAAAAAGCCCGGTACCCGTTAGGGCTAGCCCGAACGGGCCATCGGTAGCCCGTTAGCCTGCATAACAAAAAAAATCCTATGAATTATATATATTTTTCAAATAATTCCTTATTTAGTTGATTATTAAAGTAAAAAATAAAAGTGAAAATTCAATGAATTAACACATATGAATGTAATATAAAATTATATTTACTCATTTCGTTATTTATAATTTTAAAGATCAAATATATAAATATCTATAACTTTTTTTTAGGGAAGTAATTATCTATAACCATAACGTATCTAATTATTTAAAATTGTTTTCCTCATCATTTTAGTTTACGACTAGTGTACGAAAATGTTTACAATTTATTTTTGTGCTAGACATTATTTAAACATATTAAAAATTTATTTATAAAAAAATCTATAGGAGTATTTTATAGTACTTTTTATATAAAAAAATGTAATTTTTAATACGGACCGGCCCGTGTAGGGCCGGGCTCGGGTAGTATATTTCCAGCCCGTTTTCCAACCGGGCTTTTTGGCCCGACCCGATAAAGCCCGAAGCCCGTTAGGGCCGGGTTGCCCGTTTTGACAGCTCTACATGCATGACATGATATATGAGTAGGTCTAGAACGACAATTAATAACCATTCCACAATAAACAAAAATTAACTGATGTTCAACAACGAATGATAATTAATTGTCGTTGGGGACATTATGGCCAGTTTGGAGTGTCTGAGAGCAATGTATCGGTGCCTAAAGAGCAATTTTCTTGGAAGAGATGGGAAGCGAACAGCCCATGCTCTGGCCTAATTAGCTATTACTAAGCCCAATAGCATTTCGATAGAACAAATATCTGATCAAATTGTAAGTCATTAAAACAATAACTAATATTTATGTACGCAAATTGCTCTTTAAGCTTCTCAAATTGCTCTTAAGCATTCCAAAATTATCACTTTATCCAACGGCATGTTCAAGATATTTTTTAAATCAGCTAAACCAACTTAAAAATTAACTGAACTGATCAAAAAAGTGTCAAACGACACTTAACCACCGCTGAAATATCAATCTATACTTAACTGCAGCTAAGACACTTGATATTTTGAGCAATTGAAGAAGCGTGAAGAGTAACTGTCATTATGTACAAAAGCTAATTATCCATTTTAAAAAGAAAAAGAAAAATATAATGGAAGCAATAACGTTGGATGTTTTAAATAGGAATAATTAATCAAATAGGACAGTAACTCAGAATATTTATAAACTTGGATGTTTTAATACGAAGTTCTTGTAAAAAAAAGTAATAAATATGAAATTTGTCAAAAAAAAGATGAAGTAGTAATTATCTCAAAACATAATGTGGTTTAATGATTTTTTTTTTTTTGTTAAGTAGTTTAGTGGTTAGAGAAATTCACCTTTTAAGGTGAATAAGTGGAGTGTCTGGGGTTTGAACCCCAGCCCCTACACAAATTGTGCATTGTCCCTTACCAAATGAGTTAAGCTCATGGGGACAATGTGGTTTAATGATTCTATTGTGGTGATTATATATCGATCTTTTATGCCCATGTTAGCTACTTGAACCCTATAAAAGAGCAGAAAGATACATAGAGAAGTTGACAGTATTGTGCTATGACCTTCCAGAGGTATAATTCATAGATTCGAGATGAAGAGTAGAAAGAAAGATAGTCCAGAAAAATATTAAGTGTTGTGGATGTATGTTAAGAATCATAAAACTTCAATATTCAACTGTTTAAAATTATATTTTTCCCTCGTCCACGGTAGGAGACCTATCAAGCTCTCCCACCCTAGCACGAGTCTCTATTGTGCTCCTTTGACCTGTTGCTACTTGGGCGCGTTCAAGACTTGTTCAAACCACTTCTCATATGTTTTTTTAATAAATTAGTTAAAGCGTGGTCAAAGTTTAAGCATTAAATCGACCAGTTTCCAAAAACGAGTTATCGGTTTTGGCCAGTTCTGATCGGTTCACACTTATTTGACAACATGTTCTTCAACATTCCTCCTTAGTATGAAAGAGGATAGCTTTCCGTTCTCAAGATTGCCACTAGATTCAGTTTCCTAAGTATTTGTATACCTACTTGCTAGGGTTGTGCTCAATGTGACTTGCTCTAATAAAAAATTGCTGATTAAAAAAATTTCTTTTAGACATAACCATGAAATAAGGAAAAGGGAAATGTTAACTAGTTCCCCGATGACACTCGTTAACAAGACCCTAAGAAAAATAAAAGAAAGTGGTAATAATTGTTTTCACATTCTTCAATGTATATGCAACAACAAACCATAAAACATATATTCTCAATCGAAGATATATTGTCATCTTTACCAATTGAAACTTTATGATATAAACCCATCTATCCATCCCATCTTCAAAACTTACAAAAATAATATACAACCTCAACCATATACTTTCAAATCCCTATGCTATCTAAGAACTCAAATGGTTCTATGCAGGGTATACACCTATACTAGAATAATCCAATTCCTTCTTTCTTTATACACTACAATACTTCACTACTCCCCAAAGTAAAAACATATATTTCAAGAACTCAAGAGAGAAACACAATCATTGCTATGGATCCAGATTCCCTGCAGTAAGAGAAGCGCACATTTACATGTTGGAAATGATATCGACTATTGATTTGAGATCAGACAGTTCAGATTATAATCTCTCCGTCATTGATTTAGATCGAACAGTCAAGATTAAAAATTGCGAGACGCAATCATCGCAGAGACTCCGTTTCCCCAATTGTATCATCTATTTCCCTTCAATGTCTTATTTATGCCACAAAATCCGGCAACAATTGTGCGGCAAACCTCTTTGGATTCTGCATGTTGATACTCTCAAATGCAGCTGAAGAGTCACCAAACTCATTAGTTTCACTAATGTCCAATCTTCTTCCTAGTTGAATGTTTTGGTTTGGCATAAAACTTTGATGTGTTCCTGATAATGTGTCACAATGAGGCAAACCAAGAGTGAGTGAAACACCATTATTATTACCTGAAAACCTTGGTGCAAATTGTTCCGCATCAAATCTTCCGATTTCCTCCATTGGATATTGACCGAAACCAGCAATGAAATTAGTTTGGTTTCCCATGAAACAATAACCATCTCTACTTTGTCTATCATCACCAAATTTCATTGAAATTTGTTCATTATTAGCTGTTGTTTCATTGGACTTCACATGATTTGGTGATTGAAGAATTTCGTGGTTCCTTGTTCGCTTCGGACTTGCTTGTGTTATTCCATCAAGTTCTGTGAAGCTGAATCCTGAATTGTTTCTAACATTCACACCAATAGGTGAAGTTGATGGTGTTGAAACTGAAACCATAGGAATGTCTTGTTTGGAATTGAAACTTTTGGATTCTGTTTCCGAGGTTGGAACTCTTTCTTGTGGAGTTGGTGTTTTCATCGAAGGATCTTCATCGGTATTTTTGCTTGATTTGTTGTCCTCGGAACCATTCAGCTCTTGATCCTTCATCTCTTCCATGTACATTTCTTCCACCATTGGTTTCCAAAGACGAACTCGAGCATTTATGAACCAATTTGAAACCTGTACATATTGTTAGCATGGTCAATAAGCGTGTTGAAAATAGCGAGTCAGAGAATGTGATGCTCGCACTCGTTATTAAAGGAAAAACGACGCTTAATGAAGAAGTAAGGAGGTTACCTGGCTCCTAGTAAGTCCTGTTTGCTTTGCAAGCATGTGTTTGTCTGAATCCTTGGGATAACTGAAATCAAACTCATATTGTTTCAGCACAAAACCAATAAAAGACCTGAATATATTGACTTCAATGATCTCTTTTTTGCATCGAGATAAACATAAAATCTTGAAAACTGTGTACTAAATTTTAAAAAATTACTATATAAATTGAATCGTAGGACTAAAATGACCGACTCTTACAATTTCAGAAACTAAAATGTTAATTTACGTTTAACCTTTTCTAATAGTGTCATAAAAAGTATAGCGAGTACTTACGGATGGAGAAAATGTTCGAAAAGCCAAGCACGAAGAACAGAAACAGATCTTTCGGGCAATCCTCTTTGAGGTCTCCAAGCATTATGATGAATCATTCCCAATTGTTGAATAGCTCTTTGTTGTCTTAAATGATGATCAACATATTTGAGCCTGGACCCTTCAATTTTGCCACCAAAGCTATCATCTTCTCCTAAGCTTTTATTTGCAGCTCTAATTTGGCCGGTAATTGCATCTTTTAAACATCGAAATTGCTTGGAGATTGTTTGTAGTGCTAGGGCAGTGTAGGTTCTTGCTGAACCAATTCCTGCAACTTGTTCAAATGAGGAAATCACCATCTGCATTTGGTTGTGATATTGTCTGTATCTTTGTTCCACCTTCAAACCAAAACAATCCAAAAAAAAACCACATTAATTATTTAATTAGAAACCAATAGGTAATTAATGCTACTACATAAAATATTTAAATATGCTACCTCTTTTTTCATTTTTAGTATTAAATTTAATATTGTTTACACTAACAATTAATTGTTTATTGATCCTTTTGTACCATATTAACGGAGTCTTTGCTCATTTCATACATATTAAGAAAAATTATATAAGTGAAAGAGAGAAAAATAGTTTTGAGTTATGAGTTGTGATTCATTCTAGGATTGGTAATTGTTCATGGATTTAGTAAAGGTTAATTCATGGTTTGATTCGACGGTGGCAAAAATTGTTTTAATTAAAAAAAAAATTACATGTAAAATAATTCATATTTAAATACTTTCACTTAAAAAATAAATAAATTGAGTTAAAAACTGCATTTGAAGTCGAATGCTATAAATCCTTTTTCACATGAAAATCATTCTAAAAAAAATTCAATTCTGGTTAGAAACCTCAATCATAAAATTAATTTCAAATTTTCAAAATCACTTTTAACTCTCTCACACTAAAACTTGTTAATTAGACTAGTTTATGCTATTAATTACCACTTACCAACAGTCTCAATTACTTGAAAGAACAAATTTGATAGAAACTAAATTTGGTGAACAGAGTTTGTCAAAAAAACAATATTAGATAAACAGAGTAACTTAAATTAACTCAAAAATTAACCATAAATAAATTGAATTAACTCAAAAGTTACCTCATCAAGCATGTTAATTAACTTAGCTTTCTTCATCTGAATTTCTTGTCTCTCTGTAGTTGATAACTCAGTGCTACGTTTTCCATTTCCATCACCACCAACAGAACCACCTTCTCCACTAACCGCAGTTGAAGATTCTCCAACAACCTTATTTTTCTCAAAACTCTTCTTAACATTTTCAACCTTAATCCCACCATTAACATTAACAACTTCATCAAGTAACTCTTGTGTAGCTTTCAAATACTTAGAACTCAATAACACACTCTGTATCCCCGAAACACCGTTCGAAGCAGAGGAACCCGACCCACCAACGGGAACACGCGTGTCCTCGCCCGACCCTTGAGCATGTAAGCTTAATGACAGTCCCTGAGTAGCGCGTGTGGCTTCACGCGCCGCTGAATTAGGGTCGGCGGGGTTCCACATGTTGTACTGCATGCGCGGTGGGAAGCCATGCAAAGCGGAAACGTCATGATGGGCATGTACTGATTGTTGTTCTGCCGAGAGCGGGACCCCGACAAACTGTGGTGGCGCGTGAGATAGACTCTGTTGTTGTTGGTGGTGGAGGGAAGTGTTGCCGGGGTGATTGGCGGCTGAATTGAGAAAAACAAGGTTACCGGCGTGTGGCGGCGGTTGCGGCGCGTCGGAGTAATTGATGTAACCTGATGGGTTCATGAAAATGAGTGTTTGAAGGCCGTCAGAACCACCTTGGATTTCTGAATTATTATGAAAATATGTTGCCATCAAATTTTTTTTGTTACTTCACTCTCTGAAAAAAAAAATAGCATTAGTCATTAGCAAAAAAAATATATATATAAACATAGCACAAGTTATTGTTAATGTTTGATTGAATTTCAAATTCACAATTTGACATCTTAGATAACATAAAAAAAAATAAAAAAAATAAATAACATCATAAAATAAAACATATCTAAATTAATTAATCAACATAGTTGTTGTACTTGTACCTTTTAGCTTTGTGAATCTGGTTGGTGTGTTATTTGTGGATCAATCTTCAATCAAAATCTCAATAATTGAAGCTAATTTACAAACTAGATCAAGATCAAATTGTTTTCTTAACAAAATTTTTTTATTAATTTGAATTTTCCAAATTAAGGTATAGATGAAATAAGTTACTTCTTTGTGCAAATTCTTTTAATCACATAGTGGATTATATAAGGACTTAAAAAGGAAAGGAATGATGAGATACACATGGAAGCTTTTTACAAAGATAGTGGATTTTTTTTTCTTTTAGTACAGAAAAAGGAAGAGAAGAGAAGTACAAAGAGATTGAAAGAAAGAGTAAGAAGAAATTTCTTTTTCTATGTTAGTGAATTTTTCATGAAATTAATGAATTATACATATATTGTAGATAACTAGATATAGTACCTGCAGATTGTGATGTAAATTGAAGTGTTGTACACGTGCTTTCTTTATCTCATCTCTGCACAGAATTTTCAATAACAATGACACAAAACCTATGAGAAATAGAAATATTTTGTTTTTGGACAGAGACACAGACACACATGCACATAAACTTTCACCTACCAAAACAATATATGTTTTACAGTTATAGCTAAATTACATCAAGAGAAGTAAACATCACTATAAGATACATATACATCAAATTAAATTAACTTAATTAAACCAACCTCTTATATATATATATGATCTATGTTTGGAATTCTATCACTCTCTTCCTTCCACTTGCAACTGAAAGTTGAATAAAAAGAGTTAAAAAAAGTTGATGACTATCTTTCTTCATCTCATATTATCCAATCATTTATGGACAAAAAATTAAACTTTTTCATAATTGAAATTCTGGGTATGTGTTGAAATTTTGCGAAAGTGAACACATTCATGTACATGTTATTATCTTCTTCTTATCTTTCTATAGCCTTTTTTGGGGAGAAGTACCTGTGAATAGATCAAAACATGAGATAGATTGATAGAAAGATAGATAGATAAAACTTCTTTTGATTTGATTTGACTCTCTTTTCAAATCATTTGATGCAACCAAGCAACCCCCTTATGATCAACAAGACACTATTTTTTTGGGGGGGAGAGGGAGAAGAAAAAAAGAAAGAGAAAGAGAAAGAGAGAGAAAGATATGAAGAAAAAACTAGCCTATGCTAAGAAATATATATTATACATATTTATATTTATATTTATATATGTAAAATATGAAAATGTAACCCGTTTGAGATTGGTCTAGTGGTTGGTTTGAAATCTTAGAGCATGCCTTTTTCAAGGTCCGAGGTTCTTTCCTCTGATGTCAATTTTGATGGTCAAATTTATAAATGGAACCTCCGTAAATGAACGATAGGATTAGTTCCTTCGAATTAGTCTGAATTTGGATTGTATATCGAGTTTTAAAATAAAAATAAAATGTAATTGAGGTGTGTAAGAAGTCACAAGCAGCTGAAAAACGAGGAAACGTCTTCTTCTACAAAGTTTAATAATTAATTATTTAATTGTTTGTTTAATATTAAAGAAAAGAAAAAAAAGATGATGATGATGAACAATGAGAGGGTGGAGGAATCCTATTGCTCATTACACATTAAATATCTTGTTGTCGTTTTCATAATTTCCAAATTTAATTAATTTCAATTTATTTGTGTATTTTTTGTGGTTGGATGCCCGAGTTTGAAGATAAAGCAATTAAATTGCCAAGGAAAACAGAACCAACTACCATAACACCAACTTTAATGCTTTCAAAAATATATTTGTCCAAACTATTTTTCTAGAAATACTTTACATGTATATATGTCTTCAATTTAATTTACCTTATTATTACTATCAATTTGTAAATTTATAGCATATTGTAAAAAGACTAACAGCTAAAAAGAAAAGGGAAGGACTAGAAAAGCAATGGGTCCCATTCAAGTGCATGTATGATGGGTATGTGAATTATGACCCCTCAAAATAAGTGGTCCCATTTTGCTTTTATGCATCATACATATATAATAATAAAATTGAATTAATTTGCTCAAAAATATCAAATTGTAATTTTTATGCTTAAATATATTTTTCGTCCCTGCAAATATAAGTCATTTGAATTTTCGTTCCTGAAGTTACTAATCCTTCCAATATGTTCCTGCAAATATTAACCATTTGACTTTTGGTCCTAATTACATCTGATTAGTAACTTCAGAGACGAAAATTCAAATGACCTATATTTGCATGGATGAAAGACCTATTTAAGCAAATCACCTCGCCCAATCATCACTTGTCACATGGGCACCACGTCGCTAATGACAACTCACCTCAGCAAAAAAACCTAATTAGGACCAAAAGTCAAATGATTAATATTTGCAGGGGCAGATTGGAAGGATTAGTAACTTCAGAGAAGAAAATTCAAATGGCCTATATTTGTAGGGACGAAAGACATATTTAAGCCTAATTTTTATTTTTTTTAGTTTTAGATGAGTGGTTTGCCACTGAAATTTAAACGCACACACAATTGTGAGGTCCCGGGTTTAAATCTGGGTCACAATGTCCGGCTTTTCAATTTTGATATTTGTCAGTTGAATTAAATCTTCTAGACGTAATTACTTTTTTCTACTAATAAAAAAGTAATTGTTTGCCACTAATTATTTTGCTTATTGTGTATATTTATTTTTTATTATATAATTTAATTAATTTGTTTCTCACGTTTTCTTACCAAAAAAGAGGTCTCCTTATTTCAAAATATTTTCTATTTTTTTTCTCAACAATCTTTGATGACAGCTAAAGGATCATTAAATCAAATGCACAAAAATAAAATGGAATAATAACCATAGAGTAAATTCAACAATTTCTTAAAATATTATTAACAAGTATATTGGACAAAGAATGTAAAGAACGAAAAAAAAAATAGTAATAACCCTTTCAAGTATAGAGTGAGGTAATCCCATCATTTGAATGGAAAGACAAAGGAATAATCATATTAATTAATTATATTAAAATATACAAAACAAAGGGTAATTTTAACATCTCATATAAAGCTAGCTCTCAATCACAATCACTGACTATTATTGTGTAAGAATGAGCAGTGACAGATTTAAGGCATGTATGATGTTAATAGGACTAAATTTTTTTTATGTTAGGGACATTCAATTCATGTAGCTTCAACTATCCACAAAGAAAAAAAATAAGACAGTGGTACTGTGGTAGGTGCTATTAATATATACTATATAGAGTTAGTTCTATGAATGGCCTTTTTGTAATCACAAGCTGTCATTCTCCTATAGATCAATGTCAATAATATTTATTTCATAGTTTATGTTTCATTAGGGTTATTTCACAAAAATTTATTAGAACTTTTTGTTCTTATTCTCAACAACTATACATTAACAAATTGGTATTTTTTTACTTATCTATAGTATTAGCATGCACATTGGATTTCACAAGGACACATGTAAAAACTAGGGCAAAAGGGTGAGTATGTTATTACTTATGAATATGAATATTCATGTGTCAGAAGGTTATATAGTTTTCAATATGTACTTGAATGTACAAAAATGATGAAGAATCTTTATTGAGTAACTGAGCTGAGCAAGATGTGCATGTGGTTCTTTTCTTTCTTTTTTCTTCATTAATTTAATTGAAAAAGCTAAAGGTATAGAATTATTTTATTTTGTCGACATAGAAGATTTGAAAAAGTTGACCCATTTTCTAATTTCTTACATATATAAAGTCCTTGATTTGAATTCACATTAATTTTTCATGTGACACAAAAAAATAACATGAAATATGGGTAATCAAGGGCAAAAGAAATGCAAGAATTATATATATGATTTTTTTTTTTAGAATCACTAATCGAGATACCCGTGCTACAGCACAAATTGCTATAGGGAAAGAAGTTTGGAAGGTTGAAATTCCTCCGTTTGAATTAAGCAATCACTTATGCTACATAATTGAATGCATGTCTATAAGCATATGATTCACAAAAGTAAAAACCATTATAGAATCCAAGAATCAAAATAAGGTGGAGGTTATCATCATGATGATTGTGACATAGAATTCAACTACTTTGGATATCATATGATAATCCCTAGCTAGAGAAACAATTGAGATGCATGACATGATATTATAGTATTGGATTAAACAATTAACTATTGATTATGAAATCTACTAATTTGAGTCATAATCAGGTCATTGAATATTTAACCCAAAGTTTTTATCATAACAATGGACATACTTATAATTGAGCCAATAAATTGAAAAAAAATCCGTACTATTGTCCCCTATATATGTAGATTTGGATTCTGTTGATTTTTAAGCAACCATATATATTATATAGTCCCAAGTATCACATCATTGTAATCCAAAGAAAGGGTCACTGACACCTTATGATACTGAACCCTTATTGATGCATATATACAATATAAAATAAATTAAAGGGTGCTTTGTATGGGGTATGGTCCCTTATATTGTTATCATAGGATGGTTGTCCTATTCATTCCTTACTTCAATTTCTTTCCTGATCAAGAAAATGACTTGAATAGAATAAACTATACAAAAAAAATGTCTAACATTATTTGCTTAAACAATTCCATGTAATGTAGCTAGTTAGAATGTCAAAAAGAGGATAGGAAAAAGATTGCTAATGGGAAATTCGATACGACGAAATAGTACAAGCATCACTCATATAGTTATATGTACCAATCATCGGGGTACTGAGATCAAGGGATGAGAATAGGCTAGCCCGAGCTAGGCTTTGCAAGGCCTAAGCCTGACCTATCATATTTTCTTAAAGCTTAAGTTTGGCTTACGGCCTATCATAAGCCTATTTATTAGGCCTGAGCCTGGCCTTCTGAAAGCCGGATACAGCCTGTTAGCCTGTTTAAAAGCTTATATTTTATGAACATCTTTAAATAAGTAATGTGATCTAAATTTAAATGGACTAACAAACTAATAGTTCAATTAAATTAAACTCTCTTTACATGATCAACACGAGGTTTTAGGGAATTCGACTATATATTGTATCATATTTCTATTCTAGTTTATAATAATACATTTATATATGCAAAAAATTAATGTATACTAATAAAGCTTAAATTATTGAAAAAGTTTACAAATTTATATTTTAATTAAAAGTAAAAAATATAATATAATCATAAATAATATTATTCATATTACTTAAATAGGTCGACCTAATAGGTTTAAGAGGCTTTTTGAGAGGCCTGTGGCCCGGCCTTTTAAGCTAAATAGGCTTAAAAAAAGCCTAGACCTTCTCTATTTAAAAAAAAAAAAGTCTGGCCTAACCTGACATTTCGTAAGCTAGGCCGTAGGCCGACCTGGTCTATTCCCATCCCTATTAGATCTAGTTAGTTTATACTTGCAGTGCATCATTGTTTGAAAGAAAATAAAACAATTTAAAAAAAAAAAAAAAAGAAGTAATAATCTATATTCCATACCCATGTGTTTCTTATAGACTAACAAGCTAATAGATGGATGAGATTAATTTTATTATAATATTTAACATAATTTTTATAGTGTATGGCTTTATGTAGCAATCTATTTTAATTACACTTTAAAATAAATTTAAATATGCAAAAAAATTAATTGAAAAGAATATGATTATTAAATTAAATAAATATTTTAACACAAATATTGCCCTCTTAGCTAAGTGGCGGTGGCGGTTTCTTTTAGGGGACGGTGGTATTTGGAAAAAGATCATTTATATCCGCTATGTGGCTGCCATCCTTCTCCTCATCTTGGTGGTAGGCCCTCCGAGCTTCGTGGGGCGTCCTCGTGGTGGTCGAATATTTCCCTCTTGGGGAGATAAGGAAGCTACGGTGGACTGGTTCTCGGAGGGGTGGCTAGGGTGATCAGGAATGGTCTTTCGACCATTTTTCTGGCATGATCTTTGGTGTGGGAAGGTCCTCCTT
Source organism: Medicago truncatula (assembly GCF_003473485.1). Classification (NCBI taxonomy): domain Eukaryota; kingdom Viridiplantae; phylum Streptophyta; class Magnoliopsida; order Fabales; family Fabaceae; genus Medicago; species Medicago truncatula. The sequence continues at coordinate 29,388,408 of NC_053042.1, read as the reverse complement.
AAAGTCAGGTTTAGGCGGCTTTTCCAGCTCTCTATTCAAACGGGGGATATAGTGGGGGATTTAGGTGCTTAGGTAGGGAGCGAGTGGATTTGGGATCTTAGGTCGAATAGGCCTCTGTTCGTTAAGGAGACATAGTTGCTTAATGATATGCTTGTGATGGTGACCAGGCACTCCCGTTCAGATAGGGAGGATGGGTGGTCTTGGACAGTTAGTCTTGATGGTCGGTACTCGGTGAAATCAGCCTATTCTCAACTTTTAAATGGTCTGCCGGGTTTAGGTGCACCTGAGGGTGCCATCTTGCAGGCAGTTTCCCGGGTTTGGAAGTCTTGTACCCCTTCCAAAGTTGTTGTCTTCTCTTGGCAGCTTATCCTGGATAGGATTCCTACCAGGTCCAACCTCGTTAGCCGCGGTGTCGCGCTCCCGGACGCGCGGGGGTTGGATGTGTATTTTGTGGTGCTCCGTCTGAGTCGTCGGTGCACCTATTCCTTTCGTGTCCCTCAGTCCTTTCTGTGTGGTATCAGGTGTCTAGGTGGTTGGGGTGGGAGTTCGTTATCCCCCTAGGTCTTGCCCAGCAACGGGCTTAGGTGGTGGGAAGAGAGATATGTTAAGTCTGCTTCTTGTTTGGCATGCTGTTATTTGAACCATCTAGACTTCTCATAGTGATCTTATTTTTTTTGGTGGTGCTCTTCGAGAGGAACCTGTGATGGATAGAGTGAAACTCTTAGCTTGGAAGTGGTTCCTGGCTAAGTACCTTGCTAGTTCCTGCTCTTTCTATGAGTGGGAGGTGCAGCCCGTCTTGTGTTGCCAACGGTAAGGTGTTGAGGTGGTGGTTTTCCCGGGGTTGAGTGGGGGTTCGCTGCCTTTACCTGTCCGGCCTGGCGTCCTGGGTTTCTCTTTTTGTTCTTTTTTCCGTGCAGGTTTTCGTTTGGTGTGTGGTGTCTCCCTTTGGAGGTGCTTCGTGGGTGGTTTCCTTTTTTCTTTGTTGTTGTAGTTTTTGGTGGTGCCTTCGGAGTGTTTCTCTATCCTCACCTGTGGGGGTAGGGTGTTACCCTACGGGTATTTTAGCAGGCCGTCTCCAGGCGACCTCCTGGTATATTTTGTATTGTTCCATTTTTATATTTATATATATTTTGCTATTAAAAAAGTACAAAAAAAAAAACTTATGTAGCTCGTCTTAATAAGCTTAAAAGGTTTTTGCGGCTTAAAATTTATATTTTTAATTAAAGTTTTTTTAAAGAAAGAAAATTAAATAGATTTTAAAAATGTTTTAGTCTTGTCTATTTAATAAAAAGTTTGTATTGTTCTAGCACGGACTTATACTAGGTCATAGACTCCTGTCGGTAAGTCTTACATATTTTCCAACCCTAATTATAACTACTAGTTTATGATGAATGTGATGATAAATATCAGATCATCTTTCAATAACATGGTTTACACATATTTGTCAAACAATCAATACGAGTTTCTCTCCAAAAAACAAATCAATACGAGTTAATAGATTAAATGGCCTCTTAAAAAAAAGTTAATAGATTAAATGATAAAAATAAATTTGTTTAAAAACAATGAGACTAACTTGAACCCAAAAATTAACCAAGGAACCAAAATGTTACTTATGAAGTGATTTTATAAGGAAAATGTTAACTTGTGCCCTAAGGGCACATGTTCCATTAATAGAAATTATGTATTGAAAATTGTGTTAATTTATTGCTCAAGATATTTAATATTAACTATTTTTCAATAAATTTTTACTATTAATAACACCACATCCAATGAGCAATTGAGAAATTAAATAAGGGTAATACAATAGTTGTGCAGACATAAATTTGTTGACTGGGTGTGGGCAATGACACACATATAAGGGTATTTTTATGAAGTGGACCCATGCTTTAATTTACTATAGCTAGCAAACAAAAGAGAAAGACTTGAGGGTGTTTCGTGGTGGAATGCCCTACTCAAGACGCAACTATATTATTGGCTTTTGGTCTTGACTTTAAGACTTGGCTAAAGGAGTATAAATCAAAGCAATCTTATTTTTATTTTTTTGAACTTAGAATTTTAAACTTTTAATTTTTTAGTTTAGACAATTTGAACTATTCAACCCTCCAACTGAATATCAATTTAGAAAGACATTTGAAATTAGGTAAAGGTTTTCACTGTATTTAAAATTTTGTGTGTATAAAAAGTTCAATTATAATAAATACATCTTGACATTTTTAAAATATATGTTTTAATATATCTTAAAAATTGAGTGATAAAGTTCTTCATTTCTTTTAAAAAATATATATGCATACTACTACTCAAAATATTGTTGGCAACTTAAAACAAATTTGTATCACACTATTCAAAATTTTCACTTAATATTTGATATATTGAAGCACGAGTTTAAACTCCAATTGCTCACTTTTTTACCAATTAGTGTTTGTAGGTTTTGTTGTTAATCTCTTTGGAATCGAATATTAAACTGATGAACCATTCGATTGGATTCAAATTTTGAAATATTGGATCACGAGTGAATACAAAAGAACCCTAATATTGCCACAAAAGTACTGGGGCCACCATGTACCTACATTGAGTCCCACTCTTACAATGCCGCCACCAAGCTCTTGTTTCACACCCACATGTGAAGAATATAAGCTCCTACTAGTTACACAAATTATTTAATGTGCCTACATCAACCCGTAACTGCACTTAAATACATATCTTCTTAATTTTCTCTTCTGGATCTTTTTAACTTTTATATGTTTAATTTAACAGGTGTGGGTCGATTGGTACACACTATGAAATTGTCAGTAGAATGACTGATGTCAGATACCCCATAGGATGCTCAAACCAAGTATAAGCTATATACTTGCTCCAACTGGTGTTTTTTTTTTAAAGAAATACCTGCTCCAAATGGTTAAAAGTCATATTTATCCAACTGGTCATTTTTACGTTAATTATAGATATTGTTCTCGACCGGTCACAAGACCACTCACACGATTACACGTGGACTATAATACGCCGCCCTAAGGCTACGTACTTAAGGGAGCACGCCAGCTTGCCTGCACCGTGCCACAGAGGAGCACGCCTCCTCGCAAGGATCATGCTACACATGTCCTTCCCCGCTTCTAATCACACGCCTTATAACCCGGAGACAGTTATGAACAAAACACGCCTATGAAAGGGTGAACTTGCTTCACCCTCAAGGGACACATCACCTTTCACAACACTTCTTACACACTCTCTTTCAGTTTCATTACTGACTTGAGCATTGGAGTGCTAACGTGTCTGCAGGCACCTTTCATTCCACCGCAGAGACTCATTGCCGCCGTACCAGAAGTTGTTACCGATTCACAGGAGCACTCTATGTCACTGTTGCGACTCAATCGTTCTCACCAGACAAATTAAATATCATATTGCATGTTGGTTCCACATCAATGTCTATTCACTAGTGTCCTAATTAGAAATGGCATGTTATAAAAAATAAGTCTCAAATTAGGTTATGGTCAAAAAGAGTATTGAATCTTGTAATAAAGGAGACTAAAATCCTGAATTTAGAGACAGGGAAACAAACCACAAAAAATGAAGAGTAAGGTGATTAAAAGCTTGTTTCAATTAAAATAGGTCATTGAAAATTGCATTTAAGCTTTAGTTAAATAATTTCCATGATGTTTGTGTTGAATGCAAAAGAAGAAAAAGAACAAAAAATTGGCGATTAGTTGAAGAACAAAAAAATTTAAAGACTTTTTCTTTTGTAGGGACTAAATTACGCCTTTTCATACTATTGTTAGGTATAAATAACCCTTTTGAAAGGTTATGGCACGGTGGTGAGATACATGCATATACAACTTTTTCACACTTTTGGTTTTTAAACTAATGTCTCAGTGGCAATGGTTAACACTTCCTTAAAAAAAAAAATCAGTTTTTTTAATAGTGGCATAGGTATCACTAAGTTGTGTCCATTTTTCTTTTTTTAGAGGAAGTTGTGTCCATATTTTTTCTTAATAATTATAAAAAAAATAATAATTTCTTTTATATTGGTTTTTTAACTAGTGTTAGTGGTATAGGTATCACTAAGTTGTGTCAATTTATTTTTCTTAATAGTTATAAAAAAATCTCTTGAATTAGATCTCTTGATGATTTAAAATAGGGCTTCATTTTTACTAAAATAATAATAATAATAATAATAATAATAATAATAATAATAATAATAATAACACATTTTGGATTGGCTTTTTCTCTTTTCAAAAATGCCCTTAATTTTCAATTCAACTAACACATTTTTTTTTTTTGAAGGAATACAGTTGTAAAAAAATTAGATAAGAATAAATTTATATAATTAAAAAAAAATGTAACAACTTTATGTGAAGTGTGTGTAGGTGTTTTTCTATCAGTCACTTGTCTGTAGTACTTCTCAAAGTTAATTCTCCCCGCCTCATTGCGTTTTGTTATACAATCTGCTTATCATTTGGTCACTTGTTCCTACGGAAGGATACTTCATTTTCACTATGTTGTTCCCTGGTATCGTTAGTCAAAAGATATTGATAGATACATAGTGCCATACATGTCAAATTCATTGAATTACTTCTTCTACATCATTTTCTTCGCATTCATCTTTTGTTTTCTAACATTCTCGTTTCCTTGTCTGTCCCTTGGAATTAATTACCTGTCTTATCTTTTGTCAATCCTATGTACAGTACAGTACAAGATAACACAATAATAGTTTCCTCAACAAAAAAATAAAATAAAAATATAGACACATTATTAGTAACATTCTTTTAAAGGATCTTCAATTTATTGTAAATATACAGAGTATCGTAAATATATATATGCCAGAATGCTACTAGCCGGCCTTAATTTTCTTTCTCTAAGTTTTTTCTTCCCGTTTCTTCATTGGGGGGTGATTTTGGGTCAATTCTTGACCTGAAATCACACCTCTTCATCTTTTTCTCTCTATTTCAATCTAAATAAGTGACTTTCACATAGATCTAGGTTTTTTTCTTTGTGATTTCGTCATCTAAGTGTGGTGGTTTATTGTTCGTCGTCTTGTGTGGCGTTGTTTGCTTTCCCGTCTTCTTGCGGTGTTCATTTTATTCCTATTGAAAGATCGATTATTCAATCAAAGATTTCGACGTCAACGTTGCAGATCCAGAGGTCATGGATATTCCGGTGACTTTAATTTTATCATATATTTTTGTAGGCATTATGCCGTTATATGCTATTAACTTGGATGCTGTGAGTTTGTTCGCAGATTCATCTTTTACGTTTTTAGCGGTGTTGAATGATGTAATATCTCGATTTGAATGAATGAATATCATTTTATTTTTGTCAAAAAAAAATGCCAGAATGCTACTATTATGATTTTCCCATGTTTTTTTTTTAGGTTTTTGCCATCATTACAACAAAGCAAAGATTTGTGGCACAAGTTAGTTTGCTGAGTGAGCCAAGACGAGATGAAAGCGAGCCAACTCAGAGAATTTAAGCAAGGATCTTCACTAGACAAGCCAGATCGAGGTGAAGGCGAGAGACTCCAGAGAGTTTTAGGAAGAAAAGGTAGAGCACGTTCGTCGGGCAAGCAACACTTCGCCCAACGAACTAAGGCGGATTAGTGACTGTTGGAAGACTAGTTGGCTTTTCCCTCTGATGTAGTGGATTATGGCAAGTGTACCAAGTCGTTTACCAAGTAATAAAGTGATAAGTAAAGTATCGTATCCACAAGGATTGTCGTTTCGTCCAAACAGTTCACGTTACTTATTTTTGTAAGTTGACGATATAAAAGTTTAAGGGTTAGAAAGCTTGCAATTTTTATTTGTTTGCAACAGAGCAAGTTTACTTGTTTTTGGTTGCAGAAAGTAAGCAGCGGTTAGGATTCGAATCCTGATGAGTCAATAATTAGTGTTTTTTATATATTATTTGAGTTAGTTTATTTAGATTTTATATGTTTTTATTTCCTTTATAGAACTATTTCACTTCAATTGCAAGTTATTTCATTTCAAAAACAAATATTTCAAAGATTGAGTCTTGGAGCAAAAGAAAGGAGATTTGGAGCTGATTTGTGCCAAAAATATGAAGATCTTATACAGAAATATCTTGTGCAAAAAGTTAGAAGATCTTTCACCAAAAATAGAAGGATGGCGCGCCCCATATTGTCCTTTTGCTACTTTTGCTTCTTCGATAAGCTGTCTATTTTAGTATGTCTGACCTAGAGCAGCCATCAAACTTGTATAGTCATCTTTTGTTCTTGGAAATAATAAGTGACAATTGTTTCTTTTAATAAAAGTTCTTCTTTATTTTCTTGTTATTTTATTTATGTTCTTCTTCTTCTTTTCTTCTATGTCTACAATGAACATGAGTGAGTAAACTCTTTTTGTCTTGGGATTGATGTATAAGTCTAATGACCTAATCCTAATCAAACCAAGCCTCGAACCCTAATTTTATTTAAATCTATTTTCTAATCTATTTCACCGTTCTTATAATCAATAAGAAATATTAATCGATGAATCGAAAGATGAAGTTTAATAATTGTTATTGATTCATCACAAATATTAAGCGATGGATCGAAAGATGAAGTTTTAATATTGGAACAATTGAATTTAGACAAGAATTGCAAAACATGAAAATAGTCTAGCAAACCTTGAGACAATAAAGTTTTGAGCTTCAAGGATTTCAATAGCAATCAACTATGAAAACAGGCGTGGTTTCTAGAGAAACACACTCACTGAGACCGAAAGGAGATGTGATTGGCTAAAGAGAAACTTGTATTTAGAAAATAGGTCCAACATAAAGTTCTAGGTTTAGGGTTTGGTTTGTGAAGGATTTGTAACCATGACGAACCAATAATCCCAAGGCGCTTTTATAATTATTATTTTAACCGTTAAAAATCCAAACTTTTCAACTGAACTTTCTTCTAATCATCACTAAAAGTTAATTGAATTCAACAACTCCCTCTCGGAACGATACTCTTTTATTACTACATCGGTAAATCGTGCACTTTCGGATTTACTACATCAATCCCCTCTATTTAAATTCTTGGATATTAAGTAACCGTAATGTGGCGTTTATTTATCTTAGATAGACTATACAAGTGATAAGGCCGTTGGGACGTTTTAACCTAGTTGGTTGTCAAGCTGCACCTGTTGATCGCACAGTGATCCTTACGTGCGGGGTCTATATGATCTTGGTTGATCTAAGTCTATCCCTCTGATGGCTAACTGCACATGTTGATCGCACGGTGATCCCTACGTGCGGGGTCTTGTTAATTCAAAGGTAATTGAAACATAAACTTAAATTGGCATTCTAGTTTTTCCCAAGGCAATGAAGGCCAAGGTTCCGGTTGTTCAGCCCATCTATTTTTGCAACAGAGCAACTTTACCTGTTTTTGGTTCCAGAAAAGTAAGTAGCGGTTAGGATTCTTTAAACCCCCTCTGTATATTTATTGTTGGATAATAAGTAAAAGTATGTTGCGTTTATTTATCTTAGGTAGACTATACAAGTGATGAGGTTGTTGGGATGTTCCTAATTAGGTAAGGCACCACCTGGCCCAATGGGATTTAACACTAGGTACCTATTTAGGCTTTTCCCTCTAATGGCTAACTACACATGCTGATCACACGGTGATCCTTACGTGCAGGGTCTTGCTAATTCAAAGGTAATTGAAACATAAACTTTATATTTACTTTCTAGTGTTTCCCAAGGCAATGAATGCCAAAGTTCCCTCAGGTCTACCCATCTATGAATCTTAGGACATTCATAGCACTCTCTCTATGCTTTTTTAGTAGTTCTACAAACGGGCAACCCTAATCTATGTCTACCTTACTACGGGTTTCAAGATAATGGTTCTATTAGGTTATAGCTTTAAGTCGGGCAACTAGGTGCTTGTTTCCCTAATTACTAATCTGTTAATTCCTAGGTTCGGTAAGGCACCACCCGACCCAATGGGATTTAAAACTGGGTACCTAGGCCTAGGGTCAACAATTCCTATAGTATTTTTGGCTAGTTAATAATCACTTACTTCCTATGCAGATAATTATCATTAAAGGGATATAAATATCAAGACATAAACATCCAGTTAGTGATAGCAATATTAGGCCCTGTCACAACCTAAGTACCTAATCTAGGGTTGCACCTCTCATAGAAATAAAACTACTTCCTAATAAAACTTAATAGCAAACAAAAGAATAAATAAAATAAACTACATAATAAATAAATAAATAAATAAATATCCAACAAAAATATACAGAGGTTCATCTTAGAACTCTAACCTAAAAAGATTTAGTTATACATGGTAACTAAAAACAATTTACTAAAGATAAAAACATACCCTAGAAAATCAAGGAGAAGATAGAAACTCTCCCGAAGCTTCAAAGTCGCCTTCCTCTTGAATTGCCACAGTTCTGAATGAGGTATTCTGAATGAGGAAGGTTGGTACTTATAGTGAGAGTTTCTACCTGGGGTTGGGCTAAAAGTGCGAGCTTTACCCAAAACGGAAGCAGGAAAAGACAATTGCACCCCAATTTTTTGCATGCACCGGGCACATAAGAAATGCCCTAGGAGCATGAGAGACAAGCAAAAAGCATGCCCTAGGCACATGGGAAATTCCCTAGGAGCATGTCTTTGTCTTCAAATAACTTTCCTCGGTACTTTGGGAACATAATTCCTCCCATTTTTAAGTCTTCTGAGGCCTCTTGAATCTTTATTATTGTCTCTTGAATCTTCGCAATTTTTCAGATGTTCTTGATTTGCCAATTTGCTTGATTTCTTCGTGAATTACTTCAAAACCCCCCTAAAATTGCTATATTTCAGGAAAACTAGAATTAGAGACTCAAATATAGAAAACATTACAAAAGTCCTGAAATCATAAACAATCGTTCTAATACTCCTCTTTTTTGCTGCTAAATCCTACTAAAATAAACTGAAAAACATGCTAAGAATAACGCAAGATGACCTGTCATCACAACCCCAAACTTAGATTGCTGCTTGTCCTAAAGTAACGAAAGAAAAACATAATTTATTCTCTGCATTTTTTCAGGAAAAACATACATTTCCGGGATTTGTGCTTAATAATCATTCATCGCATTTATAGCAGAGCAACAACTAAACTTACCACTATACTTTCAAGTGGTTCCGGCTTGGTGAAAGTGACCTATATTATCAGCCATACTTTTTTCTATGATACACGTATGTGTTAGCCTGTAAATTCAACAGGCTCATTTAATATGGGCAACATTTGTTTGACCTTTAACTTTACCGGAATCGAAGGCTTTCTCATTTCAAATTGAGTATTTCGACGAGATAGCAAGCTAACGCGTGTGACTTAAAGTTCGATAGAACAAAGCAGAAGAAAGATCGCGTCGAAGTCAAGCAAGGAAGGCGAGAAAACACGATTTCAAGCTTGGAGACAATTTCCTTAATGGGAACGTGGGGCAAACGGTTGCCAAAGATGGAGGAAGTGCTGATCATGAGATTAGTCGTTCGCCAGTTAGTTATTTTAGTATAAATAAGTGTTTCCAAGCCGGAAAATGGGTCACAAATCATTTATAGAATTCTACAACACTCAAACTACCGGCGTCTAGGGAAACAAGTTATTCAGAATGTATGTAAACCACCTTTATTTAAATGCAATGCATTTTACCTTTCCTTTAAGTTTACGTGCTTAAAGCCTTTATCTTTTCTTTTTACTTTATATTGCTTTTGTTTGCAATCTCAAACTTGTCGAGAGAAAATACCTTTTTGTTCACAAACCCGTCCTGCTCTCTAAGTAACCTGAGTGCATCTCGTGGCTCTTTTTCAAACCATTTTTTCGATCAAAACCTTTGCACAACATGCTCCTGAGATCTGTAGTTCGGTATCGCTTGTAATAATCAGAACTAGCCCGTAGTTTTCCGAAAACATAGGCAAACAAATTGGCACGCCCAGTGGGACCCTGTTTATGCAATTGATTTTCAAAAACTTTTTCATAAAAAAACTTTTTTTCAAAAAAAAAATTCAAAACCTATCTCTTTGGTGAGATCCATTTTTAGAATTTCGTTACTCTTTCCGGATAACTTTATTGCTAAAAACAACAAAATTGTTTGTATGCATTTGAGAAGTGGTAAATATATGGCTCGTGCCTGTTCATCCTATTCACAACTATGGGAGATTTAAACGTGTCGACCCCTGTAGAGGCAACTATGGCTATGCCAGTTTCGACGGATATGGGAGTAACCTCTCCCTCAAACGTTTCTACGTCTGTTCCGATGACACGACCAGAAATAGGAACCGTTATACCCCCATTTATTGCTGGTGTTCCTTCGACTACCAATACTCAAAGTTCTCCTTTAGTCAGGCCTAAGCTTGATGATCGAAATAAAAGTATGCAGAACCTTTATAGGGAACAACTGTATGGTATGCCAACTTCGATGATGGCAAATCTACATAATAGTGTGTCCGCATTTGCAGACCAAGCAAATCCGTTCACAATGCACGTACATGGTCCCTCAAGTTCTAGCATTTCTGGTCGGAATACTCTACCAACGTTGACAACAGATTCAATGAATTTGTTAAGACGACAAATGGACGAGAGTATAACCACAAAATGGTTAATTTGTTAACATAACAAATTTGTACCGTGTTTAATCCTTTGATAAGAGACACAAACCGGAGTTAGCAAGCCTTAACCACTTAAATGAGGAGGATATCAGATTTCTTTGCACCCCCGGGATGGGTTTACCAACCGGTTACACAAATACAAAATCAACAACCGTTGCGGTTTATCTTTTTTACTTGCTTTATTTAAGCTTTTCCTTGCAATCTCAAACATGTCGAGAGACGGTGCCTTTTACTATCAAACTGCTCCTGCTCTCTAAGCAACCTGAGTGCATTTTGTGGCCTTTTCTCAAACTCTTTTTCGATAAAAATCTTTGCACAATGGTCTTAAGATTTCTAGTTCGATCTCGCTTGTAATAATCAGAACTAACCCCCGTTTTCCAAAATCATAGGCAAACAGCAAGAAGCACTCCTATGTAGGTAACACCGAGTCACCCTTGTATACACACAGAGGGTTCTAACTATCCCTGTGAGATGTGGCACGATTCAAGGGAGCAGTTATAGATGTGTTGGATGACAAATATTAGTTTGGAACGCACTCCTATGCGGTAGTCCGCATAGGCCTTGGCGTGCATCTTCGCCAGATTCTACATTGTGTTTTCTTGGGCTTGGGCCTTTGGACGGATTTCCCTCGGCTCTTACCGGTAGGAAACAACATTGAATCAATAAACTATTTTTCTAGTCATCACAATTTAATTGATACAATGAATTCTACACTGTTATCTAGTCATTTAAACATATGATGAGGGACATGTGGCAACATAATTGAATTTTATAAAGTATATAACCGATCAAGAGAACACATTGACTAATTAGCTAACGACGTCTAATCCCAGCACAACTTTTTATTCATGTATTTAAACATTTTTATGGTATGTTACCAAACAAACTTTTTATCAAAACATTGATTTAAAACTTTAAAAAATTTGAATGGTCAAAACTATATCTCAATCTTTGTGAATTCGATAATGTTGGAACAAAATAAGTTTAAACAATACCTCTTGAGTTTTGATGATAACAAAGTATTAAGAGTTCAATTGGATATGCTAATACTTGTTCAAGTGTACATGATCATAGACTAAAATTTATATGTCTTAAAACAAAGTATTGGTTCTATAAGAACAAATTAGAGCAAATGAATTTTCAAGAGAAGCCTAGTTGCAAGTCAGAGTCTGAAGATTACCTAGAAGCTGATTGATCAGAGTCTAAAGATCACCCAGAATCTGAAGTTTATTAGAAGCTGAAGTGAAGACCCTAAAGTCAGTTATTATGGTTATTTGAAGACACAGAGATGCAGAAGGGATTAAAAGACTGGAGCAACGATGGTTCTGAAGAATTAAAAGGCTTTGGATATTTATTCTCAAAGAAAGGACAGTGAAGGACAAATAGTATAATTGTACAATCACTACCTCCACTACTCCAACATTTCCTGCACATAGTACAAGCTACAATTGTGTCTTTACTGGATTGAAATAGTTAATTACCTATCAATGAATGATTTTCAAATTATTGATTCCTAGGACATTAACCAAATCAAGCAACAAATCAATGTTGATTAATCAAGCTTCTCCAACGACTCTTTGATGTATTGGCACCTCTACAACGTCTCTTTCCTACCTCTATATATAAAGGAATGAAGACTGGAAGATAAGTAGAGACTCAGCAATATTTTACTTGTGCCCAAACTCTGTCAAAATCATTGTGCATCAAAATACTTAAAATTTCTTATAAACTTTCATATCTTAGAAATTCTTAAGTCATAGAGTATGAACTGGTTTGTATTGTAAACACCATTAATTGTATATCAAGTGTTCAACCAAACAACGATTTCTTTGTAATATTTGTTTGTTAGGAAGTCTCTTACTTATGTGCTTGAGCATAGGAAGTCTTTTAGTTGTGTGCTTGAGCAATTGTAATCTTGTGTGATTGTAGTGAAAAATCTCCTTTAAGTGACAGGGGAACTAGACTACGACCGGATTGTGGAAAGAACCAAGATAATTGCATGTGTCTCTTTCTTCTCTCTCTCTGTCTATCTCTTTATTATCCACTGCATTTGACTCTGAACCCGGGACTTAGTTAAAAAGAAGAAAAAATTAACACAATTCAACCCCCTTCTTGTGTTTTTCTCACCTTAAGATAATTGTTTTTCATAACAAACTAGCATACTTATTGTTGTACGAGGATACATACAAATCCTCTTATCAAACATCCATACTTTATAGATATAAAACTAGGGGCATTACATTCATAGTTGCTTGGGTTGAGAAATATGTAGATATGAAGAAGCTACCATTTGCTAGATAATTTCCTAAAATTTTCTCTAGCGTATAAGATTTCTTTCGTAGAGGGATATCTGAACTTGCAATAGACTTAATTTTTGTAGTGTTATCTATTTCAATGGGATTCTATGCCTTAAAAAAAAAAAATCAGAGTTGAACAGGAAGTTTGAATAGTTGTTGCAGAAGAAGTTCATTCGACTTAGTATATCTCTTTGTAGAAAACCTATTTTTCTTATTAAAAAAGAAACGATGAATTTGAGTGTACGTACTATCATCCGTTGAACAAACAGACGATAAAAATTGATATCCCTTTCTGAGAATGGAAATGAATGATGTATTGGATCAGTTGAAGGGAGTATGTGTACTTTTGAAGATTCATATAACCATATGAGAGTACAAGTTATAATGATGTACAAAGAGTAAATCGCAAATTCATCCCTTAAAATTATGAGGGTCGACATTTAAGACCAATGAATTTGTAAATAGGCAAAAATGACTCCGAGTTTGAATTACGTTGAGCAAATTGATGTTTCTATTAACTTTTATCAAATCACTCTTAAATTAGTCCTTGATGAATTATATCACTTTCTAGCATATTAGTCATTGAATTACACCACTTACTCAAAATTGGTTCATATATTATATCATTTAATTAAAAATTAATCATTGAATTATACTTATTGTCATCTAACCTTGAGTTAACAGAAGAACCAAATTATTCGATGTTATTCAAAATCAATCTTTTTTGCATTTTTAAGGAGGTAACTATTCAACTTTTTATATTTTAGGAGTTCGAGCTGGAATGGGAACAGGGAGGTGTCTTGGCTTGTCATCGATGGTTGGTCGAAGTAAAGAAGCACCTTTTTGTTTTTATCAAAGACTGCATTTGGTATAAAATTAATTCGTGGAGCAGCAAATGTCTATCCAAGGCGAATAGAGAGGTAATGATAAAGTCGGTGCTTCAATCTATTTCATCTTATATCATGAGTATCTTTCTTCTTCCAAATAAGTTACTTGAATCCATAGAAAAAATGATAAATGCTTTTTGATGGGGACATGGAGCATCAATGAGAAGAGGGATGCATTGGATGTATTGGTTGTCTTGGGAGAGGTTATCGGTTGATAAAAATCAAGGAGGTATGTGTTTCAAGGATCTCACGTCTTTTAATATGTCTATGTTGGGAAAATAGGGTTGGAAGTTCCAGACTAATACATCGAGTCTTGTTTACCGTCTTTTTAAGGTGCGGTGTTTTCCTAATTGTGATTATTTGAGCTCTAGAATTAGCCACAACCCCAACTATAAGTGACGGAGTATTTTTCATGCTAAGATTGTTCTCAAACAGGGTGGAAGATGGCGTATTGGTTCCAGTGCTGATATACCTTTGTTTGGTGCATCATGGCTTAATGAGGCACACATTATCTACTGACAACCCTATGTATGCCTACCTAGCCCATGTTACGGTGAAGGATATCATTCACCCATTCGCGAAGGAATTGAATACTACTTTAATTTAAAATATTTTTTATCTGACTACAACACAGTTCATAGTGAACACACCACTCCAACCTCTTGTCACTGAGGATAGATTAATTTGGAAAGCGGAAAAGGATGGTAAGTATTTTGTTCGTAGTGCTTATCTTCTTTGTGCTACCGGAATTGCAGATAATTCTCACTTGCATACTCTAGGCGATGGAGTTCCATCTAGAAGTTAATGGTCCCTCCTAAGGTTAATTTTTTGATGGCGAGTTTGTAGAGGGTGTTTCCCAAATGAAACGAATATGCAGGTTGTTGAACGTGCCACACACCTACTTGATGAATGGAGAGAATACCAAAATATTAAGTCCCGAATTGCGGCAACTTCTAGTAGCGACCAACAAGGGTCGAGTAACATTGATGCCTCGTTCTCCTCAGCAACAAATATGGTGGGTATATGCATATGCTTGAGAGATTCTGCAGGTGAGTTCGTGATTACAAAAATTGATTGTTTCTCCCCTCTTTGGGTTGCATACAACATTGAATTGGATAGCAGACCTTCAATATGATATTGTTGATTTTGCTTTAGATTCTAAGAAGGGTTTTGATCAGTTTAGGTTAGATATAGAAGATAATAGTGAATTTGATTGTATTATATCTGCTTGTATAAACTTGTTCCATAATAAGTATCAGAACTCTTATGTCAAATTCAATAGAAGGCAGGTTAATGAGGTCGTTCACAAGTTAGCTCATGTAGCCTTAAGTCATGCTAGCTCCCACATTTACACTGATGTACCATCATGTATTAGACACATTGTAGCTAATGAAAAACAATGAATTTCCTTTAAAAAAAACTTTTACAATTTTAATGGACGAGTTGGTGATTTTTCCTCGAGATTCAAAAGATCGCTTTCTAAACAAGTTATGATGGCAACGAGTGCAGTTACGTTGTTTAGTGTAACTATTGTATTGATAAAATTTATGAACATACTCCCTCCGGTCATATTTATAAGCAAAAAACAATGTTTTAGGTATATTGAGTCATTAATGTATCTGACCTTAAATATGATTAGATACATTAATTATTCAATGTATCTAAAAAGTTTTTGCTTATAAATGTGATCAGATGGAGTATATTATTTATCACATAATTTAAAAATTCAAAAATATTAATAGAATGACTTGTTATTATTTTCTTCAAAAAATAATAATAAAATGAGTGAAAATATATATGGCCACGTCACACAAAAGGCTAGGACGGGACCTTGTAGTAGGGTTAGGCAAAGAAAAAGGGCAAGAAAGGTCCTACTACGTGCCAACCCCTTCTCCACGCGTGACATTAAAACTTAGGGTTAATAGTGTTTTTCACCTCTGTAATATGTCATTTTCGGTTTTCGCTCTTATAAAATTTTTGGTTTGATTTGCACCCTCGTAAAATATTTATTTTCCGGAAAACACCCTTAATAGGTCATTCAAAAACCAAAATTTCTTGAAAAAAATTTCTGAAAATGGCCTATTATGGGTGTTTTCCAGAGAATAAAAAATTTACGAGGGTGCAAATCAAACCGAAAATTTTATAAGGGCGAAAATCGAAAAAGACATATATTACAGGGGTGAAAAACACTATTAACCTAAAACTTATACGTAATCAATTTTATTGAAAATTTCTTCATTCAAAACGTTGAGTGTTTAGGCTTATCCGTTACTGAATTTGGATAATCGTTATTGAATTTGGATGAAATGATTAATTTTATCTCCAAAATAATCGAAACTGTAAGAATATTATTGAATTTTATAGTGCTCAATCAAATTTAATTCACGTGTCAACTCTCATCCTTAATAATGTTGATGTGTCAAGTTAAGTGTTGATTAGGAGTTTTAAGTCAGCTTCTACATATAATGAATTCAATCGAAAACTATAAACCATTTTTTGTTCTTTTCAAAAAAAATTAAAGTTATAGATTGTTACACTATTAAATTGATGTCTAGATTATTCATTAAAAAGATCTTTGATATTGTCAAATTAAAATAATGTTATATATATATATGAAGGATAAAATTGCACCATTGATTTGAAAGGGGAGACAAAGGTACTACTTGATGGAGAGATAGAGGAACTTCATGGGTTTTCTGAAGAATTGTTCTCTTTATCTCAAATTAATTTTAGTATTTTCCGGCAACAAACAAGAGTTCAATGGTTACGAGAATGGGATGCAAATTCAAAGTTTTTTCACAGAATTATGTCTAGTAGGCGGCGAAGGAATGCAATTATGTTTTTCTTGTGAATGGTGTGTTGGTTGAAGGGGTCGATAATGTGCGTAGCGCTGTGTTCACTCATTTCTCGTCACATTTTTCAGCCCAGTCATGTTCACCGCCCCAGTATGAAAGCACTTTATTTTCGATCCTTGTCATATAGAGAAGGGGTGTGTTTGATTAAGCCATTCTTTGTGGAGGAGGTTAAGGCTGCTGTGTGGGATTGTGATAATTTTAAATGCCCAGACCCTGATGGGATTACCTTTGGTTTTATCAAGGATTTGTGGGACATTCTGAAGGATGATGTGATGCGCTTTTTGGTGGAATTTCATAGGAATGGAAGGTTGACCAAAGGAATAAATAGCACGTTCATTGATCTTATCCCTAAGGTTGATAGCCCTCGTCGTTTGAATGAATTTCATCCGATTTCGTTGTTGGGTAGCATGTATAAAATCTTGGCGAAGGTGTTTGCTAATAGACTTCGCTTAGTGATTGGTTATCATGGTAGCTAATGAGATAGTTGATGAAGCACGCAAGTGTCAGAAGGAAATGATTCTGTTTAAGGTGGATTTTGAGAAAGTCTACTACTCTATTGATTGGGGTTACTTAGATAAGGTGATGTCAAAAATGGGTTTTCTGACTCTTTGGCGGAAGTGGATAAAAGTACATTGGAACGACCACAACTTCGGTTTTGGTTAATGGGTCTCCAACTGATGAGTTCCCTCTACGGAGGGGCTTGAGGCAGGGCGATCCTCTCTCGTCTTTCTTGTTTCTTTTAGCCGTAGAGGGGCTCAATGTTTTGATGGAACCTTTGATAGTTAATAATCTTTTTACTGGTTATAATAAGGTGGGTAGCATTGACATGACAATTGTTTCACATCTCCAATTTGCAAATGATACATTAATATTGGGGAAAAAATCATGAGCTAATATCTGGGCTATGCGTGCTATTCTTCTTCTTTTTGAAGCATTGTCGGGTTTGAAGGTTAATTTTTCGAAGAGTCATTTGGTTGGGGTGAATGTCACTGCTTCTTGGTTATCTGAAGCGGCTATGGTGATAAATTGTAAGGTTGGTTCTATCCCTTTTTTGTATATGGTCCTGCCTATTAGTGGTAATGCATGTCACTTGTCTTTTTGGAAACCACTCATTAACCGTATAAAATCTAAACTATCGGGATGGAACTCGAACCATTTATCTTTGGGTGGTCGTTTGGTTTTGCTGAAGTTTGTCATATCGTCTCTGCCTGTTTATGCTCTTTATTTTTTCATGGATCCTTCATTGATTGTCTCCTCTTTTGAATCTATTTAAATTGTTTTTTTTTTTTTTTTGGGGGGGTGCTGACCACAGGAAAGTATCATGGGTGGACTGGAATTTTGTTTGCAGGAGTAAGGAGGTTGGTGTTTTGGGGGTAAGGAGAATTCTGGAGTTTAATATTGCTCTGTTGGGGAAGTAATGTTGGAGGTTGTTGGCGGAGAAGGAGTGTTTGTGGTTTAGGGTGATGTCAGCGCGTTGCAGTGTAGAGGGTGGGCGGTTTAAGGTAGGTGCCTGTGAGGCCTCTATATGGTGGTGTGATGTTCATGCCTTGCGTAGGGAGGAGCGGTTTAGCGATCATATTAGTCGCTTGGTTGGAAACGGGAAGAATATCGTTTTTTGGTCAGATGTTTGGCTTGATGGGGTGTCGTTTAGAGTCAGGTTTAACAAGTTATTTAAATTGTTCGTTTATAAGGGGGAGTTTGTGTCAGATATGTGTCAGTTAGGTTGGTGGAGGAGGGTGAGACGTGGAGGTGGTGACGGAGGTTGTTTGCATGGGAGGAGGAGTTGGTGGGGGAACTTAGGTTACTTCTTCATAATGTGACTTTGCAGGTTGACAATGAAGATAGATGGCTATGGACAATCATCTAATGCTTTTTCTATTCGTAGTGTTTATAATTTCCTAACTGTTCAACCTCATGTTGCTTCACTGGTGGTTGTGTCATCTTTGTAGCACAAGGATGTCCCTCTGAAGGTTGTGTTGTTTGCTTGGCGGTTGTTCCGGGATAGGTTGCCTACAAAGGATAATCTTCTCTGTCGAGTTGTTAATGATCACTATTCCAGGGTGTGTGTGGCAGGGTGTGGTTCTATTGAATCGTCTTCTCATTTATTCTTACATTGTAATATTTTTGGGTCCGTCTGGCACTTTATTTATAGATGGTTGGGCATTTCTGCGGCTGCCCCATTTTATGTGCCGGATCATTTTAATCAATTCAATTAAGGTGGCGGTATCGCTAAGGTTCGGCGTTCAATATTACACAGGTTATTTGGTTTGCTACTACTTGGGAAATTTGGAAAGAAAGAGATAACAAGTTATTCAAAGGCAAAGAATGTTTGGTAATGCAGATGATTGATAAGATTAAGTCGCTCGCATGTATGTGGTTGAAGGCGAAGTTTTCTTATTTTCCCTTCAATTATCATTGTTAGTGGCTTAGTTCGTTTACCATGATGGGAATAAACTAATAGTTATTTCTTTTCTTATTTTTGTTCACATACAGGTTCTACTTGTAAATATTGTTTCGACTTTGTTGTTTCTTCCTTGGTACACCTTGTATTAGAAAGGACACTTTGATTTGGTAATATATTACATTTTACATGTTTAAAATAAAGTTTCATCTATGTTTAACATTGTCTACATAGTCTCAAGCAAAAATGTTAAAAACCATTTCAATTTTTCTTTTTTTTTTTCTATCTCCAAAAGCATATGCTATTACATGTGGAGCACATTTTTACAAATTCTTTAAAAGATAGTGAAATTGAAATATTTGCGGGACAAGATTGGAAATACATCTTTCGATCATTACTAAAAACAAAAAACCACATTTTAAATTCATTCAATAAATGATATATATGATATATATTATAAATCATATATATCGTTTATTGAATGAATCTAAAAATACAATTTTGTTTGTAATAATGACAGGATAGTCTACAACCTATAAGAATTTGAAGTATAATTTTTTGTGTTTTCTTTAGATAAGTTTTATATGAAAATGTAAAAACAATTTTCATTGGCTAATAGTTATGGAGAAGTGGAAGAGATAAAAATTGAATGTAATTTGCATTTAATTTTATGAGAATAAACAAAAAATTTATTAAAAAAGATGATTTTTTTTTAAAAAAAAATACAAGATTAAATAAGATAAAAATTTGTTTTTTCTTCTTCTTATATTTTGAGATACAGAAAATAAGTTTTTTTTCGTTACATTTTTCTTATATTTTGAGATAAAGAAAATAAGTTTTTTATCCTTACATTTTAGAATGGAGTATGTATTTTGGGAGGTGGGTCCCAATCCCCACTGTACACGCGTCAACCAAAGAGGTCCCTGCACCCTAAGCAGGATTCGCTACTTTTACATTTTCTCCGTCGTGGGACCCATGATCCAATCAAACGTTTTAATTTGTGAGGAGTGTGATCACACGACAAAAACGTGGGTCCCATTTTTAAGCAAAGGTCAAAAAGGTAGCCAATGAAAAAGAGAGTCGAGTCTATAGGTAACCTTCTTTTTAATTTTCTTTATTTTTTCTTAATTATTTAATTTCTAAAAAAATTAAAATTAAAATTCGTGCTATATCCATAAACTTTGTCGTTGTCGGTTTCTATAATATCACACGTGTCTGTTTTTTGTTGGTCTTGAATAACTGCCCCCCTCTGGTTTTTTCTCACGTAGGTATTGATGAGGTTCAACCTATCTAGGGTTCTCTTTCAAACAAAAAACCTATCTAGGGTTCTACCATTTTCTTTTTTGTTGTTATTGTTGTTGTTTTTCTTATGTTAGCATTGCCTTTATAAAATGCTTATTATGAGTTTTCTTTTGTTTTCTTCCTTCATAAAGAATTAAGAAATGAAAAATTTAACTAATAGAAAATTAAAATAAATAAAATAGGAATTCATATTTCTCGATGGTTGATAAGATCTTTAGTTAGTAATTTTTTTTTTGAAACAATCTTTAGTTAGTATCTTTTGTTACTTAAGTTAAATAACTATGCGTTGACACAATTAATTAGTATTCTTTGTTGGTTTACATACGTTAGTTTAGGATATATTTTGAATCTATTTTTGATTTTTCACCTTTATAAGTATTTGACTGGTCAAACTTTAATGAAAATGTTATTCACGACATGTAAATTTTAGGATTGATTTCTACTGAGGTCCAACAAAAGGCTAATATGTCTCGGAAGAAGAAAAAAAAAACAATTTTAGTTGATGGTTTCAAGAAAGAAAAAGAAGAAATTAAGTTCAAGATTGATGTTTCCAATAGTTAGCCTCATTAGTTATCTGATGTGTTATTGTCACACTTGTTTTTAGGTAGTTCTATATGTTTTGATCTTTCTTTTGCTCCGCTTTTGATATTTTGGAGGGTTTTGATTTATATGCCCCCTCTTTTTGTATTTTTTTATTTCTTATATTATATGTTATTGATGTGCTGCAGCAGGAGACCCCTCTACATCTGATCTTTTTCCTAAATTTGTTTTTTCACCTTCATATCATGTCTGTTGATAAGAGTTGCATTTTCTAAAGATTAGTTTTTCTTTTCTTCCTTCACTTTTGTTTGTGGTGTTGAGTCTTAGTCCCATTTTCTCCATAAAAGACAAAAAAAAGAGGGATTCATTATAATATTTTCTCCATAAAAGGAAAGAAAGAAAAAAAAGAGGGATTCATTATAATATAATTGATTGACATACCAACATATTAAAATTAAACTATTTAATATGTAGATATTAACATCATTTTGTATTCTTAAAGTTCGTTCTTTTTAATCATGTATTCTTAAAGTTAGTTTTTTTTAATCATGTATCATCACCTTATAAATGATTTAAGATGAATTCCATTAAAATTGTAGGAAAAAAAAAATTCAATTAAGAGCCATGAGGATATTGATTAAGAAATCCAGTGTCGTATAGTTTGTATAAAAATGGTATTTATACTTTAAAAAAATACATGACTTAGATCATCAACAATGGTGGGTGCTTAACCTATTTAGCACCACATTAAATAGACACCCTCATTCAGTGGCGGAGGCAGAAATTTTCAATAGTGGGAGCATCAAATCAAATTTCATTTTTTTTATTTTTTATAAATGGACCTAATTATATACTTTCACATTCATAAAATGTTTGAGGATTAAAAATTGTTGATTGCTCTGAACTTCACTCTCTTTTAAAAAATGTTTCAATTATTTATTGCTAGAAATAAAATACTATAAAAATACAATTAAAACTATGTTACAATTCATACTCATGCATCATATATATAACTCATATCATATGCAATAAACCTAATTCTAATTCGTAACTACTTAATTGTGCCTTTGAAAGAAAAAAAACTTCTTTATTGGTCAGTAGCTAAATTTAGAAGGAAACAAATTATACTCACATATACTACTACTTCATTGAAAATAATTAATTTCTTAGTTTTAATTACATCGATAAAAATTGATAATGATGAAACAGGGAACATATGGGAAGAAACAAGATCCATATGGACATTTTATAGGAAATAAACTCTTTATCTTCTTAGTTTGTTGAATTTCTATTGGTTGATGTGGTCTAGTCAATGTATCAACATATATACTATTAAAAAGAAATCTCAAAAGTTTGTGCAGGCTGGTGCCCCCATACCCTTCTACTTGGCTCCGCCACTGCCCCATTGTAGAGTATAATACATGGATGATTATGGAAGCACCTTCTCTCTTTCATTTTTCATGGGTCCTATTTAATAAATTTTAATAAAATAAATAAATTTTGTTGAAATGTAATGATATAAAATTATTTATAGGACCTATTTAGTAATTTCTTTTAAGGTGTTGGGTTGGAAAAAATTGATGCTTATTAAGTATTACGATAAAATGAATGATGTGGACATATGAATTCAATTTAAGAACCCAATTTAAGATGCTCCATTGTGGATGATCTTATATTTTTAAAACAAAATTGTCTTTTATGGGTCCTAAATAATGCTCTTAAGAAACCTGCTAGTGTTTTAATGATGCTATTGTATAGAATGGTTAGTTAGCCAGGTTGGTTAGGAAAGTTATGAAGTTTGTTAACACAATTAACTCTGGAAATACGATCATTCATTATGTAATACACATATTATTAATTACAATGCTACCTTGAGAGTCTTCTTTTCTCTATTTTTCATATATGCATATGATTTGAAACCATAAAATCATCTGATAACTAATAGCTTGTTTGGCTCTTATTGTTTGGGTTTTATGGAATGAAAAAAATAATAGATTATTTAAACAGAAAGAATATTCTATAACTCAGTTAATAGATAAAGTAAAATATTATTCTTTATGGTGGTTGAAAGTTAAAAAGGTTGTCTTTGTATTTGGTGAATATTTGTGGTGGTCGAGTCCTTTGTCGTGTTTAGACATTGGCTAGCCACTTGTTGTATTCTGTGTGAATTGCTTGTTTTTTTTTTTGCAGTCTTTTCGGTACACCTTGTGCTGAGGAGACTGTTATAGCAATGTTAATATAATCCATTTTTTACTTGTTAAAAAAAAAACTAATAGCTCGGACCTATAAGTTTCATTACATTTCCGTATACTATCTGTATTAGTGAGAGCTCAAACTCAATTTATTTTAGATTGACTCTAGTCAATAAAATAATACTCGATTCAAAAAAATCGATTTAATATTTATCCCTATTTTTAATGTGTTCTTACTGTTGGAATATTTTATTAATTAATAATATTCCAATATCATTATGTGGGCAAATATCGTAATAATAATTATATTAGTTATTTATCAATTGTGAGCCTTAATTGATTAGTGATCAAATTAAGTAATAAGGCTAATTAGATTTCTATTTTGGATAATTAATTATTTAATTAGTTGATATGGACTCAACATGAGTGGATGTCCGGATGGCCCATTAATGGAATAATGGGAAACCCTAATGGCCATCCAATATAAAAGAGGCTATGGTCCCCAATACACCGTACACGGCAATACTCTCTCTTCTCCCCATCTGAAGAGAACTTGAGGCATAAAGGTACCGGTTGAGGAAGAACCAAATCAGCCGCCGCTAACTCTATTGTGTGTTTCAGATCATCTCCTCTCTTTGGTTATCGTTGTTGATGAGAGGGCTGTTACAAAAGCTTTATCCAGGTATTCCTAATACCCTAATTCTTAATATCCTTGGTAAATCAAACATTTCGTAGATCCGATCATAATCATGTTCAATGTTTTGTTTGCTTCCGCTATTGATTCATAGTTGTTGAACATGTATTATGAAATCTGTTTATATTAAGACCTATATTTCCAACAAGTGGTATCAGAGCGGTCTTCATGTTTGATTTATTAGGTTAAATTAATTTTTTGTTTGAACTTTGCTTTCGTAAGGAGTTTTATGTTCTTTCTCCAATCTTGTGAACCCTAATTTAATTTTGAGAATTATGAAATTCGATTGGCAGTTGCGCTAATTTTTGTTATGTTTTGGGTTCCGATTCAGAATTACAACTTACTTTTGTTTGAAGTAGAATTACAACTTACTTGAAAACACCATTTAATTTTGATGTGATGCAATTGTATTTTATTCTATTAAAATTGAATATATGTATGTGCATCAATTTCTTTAGCATCAATTTCTTTGTTTTGTTTTGGGTCAAAACACATATAATGTGACCATTATGGTTTCTCATATTACCCTACTGTTAATTGTTTGTATTTTCAATTTTGAAAGGTGAATCGGTGCTAACGTTTTCTCGCTACATTGAACTGATTAATCGTTTTAGGATTATTTTAAAATAATAAATTGATTCAAGTCTAATTTGTTTCCTAAACTTGAATTTGAAACAATTCCCAATATATTTGATTTTGTTTCCAAATATATTAGTCGGTTTATTCTTTTTTTTTATTCATTCCTAAATTAAGGGTTATGGATGGCATATTTCATTTACATCAAGAAATCACATTTATTTGATTTATTCAGATTCTTTTGACTAATTATATTTGAATATCACATTTGTAATTATTATTTATTTGTGAGTCATGATATTAAGATAAAGTTCAAATTTGTCTTCCACGGATAAGGATCATTTTTATAAGGTTTATCATTCTCAGATTACATTTGTGATACTATGGTTTATAATTCGGAATAAATATTAATGCTATAATATTATAATTATGTTTAGCATATTTGGATATATATCAAATAAAATTTATATTTGATTTGGCATGGTATTTTATATATGATTATCAAATCTTGCAGCTTAATTTCTAATTAAAATTAGTTTTGATTCACAAAGATTTTGTACAATTTAATTTGAAAAGTAGGCACATAAAGATTAAAATATATTTGTGATATATTTGTTGCCTTTTAATAATGAATCTCAAAATATTATGAACATTTTTTTTTTTTTGTACATAAGGTAAGAATTTAGTTCTTTAAAGTTTGAGAAATAATAATTCTAGTTTTGTTTATTTATTTATAAACATAAAGTATATTTCCTTATTTAGAAAATAATTGATTCTAGAGTTATTCATTATTTTATTTAAAGAATCATTTGGTATATGTGAATCAATTATGGCATGAATATTTTTTTTTTTGTATATATAAGATTCAATTTTTTTTATTTGAAATTGAATATTTGGTTGTAGCATGATTATCATATTAGAGTTTATTATTATTAAGTTTTCTACAATAATATTTTGTCTTATCATGCATTTTAAATATATTTCATGCTATGTTTGTTGTTGCTTTTATGAGATATATTTAAATTCGTGAATTTGTCTTCACACTTAAGGGTTGTCGAGTGACCTTATGGTTACTTAGCAACATAATGGACTAATTCAGCCTACATTATGTCAGTAGTGCTTTGTAAATTTAAGATCATTCCCATTTAATTTGCTGTGAAATGTCTAGTAATTGCGGTTGTTTTGGTTGAAGCAACATGTTGCCAAAGTAACCTCTGTTGCGTAGATTTGATTCAACTGAACTTGCAAAAGACGTAGTATGAAATTATCCATGTGAGTTGTCGTCGGCCCCAAGGAAGGCACAACTTGACCGGATAATTACATACATATGATAGTAAATGTATGGTGATTATAAAGTAATTATCCATGTGAATAATAGGATACTTGAATGTGACTATTATTTGACAGGACTTATCACCTCATTTAATATATATTAAGATTATCTAGTAACTGCAGTTGAGTCGGTTGAAACAATAATGTTGCCCAAGTAACCTCTGTTGCGTAGATTCGATTCAACTGAAGTTACAAAAGATGTAGTGTGTAATTATTTATGCGAGTTGTCGTCGGCCCCAAGGAAGGCACAACTTGGCCAGATAGTTACATACCTGTGATGGTAAATATGTGGTGATTATAACGTAATTATCCACGTGGATAATAGGATGCCCAAAGGTGACTATTATTTGACAGGACTTATCACCAATGTTTGATCATTACATTGAGAGTACCGCTTGCAGTTAATTCTTAGCAATCCAAAGATTGTGTTTTAATGGTGCGCTTGGTATCTTGTTAAGGTCTTATATTTACAAATAAAGAAGCACGTTTCTTTAATATTTTACTGACATGTATGTTGATGTTGTGTTAGTGTAAACTTATTTAATTATTTAAGAGTTTACATTCACATATATTACGATAAACATATGATAATTATAAGAATTTATTCTTTGTCAAAGTAAATTGTCGTTGTTTGATCATTGTTGTAAACTACCACTAGCAATTGATATTAATGTCTGAAGACTTGATATTGATGGTGCACTAGGTATTTTGGTGAGTACTTTTGCTTCTCTTATTCTCTTTAAACTAATATAGTTTATGTATCTGTTAATTTGAGTTAAATTTTAACTCTTAAAAGTTCTTTTAGGAATTAAAGAATAATATTAATATTGTTCTTGGATCTAGACCTTAGATAAGGGTGGTGAAACTCACATTCTCTCAAAATTCAGTACCTAATGTGAGAATCAAGTTTGACTAGTGAGTATACACCAAATTTCGTAGGTCACGTGTGATCATTAAGCTAAAATATTGTATATATTAGAGGTGTTGTTTAAGATGACAAATTTCTTTTGTCATATTTCCTTTGCTTAAACTAAGGTGCTTTTGAAGTAATATAGAGAAAGACAAGCTCTCATTGGAGAGTGGGTATTTCGTTAAGGTTATTAGGCAAAGAAAATGTTAGGAGCACATTATGTAAACATTTAATCTTGCTAAGATGCTAAAAATTCGACTATCATATGACTTGTTCGAAAATTCAGTAATTTCGACTATCATATGACTTGTTCGAAAATTCAGTATTTTGTATTATCTTTGCACAATTAAGTATATATCTGTTACAGTTAGAAATGATCGTTTAAATGATCAATTCATAAAGTGTGCAAATAAGGAAAGGCTGAAGCAAGAGAAAATAAAATAGTGCTCATTCGGAAAATACCTCAAAAGATAAGGGCAAATAAAGAAAGGTAGTCTTGACTGACTTATGTCCAATGATGTTGAAAGATATATCAATTTATAATGGACAAAGTCGATAAAGATTGCTTTATTCATTTTTTGAACCAATTTTAGATTGTCGTTACTAGCTTTTTTGTATTTAAAAGACAATTTGGTGAATCATCGTTTGAATTTTATTTATTTATTTATTTTTCTTTGAATAAGTCAAGATATTTTGAGTTCTATTTTCAATTGATGATTCAATGGGTCTTTTAAGTTCAATTATTAGAGTCAATTCAGTTATGACTTGTGACATTCTATATTGTTTAAGGTTTTGAATACTATAAGTTTTTCGTCCCACAAATTAAGATTTTTTTTTTGAGACATAAATTGTTAAGCTTTCTTGAGGATATTGAGTTTGGGGGAGAGATATGGTTTTAGAACAAAATTGAATGAGGAAGAATTAGTTCTAAACTAATTCATATAGTTACTATTATTATAGTATATTTGGATCCTCATGAGGACATTATTGTTCTTTCTCTCAATCAAGTTAAGAAATTAATTCATATAGATCAACCTCAACACCCTCAAGAAATATGGCTTCTAGTGTCATTAAGAATTGACTGAAAAGAGAAGTTCTATTTAGTTTAATTGAAAGACTCTATTAGGATAGTCATGATACTAGTTTGCTGATTATAATTTTGGAGATGCATAAGATGGATTATAATATAGTGTTTCTTAATGGTGACATTAACGATACAATATGGTGCATCTGAATAAAACTTTTGTGTCAATTGATACAAAGTAAATGGTTTGCAAAGACATGAAATCCACTTATAAGTTAAGAAATTTGTCTCTTTAGTGTTACCAAAATTCTCATAAAGTAATTGTCTTATTTGGTTTTGAGATAATATTATGGAGAATTGTGGATTTAGCAAGTTCAGTGGGAGTAATTTTATATTTCTAGTTTAATATGTCAATTTTATTTTATTCAGTCAATGATGATATATGTTTGTTATGTGAAACCAAGGAAATCTCTAACAAAAGTTAGTGATGAAAGATCCTGGGGACACCTCTTTTGTATTAGGCATTTCAATACTTAGAGATTCTTCTCAAGGTATTATTCGAATATCACAAAAGAGTTATATCAATAAAGTTGAAAATGAAATGACATAATTTTTGGATGACCTCAATCACCGAGAGAGACTTTTCAGTCTCAAATATTGTCCATTAGAAAATTTATGAATTCATAAATTTAAGTATTTTCCTACACTTTGTCTATAGGATTTTTATTTATAATATTATTATACGCATTTTAAAATAGTGTATATAATAAAATTGTTTGGCAGATATTTGACCAATTCAAAGTTTGAATTGTTTAAAAAGCAACCATAAGGATTATTAAAGAGAACAAGAGAGCTTATGCTCACATCAGAAATCTGACAATTTGGAGATCATTAGTGTGTCAGACTATGATTTTTTGGATGTAAGTAGATAATAGACATTCTAACTCAAGAAATGACTATAAGTATTTATGTCACTTGGTTGCATATAGTAAAAGGTATTGAAAGACAACTTAAGATATATAGTGACATAATTTAGTCTTGTTAACAAAGTTTATAAGGTTCATTACCTTATAGATTTGTTAAATGATAGAACATGTAGAGACAAACTTATGCTATCTATACCACTAATCAAAGACATGACACCTAAGGTCTTTCATATGGTTGTTGTCATTAAGGATCTCTTGGATCAGTGGGAGTCTCTTTTATTTTATGTTCTATACTTTGTTTTAGAATCGATACAGACTTTATTGTATGATTTTCTGCAGAAATAAAGTTCATAAGGTTATTTTGTTATAACCATTTATGTATCATTTTGTGCAAATATTGAATTTGCAAACTTCAGTTTGATCTCACTAAAGTTTTCAGTTGGACCAGTTGGAAATAGACATGATTTAGAGATCACATTACATGAAATTTCCATGTCACTCATCCATATCGATCTATGTCATCAAGTGCATTGATATGGTGGTCGTCGGGGTTCCGTCACGTTATATGTCAGTGACGACAGCCGCGGTGGTCCCATTATTAATGTATGAGGTGGACCAGATTGTAAAGTTGAAATCTAAAGATAAATAGCATTTAGTTGCGCGCCTAAAGAATTCTGATATAATTATTAAGATATGTAACCCAAGTGGGAGATTGTTGGAATATTTTATTAATTAATAATATTCCAATATCATTATGTGGGCAAATATCGTAATAATAATTATATTAGCTATTTATCAATTGTGAGCCTTAATTGATTAGTGATCAAATTAAGTAATAAGGCTAATTAGATTTCTATTTTGGATAATTAATTATTTAATTAGTTGATATGGACTCAACATGAGTGGATGTCCGGATGGCACATTAATGGAATAATGGGAAACCCTAATGGCCATCCAATATAAAAGAGGCTATGGTCCCCAATACACCGTACACGGCAATACTCTCTCTTCTCCCCATCTGAAGAGAACTTGAGGCATAAAGGTACCGGTTGAGGAAGAACCAAATCAGCCGCCGCTAACTCTATTGTGTGTTTCAGATCATCTCCTCTCTTTGGTTATCGTTGTTGATGAGAGGGCTGTTACAAAAGCTTTATCCAGGTATTCCTAATACCCTAATTCTTAATATCCTTGGTAAATCAAACATTTCGTAGATCCGATCATAATCATGTTCAATGTTTTGTTTGCTTCCGCTATTGATTCATAGTTGTTGAACATGTATTATGAAATCTGTTTATATTAAGACCTATATTTCCAACACTTACTGCTTAAGAGAATCTTTTATGCCTATTTAATATTTATATGTTTAATATGAATAGGTGTATTTAATGTTTCACAATGTTCTATAACAATATATCTGTAAAGATATTCAAAAGTTTATGGTGATCAATAATTGGATTGATTTTGATATTTATTTATTTATTTTTCTTCTTGTAATAAGGATCGGATTGAGCATTTGAATTTAAAATAATTTACTTTTCCTTCATTAACTACTTAATTGCTTGCATGTAATTTTATACTTGTTGAGTTATAAGTAATTGATGACAGCATATATTCAAATTAAATAATAAAAAGTATCGGAGGGAGTAGAAAATTAGGAATTCAAGTCAAATATTATATATTAAGAATTGCTTAATTAAGTCAAGTCTAATTTTTATTTGTTAAAAAATAAGGAACTCGAACTTATACATAGACATGACAAGAGAGCCTGTACACTCGGTTATCCGCAAGAACTTGCCCTGACTTTGACAAAGAAAACTCAAGTTGACTGGGTTTGGATTTGAGTTCCCCTTGATTTCAAAAGACATGGGTAGGTGGGTATTGGGACGCTTGTTGGTCTATATGACAAGGTAATACACGCTAGAGGAGGGTGAATAGAATTTTAACAGTATATCAAGTTTTTAGCAAAAACGATTTTCGAAAACAAAGATGGCTTATTGGATTTATGCTTGATTCAATGGAAATGACAAAAGTAATAAGACCATGCAATAATAATAAGATTCGCTAGGAGAATTGAGTGATTCAATGTCAAATATTAATGCAATCTGTTATTGATAATTCTCAAACAATGTACAAAACTAGACAAATCTCAAACTAATCCTAAGAGCAATTTAAACAATTATACTAATTAACACAAGGTATATGTGTTTGATAAATTGACATTGGATTGAATTCAAATAATGTAGATGAAAAGAAAACCTAATTCAACGAATTAAGTCAAGTTTAACAAGATGAAACAAAATCAAATTCAATTTCTATTTTAACAATTTATCAAACTAGAATATACACAAATAAATGAAATTAAAGAGGAATAGAAAGAGAAACGACACTGAAATTTACAGTAGTTCACCCTTTCGTCCTCGCTTCGGGCTACATCTACTCTTCTTGGTGGAAAACATCTCCATCGAGGACTTCCACTAAAATGTGAATGTTTGATTACAAGGATTCCTTCAAACTACCCTAACTCTTCAATTATTATGCAACCACTCCCTCAATCTTCAAATACCCTTTGAAATTGGTGCTTCTTGATGTCTTCGAATCCTCAATCACCCGTGCAATCCTTGAATCTCTTCACTCGAACTCTTCGTTAATCCGTCCGGTGGTTGGATCCCTTTCAACACAAGAACTTTAGAAAGAACACCCAATACGCTTAGAGGTGGAATGAAATTACTCAATTCACTTTAGATCCTTGATTCACAATAAATATCCTTGAAATCAATCAACTTACAATTCCTATAGCACTCTTGCAATCTATGACTCAAAAGACCACAATGATTCTTAGAAAAAGTGTTTAATCTCAAAAACAAATGGACAATGAGGTTTGTAGACTCTAAAGAGAATAGATGCAAATGATTCAGTAGTTTGAGTGTTAAGAGGATATGAGTATATATAGAAAAGGGTGGCAAGTGCAATATTTTGGCCAAAAATAATGTATTGAATCGATTCACTTAATGTGTGATTCGATTCACACAACAAAAAGACAAGCAAGAAGAAGCATGAAGGTTGATATGATTCATACCTGTAGTGAATCGATTCAAATTGCGTAGAATGAAGATTGATACGATTCACTAATCATGTGAATCGAATCCCTAAGCCAAAAACTAAAGTCAGAGAGAAATAGTGATACAAATCAAAATATTTTGAATCGAATCATGAATGATACGATTCATCAATACATGAATTGATTCAAAATTGCTAGGCACAAGGCACAAAGATCTTGTGATTATAAGGTGAACCCTTAAACAAATCATTTCCTCAAATTTTTATTTTTAAATGAAGGTGAGAAAAACATAATATAGGGGGTTGAATTGTGTGAGCTTTTTCTTCTTTTTAACCAAGTTTAGAGTTCAGAGTCTGATAGAGTTCAGAGTCAAATGCAGCAGATATAAATGAGATAGATGGATAGATAGATAGATAGATAGATAGATAAAGAGAGAGAGAGAGATAGATAGAGAGAGAGGCATTGTTTAAACTCATTTTATTCCAACATAAAACAATCTGATTATTGAAACGTTGCAGTTGGGTTATGGTAGCTCTCCAAGATCATGACACTTCTCAAGGTTCAACAAACTAACAAAGGCAACGGGTCCTCACATCAATAGCGGGAGTTAAACCCACAACCTTGCAGGCGAGTCAACTCCTTACCAACTTAGCAAACCTTCATTGGGTCTCTCTCTCCTTTAGCCAACCTTCACGTCTCTCTCTCTCTCTCTCTCTCTCTCTCTCTCTCTCTCTCTCTCTCTATTAATTTATTATAGGTTTGAATGTGTCATTGGTCCCTGCACTTTCATCAGATTTTGGCATTGGTCTCTGCACTTTTTTTTGTTTGGCATTGGTCCCTGCACTTTGTAAAAATATTGATATTGGTCCCTCTGTTAACTTTCTGTTAAAAAAAACACAAAACCAACGGAGTGCCACGTGGCCCAATCATTTCACGCCACGTGGCACCAATATCAATATTTTTACAAAGTGCAGGGACCAATACCAATATTTTTACAAAGTGCAGGGACCAATGCCAAAATCTGATGAAAGTGCAAAGACTAAAGACATATTTAAACCTTATATATATATATATATATATATATATATATATAGAGATTTGCTAACATACACCCACTTATTTTTTAAAATGAGTATTTTAATAAGTTATAACCAAAACATTCCTCTAAAAAAAAAGTTATAACTAAAAAATTGGTTAATATAAAGAGCAATTTGCTAAAACTCTTGTTCATAAAAGAAAATGGATGTAAGTAAGAAGCTCCTACATACATTTCTTAGAATACAACCGTCCATTTTTTAATAGTATGTTTGCAAATGAAAGTTACAATATTGTTTATAATATATACTCCCTCCGTTTTAAAATATAAGCAAATTTTATTTTTTAGGTTCATTCAATTAATGATGTATGTGGTCAATATTATGAACCACATACATCATTAATTGAATGAACCTAAAAAGTAAAATTTGCTTATATTTTGAGACGGATGGAGTATATCTTAAGATGCATGTGGCTAAAATATTCATTCATAAAAATTAGTTGACATTAAAATTGTATTAAAAAATTAATACAAATTAATATTGTATTAAATTTCACATCGTACTGTTTGTATTGTTAATTTTTCATAACTTAAGTTGTGTTTTATTTTGACAAACTTAAGTTGTGTTGGATTGTTCTATCAATTGTTTACTATGTTGCAACTCAAACACATGCATGTACATGTTTAATTTACTTTCTAATTTTCCCGTCATTTTATCTCAATTTAATTACTTTTTCACTGTTTTGAAGTTTTACCTTAATTTACATCACTTTTCCTTTTCTTTTTTTTAATAAAAATAAAAACATATATCGTCATAAAAATATTCTGGGCAAAAATACTTGTCCAAACAACATTATAATTTAACTCTAAATGTTTCATCTAGAGATAAAAAGATAGATTGATCTTCGACTTTGAAGGTTTTGCACTCCTTGAGTCTTATGATATTCTTGACTTTGAAGGACATATCTCCTATGTGCCCTTGTTGTGGGATGGAGGAAGAGACCATTCTTCATGTGCTCTGAGACTGCATTTATGCAACTCAAGTATGGATCAAACTTGTTCCTTCTGTATACAATCATATATTGGCAGTATGGTAGAATAAATTGACAATATTTGATAAACCCTACAATAATATTCAAAACTCAAGAATATTTACAAAATAAACATAAAAGCACTTCTTTGTTCCAACATCAGATGTTGTTTTTTCTTTTTCAAGTTGTCATTAACCTCATTAGAGATCAAAAGGATGGTGGCTATCATATTTTTTTATTCTCTTAAAAAAAATATAATGAAATCTACATAATATAATATTATTACAATTCTTTTGAATCCTAACGAGGGAAGAAGACCATGATTCCTTCAAGATCTTTTATAAAGTGAGAGAAGCAACAAGCTTATGTATTTTTTCTTGAAAGTGAGAGAAGTGTGTTGGTGTAGAGTATGCAGTGCTCACAATGTAAAGGAAGTGGAAATTATTGGTGTGGTTAAAATTAACAATAGAAAATCATATATTTTGACATCTTAGTAATTCTTGGTTATGCAAATTCTATGTGATTTATGTGCTTCACTATGTATGTCATGCATTAGTTTTCTATCCGACAGGTGTGACTGTACTTTGCTATGTTGACTTTCATATCATTAGGCTCTAATACATGGTTAATGTTTGATCGTTTCAGGGAACATATATGGTTGTATAGCGTCAAAACTTAGCTAATATGCTCCACAATTTAGTGATAATGCAGTCACTTTTAAGGATAAGAAAAAAATATAAATTTTCAAGTTCAAGAGGCATTTTGCACATAATTGCAAAACTTCAGGGGGTATTTGCAAAACGTGATGTTGACTAACACGGAGGGGTAAATTGATCAACGTTGTGCAATTTCAGAAGGATAACTAAAATTTTATTAATTTCAAAAGAGTAATTGTCGAAACTTACAATTTCAAAGGATAATTGCATATTTACTCTATCAATACCTCTTCTTCTTTTTAATATCACAAGTCGCCCCAGTTTATAATTACTGCGACATTTTTTAATGAAGAAATAAATAGTAAGACTCTGATTTGTCAATAAAAATAATAAACTTTTTAACATGCTAATGATGCTACCTCACCTCACGTTACCGTAAGATGACGTGCATTATTATAGATGCGGATAAGGAAGCATTATTCCCCGGATCATGCTGTGAATGTTGTTTTATTTCAGGTAAGCATGTCACTCTCACTGGATTTCCATTTCATTTGTTGGAAGAAAACACGGTGCTGATCTGACGGTTCTGATACATGCATGCATGAGGAATGTGAAAGGTAGCAAGACACATGATTATTACAATAACGGTGTGAAATGATTTATACATCAATTAAGCACTATGAGCTATGATGCTATTTTTTATTTTTTTAAGTTGACGAATTGACAAAGCCATTATAAACGAATAAATAGAGGTATCAGGGTTCGAACCCCGGTCATGAAATCCGGTCTAACAATTTCGGTATTTTGATAGTTGAACTAGGACTTATAGACAACTATGATGCAATTTTATTATACGCTAATTTGTAAAATATCTTCATAAATAAAAAAAATACTTGATTGGATATATGTTTTTTTTTCTTCATTATATATATATAAATAAATGATTAATTACACATGAATAGAAGGCAAACAAACAACAAGTTACGTCGTTAGGCCTTTTTGGATAGTAAAACTAATTCTCATAAACACAACACATTCATGAACATAGGAGTCATGACATGTGCGTGACTCTTTGATCTCTACGTAGAAGGCCAACAATCTTCGGTGATAGGAAGCCAAAAGTGTCAATAGCAAATGGTATAAAAACATGTTGATGGTAAGAACATGTTTTGTCATGTTTGGTCACTTTGCTTGACGCAACTTTTGGAGTTGTCTGTCCTACCGTAAAAGCTCTGACCCCTAATCCGACGAGTAGTGAAACCCTGGTCAAATCCACGCTTGCATGTTTTCCTTCTACCCATCCGTATACCATAACATCTGCAGACCTAAGTGTCAATCTTCTATCTAATAAGTTAGTTAAAAAATTCACAGAAGCCTCCTTCTTTACTGATACTCCGTCTGCTAAATATATGTCTCATTTACATTGATAATATATACACACACTACCAAAATCTTATTACGTTTGGGTGGGATGTCATGGGTACCTTATAAAGAGTAGTGTAAAATACTAAGCCAAATTTAAGGTATAATCATGATGCATGATACATTTTAAATTATATATATAGACACACGCATAAAATATCAATTTAAATCCTTAGCTTTTTTTATTCAAGACACCTTAATGAAAAGTTTCCAAAATTTAAAAGAATGAAGGCGATATCCATCATTTGTCCATTTCCACATACAGTAACTAGCTAGCTAGGAAATATATATGAATTGATAGTAGCTAGGGATCAAGGGTCGTGTCAAGAGCGTGTTCTTCTCAAATGGGAGATAAGCCATGGGACTATACATGAACTGACTAATAGTTAGGACTTTATATCCTCATCTTGTTGATTTATGTTGGACCACATATATATAATTTAATTTTAAGTGCGGACCGTCGGCAAATTAGGTTTGAGTATGAGATATCTTATAGACACTTTTTGAGGGGGGGTTTTTCATATTTTATAATCTTTTATTAAATTTGGTGTTGACTTCTACTTTGTTTTTCTATAACTTTTTTAGGGGTGATTCTGTTGAGATAATTTTGATAATCAAGTTGATCATATCAGCATGCTTTGGTATAGTTCTAACTTTAGTAGATTCCCTATAAAATAAAATAAAATTAGTAGATGACTTATGTTTCATTAGGTGCATTTCATTACCATTTTCAATAAAATATCAACTCCATTTTCCTTTTATATGAAAAAAGAAGAAATTTTATTTGTCAAAAAAAAAAAAAATTATTTGCATTTTGTAAGTATTTTTTTATGCGGTAATTATAATTGTTATGAATAATTCTAGTTAAGAACATCAGGAAAAACATTTAATACGCCTATTTTACTAAAATTAGTGAATATATCTACTTTTTGGATCATCTTTTTGAAATTTATATTACAATCAACCACTTTTATTTTACTTTGTCTTACATATTATAGTTGATTTTACAGACTCCCTTCACACTCACTGACATTTTCACATACATAAGTTGAGTATGTTACGTGATGAATGAAATGAAAAATAGGCACCAAAGTTATATTGTTTTGTTATTTATTCATTGTGGGACTCTTGCGATAATTAGTAATCCAAAAATTGACTTCAATAACAACTCTTAATATGCTAACCAAATTTTATTACAGAAATAATGGCGTACCAAATTTGCTAACGTTTTTGTATCTTCAATTTTCCCTGTTATTCTTCTACTGTTTTGTTCTTCATCCATAATTTTTACTAGTAAATTATGTTTAGTCATCGCAGGGTGAATCAATCAAATTGATTTCCTTGTAATTAATTGAATCCAACAAATAATAAAGGTTCATAGTGGAACCCTAATCAAAGAATTAAAAAACATTTGAAAAAGAGGAGGATGGATAAAGATCTTCTGCCTTGAAGCTCCTGATGTCTGACCCTTGCTTTGTACCCATGCATGGGGCGCATGGGACAACAAAGAAAGCTGTCTCATGTGCAAGGGCGCATAGGGCAACATCTCCAGTGTGAATTTTGCAGATTTTTCGATTGTACTTTCATCTTGAAATGCTTTTGAACTTGAAATGAATTTTCTTCATCTTGTATTGTCTTAAACAACCTTCTAAGAACCATTGGTCTTTAATCTTCATATCCTGGATCCTTCAATTGATGTTTTCTTTTGCCGATTTACATTATTTCTCTCTAAAAAGTTAATTACAACGACTCAAATGAAAACAATACAATTTGTTCCTCAAATAATTGAAACCTCTTCTAAATTACAATTTATTTGCCTTCAAATGCAAAGAAAACTACTAAAAATATAGCCTAGAATATCACATGATGTTTCGTTATAAGAGAGATATAGTTTGCCTAGTGAACTAAAGAGGTTCATAAAAATATTTGAAGAAAACTTATTTTTCCCTCAAAGGAAGAAAGCGTGATTCGCTAAGAAAGCCTTGCTTCACCTAGCAAACTTAAAATTACAAAACCTCTGTAAATAGAGGTGTAACTCATTTTTGTAAAGACTAATCCCTATAAACCGAGTCAAATAGAGAGATGAGAGGGCAGAGGGCGTGAAACACCATTGGAGGGCTAGGAAGCTTAAATTCAAGCTTGTTGATGCATGTTAAACATCTATCAATCTTATTTTGAGTTGGGATTGGGTGTAAACAACTAGGAACCTAATTAGTATTCTTAATCTGGTTTGTTGTATACGATTTATGCATTAAATTTAATCTTCAGTTTAAATCCGCTCTTAATGTTTTGTCGACGATGTAGTGTTCCGCAATTGATCTTTTGATTTAGTTTGAGCCATAGTCGACCTTACTATCTAAGGGACATGGTTTAAATTAATTATAGGTGCTATCGTGTTAGTGTTAACGGGTAGGTCTATATTCATGTATAACTATCCGCACTTATGCCATTTAAACAATCAGATATTTTGCCACTGACGTATCAGAAGTCAGTTGGTTCAATTGATCTCGTATTGTTAACTATAGATGAAGACGTGTGTTGAGGGATAGGTGGAGTTATATCTGAAGCATAAAAAGTATACAATCAATTCAGATGAAACGTACGAAGAATAACTATTGAAATCTAATCCCATCATAACTTTCTATATCTTGCTTTAGTTTACTTTGTTTAACTGAACAAATAACTTTACGAAGCTTTGTTTATAAATTCTGTCAGTACGAGCATTAATCGAGCTAAGTGAGGTCTCTATTGTTCGATAATTTAATTTTGATAAAACAGACATAATACTTACTGCTGCTTAAGGATAGGAAAAATCATGTTCATCACACCTCTAGTTGTTGCACCTCCAATTGAATATCCTTATGAAAATGTTAAATCTAAGGTTCCTCCACCTTTAATTGGTATTCCTTTCGACGATGGCAAAGTGGAGATTGCACCCACTACAAGAATGTAAGGAATTAGCACGGAGTAATTTCCCACGCAAGGGAGAAAAAAAAGCCCAAGTAAAGATGAATTTGTGGCGGAATAAAGTTTCATAAAAAAAAAGCCCTCGCAAACCGTTCCAGCAGAATTTTGGCCTCCGCAAAACCCACTAGCAATTCTGATAATACTTTACCTTTGCGTGGGACTTTGGTCTGCCATAGTCACGTGTAGAAAAATAACTGTTGACATTTGCGTTTGCCAAAAGCTGTCGCAAATGCAATTTTTAAACCAAAAAAAAATTGTGTGGGACTTATCCACCACAAATATACTAATATTTTTTAAAAATAGCATTTGCGTCTGCTTAAGCTGTCGTAAAAACTCGTAGTTTATATTTCCTCGTTTTTAGTTGTTAGAAAATTAAACAATTTTTTTAATAAATATAAATTTTATGCAGTAAAACAAAAATTAATTTAAGAACTATAAATAAAAGGCAATTACGTTTTAATAGAAAACAATTTCAAAATAAACCAAAAATGAAAAAAAAAAAAAAAAAGATATAATTTCGAAATCAACTTTTAAAATATATTCATTAAAAATTAAATATAAAAAGGTTTTTTTAAAAGAAAGTATAAAGAGCTAAAACTTAACTAAAAACATGTAGAAAAATTTTAATTGAAATATTTGTAGAGAGAAATGAGAGATAAATACCGTAAGAGAAGAAAGATTGTAAAAAGGAATTTGAAATAGG
Organism: Medicago truncatula; assembly: GCF_003473485.1. NCBI lineage: Eukaryota > Viridiplantae > Streptophyta > Magnoliopsida > Fabales > Fabaceae > Medicago > Medicago truncatula. The sequence goes on along the minus strand of NC_053042.1, from coordinate 29,349,033 downwards.
TCCGTCTATAAAGATAAAAATTCTGCAAATTATGCGTTTGCACCATCTTTTATTTGAGGAAAATGTCAAATTGAAAAGTTAGTTCTCGTCTTACATTTATGACAGATTTTGTCTGCAGCAAATTTTAAATTAAAATTGTATTTCCCCGCCTTACATTTGTGGCGGTTTTAATGCACCGCAAATGTCAGTTTCTTTTGTTCATACCTTTGCATGGGCATGAGAATAATTATGCCGTAGATGGACAAAATTCTGCCGCTAATACAATTTCAATAAAAAAATCAACCTTCTTATTTGCGTGGGGATTTGGCCGTCGCAAATACCATATTTTCGTCGTAAAGTTGTGTGGGATTTATGTCTGCGGTAAATTTTTGCAGCAAAATCATGTTATTCTTGTAGTGGCCTCAAACTGTGATTCCTTATGTCATTTCCAATCTCGAGCTGCCACAATTAATTGTTAACCTTTATATTGATCATTGGGTACAATTTAATACTATTAGAAAGTTTCCATCACAGAATTTATTGTTGGAGTGGGTTCGAGAATAAGCAAGTAAGCTAGTATTTTTCGTTGTTCTCAGAAAAATAAATAATGGTAGAAATGGAAGAAGTGTGTTCATTACAGTGATATGTGAAAGAGAAGGTTCTAATGCCAAGTACAAGAATTTGTTCAAGCATAAGATATTTGGTTCGAGGAATTGTGGGTTCATGTTTCGTGTGAGATGTTATTTGTTGATTGTCGGTGATTGGAGCCTTAAACTTTGTGAGAGGACACACAACCATGAAATGGCAAAGTGTTGAAAGGTCATAAAACATGTTTAAACTCAAATGTCAATAGACTCCTTCATGAGTTAACAAACTCAATGGTTCTTCCAGAACATATTATGGTCTCTTTAAGGAATAGAAACAGTCGAATTTCAACAAGTACATACATTCTATCAAGGGTCTAAGATTAGAAATGTAGCATCTCATGATATATTTTGTTAAGAATAATTTGTGTATCACTATAGGAAGTAAGTTGATTTTGCTGATGTTAGAGATATTTTTTGGGTGCATCTGAATTCCATCAATGTGTTTAACACGTTTTCTACTATGCTTGTGTTAGATTCCACTTATAAAACCAACAAACACCGTCTTCCGTTTCCTGAGTTTAGAAATGCAACATCTCATGAAATCCATTGTTGAGAATAATATGTGTATCACTATAGGAAGTATGCTAATTTTGATGATGTCAGAGATATTTTATGGGCACATCTGGATTCAATCAACGTGTTTAACATGTTTCCTATTATGCTTGTGTTGGTGTTACTTATATCGAGTTGACGGTCTCTATTGAATTTTCTTATATGATGTATGGGAAGGAAGATAACTTCACTTAGCCTCTTGAGATGTGTCGTGATTTTTTAAAATCAATAGATATCCACCCAAATTCGTTGTCATTGACTAGGAGAAAACATTAATGAATGATGTTGATATTGTTTTCCCGAAGGCTACTACCCTGTTGTGTGAGTAACACATCTTAAAAAATGTTAGAGAAAAATATAATACATATTGCAAAGTTAAGGATCTCAAAGCCAATGATGGGAAAGATATAAAATCTAAATATGTAGTGTAGATAGTCCTGGATGCTAGGGATGTTATTGTGAACTCTGATACAAAGCAGACATATGTTGCTAATTGGAATCGATTCAAAATTGTATGCGACAAGTTTCCTAAATTTTTGGAATATGTTGAAACTACAATTTTGGGGCCGGTGAAAGAGACAGTGGTGAGATATTACTAACCCAGTCATGCATCTTGGAAATACGACTCCGCTCATAGTCAATTAAAAAAGTATATGTATAGTAGTAGTATGGGTGATTTATGTACAAATTGAGCATTCGTTCACAACATAGTCAGATACACTCGTTGTTTCAGACAAGCATGATCATGATGGAACATAGATTCAAAGGAAAGGTGTTGTGGTCTAAGTTGGTTAGAAACATGTCAAGGAACACTTTGTATTCTCTCACAAACGAGGTTGGTCGAGAAGATGGGTGTGGTATTGATAAATTTAAATATGATTGCTTAATTTTCATCACATACAAATTGGTGTGTGCGCGTACAATTTCCAAGAAGATCAAGCTCAACACCCCGCCTTTCATTTAGATGAAATTCAAACTCACTAAAAGAGGTTGTAGTTCGATAATGATGGTGGTCCTAAGGATAGCCAGACAAATATATCTCTTCTAACATAATAGGATTTGCTTCATGTCAGGTATTTGAACCCTCTTTCGTTAATCCTTGTAATTTTGCATTCTGTTATTGTATTGGGACTCTTCAGATTTTCCAGCCCCATGCTAACATACTTATCATGTGTGGATGTAGGTGAAGAGGGCATTTCAGATTATATATTTTGAATTGGGTCATATTAAATCAGATTATATAATCTAAAATGCCCTAGTAACATAACATAATGAAACTTCATGCATTCCAACTAACATATTGTTACACAATTCAGACTCAGTTCATAGGTGTTGATTACAACATGAAGGTTCATATTAAAGAGAAGTTTCATAAGTTTGTTTTATTGGAAACAACCTATATGCATCCACCTTCACCAAAGTTCAAATTAAAAGGTGCGCCAAAGAAGGATAAACATATTGTACGGCTAACTAAGCGATCACCTTCACTTTGAGAGCATGTTGACTCTCGCAATCCAGATACACAAGTTTCATAGTCCAAGTCAACAGGCTCAAGTAGGATAAGTGCGCATAAAAGTAATATGTCTCTTAACCCACCTCCAGTTAAAGTCGGCATCCCACACAAAGACAAAATATCCTTGTTCATGCATGAATTTATTGAAAATGTAATGGATGTAGCTGGTAATGGTCATTGTTGATTCGGTGTAGTTGTGAGCCTACGTCATATGTCTGTTAATGATTATCAAATTTTCCATTATTAACTTTTAAAAGAGGTGAGTGATGATGATATTGAGTGTTATCTTCGATTAATTGGGTCGGAAAAACTATTCAACGAGTCAAACACGCTATGAGTTGTGATGGTATTGGCACTGATCCACCGAATAAGTGGATGATCATGTCGAATATGAGTTTTCTCATTGCACAGAGATATAAGCATGTGGTGGTTCTACTGTACATCAATAAAGAGCAATCAAAAATATTTTTTCCCTTTACGTAGTGAACCTTCGCATAGAAATTGAATGATATGTCTAGCACATGTGGATGACAACTATTTGATGGTGGTATATTTGAAGAATGATTGTCCAATTCCTTCCATTCCGTGCTATGGGGATGAAAATGTCGAGATGACGCAAAGTCATGGGAAGCTAGATATGTCCATATGATGATTGCTTAGAATCAACTAAGTTAGGTGGTGGGTAATGAGATAATAAGAGATGATGATATATTCATTGTTGAATCTATAAAAACAAAGAATCATTTTCATGCAGTTTGCTGAACTTTGAGAGTTTTCGAGTTATATAATCTTAAAAAGACGTTCATATTTTATAATCTGAACATGTCTATTTTTTATATTTCATATAACACATAAGAAGGATATGATGAAAAAAGAAATAGTAAAAAAAGAAACTAGTTTTATCCACGCTAGACTCTCTTTGTTTTTGAAACTATTTCAACTATTTTATATTCTTTATAGATTTTTTCGTTAGTGAAATATAATAATTAACAAGATTTGTTTTCTAGGGTTAAAAGTTAACACTGACATTTTTCATGGAACCCCACACCTCACCATCATATATGATGGGAGGCCCCCCCTTATAAGCTATTTTTTGAACCTTTTAGAAAGTTGAACTTCACTATAGAGAAAAGGATAACCACCGAGAGGGAAAAAAAGAAAATGAAAGAAGAATTTGCCCAACTATTCTAGATCCTAACAACTTTATGATATGTTTTTGTTAATTTCCACATTCTTCCAATATTTAATCACTACTAAAGACAAAGGGGAAGCATCATAGATTGCCAATTTATAAAGGGTTAGATGGTGACAATATATAAAATGCTATCCATCCTATGGATGAGGTAGCTATGGAATGCTTTATAATACTTTTCTTATGAAAAGATAGACAACACTACATCAAATTTAAGAGGCATAAACTATATATATACGATTGAAGATTATAGGGTATTAAGCGGTCCATGAAAGATACTTGAGTGACATTTTTTATGCCATTTGATCATGGAGAGCTTATGTCCTACCCTTGTTGTCGAATTTTAATAGAGAATTGAGAAAAGTTCCAATTTTAAAATTAAAGTTGATGTTTTGCTTTTAGTGTTTTATTTGATTTGATTCAAGGTTTTCTAAACATTGCTTGTGTGCTACCCCTTGTTGTCGAATTTTTGTAGAATATTGGAAAAAGTTCCAATTTAAAAATTAAAGTTGATTTTTGCTTTTAGTGTTTTATATGATTTGATTCATGATTTTCTAGCACCTGCTTTGTATTAAAAAATTAATTAAGGCTTTGAGGGTTTAGTGCCTCGGAAAGTATAGACAACTCCAAGAATATGTAATTTAAATATTTTTCTATTACCTTGCTAGCTACTTCACTATCAAAATCATGTAAATTGCCATTTTCTTCTGTTTTTGAAATGAGAGGGTCATTTTCCAATGGTTTTATATATGAAGATTTTCTTGTACATCGTTTTCTGAAGTTGTTGATATTGAATCTACTAATTAATATCCAAATTAGTAGATTGAGTAATTTTTAAAACCATATTCAGTGATTGGATTTCTTGTAGGAGATGGCATTTTCTTTCGTGCGTGTGCTTTATTTATTTATTTGATTGCTTTAATTTTCACTTGATGGAGAAATGTTTGGTGGAACATGTATAAATAGTAATTGTGTGTGATGGACACTACTGTGAGACAATCCTGAAAGTGGTTTGGCCCATGAATCAACTTTCTGAATCCTGACACAATAATTGAGAAAGGGTATGTGCCCTCTATTGTCGGTCAATGATGATGAAATTCCCACATTAGGGCACTGTCATCCTCCATATTTTAAACAAGGATCCTGTTAACTTGTGTCCTAAAAGCACATGTTAAGAAACTTAAAAAGAGTAAATTTATATTGGGAAACATAATAGTTTAACTTTTAAAAAGTTTATTACACGACTTTTGATACGGATAATTCTATATTGAGTTCCTTAACATGTGTCCTTGAGAGCACAAGTTAACGTTTGCCTTAAAGAAAATGCTATCTTGTGTTCTTGGGATATAAGTTAAAAAATTAATTATAAAAGTTATTTTTTAAAAAAAATTATACATTTAATGTCTTGAAAGTTTCCAATATTCTAATTTCAATGTGACATTTAATGCCGTTTTAAGGTTCTTAACTTGTGTCATTAAAGTATAAGTTATCATGATCCATATTTCATCATTAAATTAAATTATATATGTTGATATTTATTTATCCAATGAAGCAGACTTAGGGTGTGTTTGGTAAAATTAAGCTATAAGCTAGCTGATAGTTGAAAAGTTAGCTGATAGTTGATAGCTGGAAGCTTATGGCTGAAAAGCTAGTTGATTGAAATTAAAGTGTTTGGTAAAATTAGCATTTAAAATGACTGATAAATATAAAATGACAGAAAAGTACACATAAGTTTAATATGTTTTTTTAAGGACGTATATTTAATATGTTATGAATTATATTTATAAACATTTTTAACTAATATATTTATTATAACAATTTTAATTTATTTCAAAGTATTTTTTGTCTTTAAAATAATAAATGTGATATATGAATTTAATTGAGATTATATTTAATAAATTTTATAATTATTACAAAAAAAAAATTGAATGAGACCGTATAAAAAAATACAAACCTCAAAACATAAGGAACATTAAAAAAAATCAAATAGAAAGAAAAAAAAAAGTGAAAACGCAACTGTAAAAAAAAAAAAAAAAAAACGTGGGTAGTTATGTTTTCTTGAGTGGGTAGTTTTCTAAAATAAAAAAATTATATAAAGGTCAAAAATGGAAGAAAATATAAAAAGCTATCAGCTATAAGCTAAAAAGCTACTTGAATTAGCTTTTCAAAAAACGCTATAAGCTCATAAGAAAAGTTTGTTACCAAACATGTCACGTTTTCATCCAACGAGCTTATAAGTTAATCTAACAAGCTATAAGCTAACTTATTTATGTTACCAAACACAACCTTATATGGTTTAAGATTATCTAATGCACATTTGATGGAACTTGTTTTAATTATTACTCATACTCTATCTATATACAAGTTCATTTTAACATCTATGTTGAAAGCTCCAAAATTAGTTATCTTAGGCCCTCAATTCACTAAACCAATAATGCTGAGCATGAGAGAGTGTATTGAAAACTTGTTTTAGTTATATTACTCATATTCTATACACAAGTTAGTTTTAGTTTTTTCACCACAATATATCTAAGTCTCTTGAATGTATTGGTGTTTGAATAGTTATGTATCATGATAGAATTTACAATTTTATTTGAGAATCTGATACGTTCTGCAATTCTAAATTTTGGGGATAATTTCCAAGGTCATACACACACAAACACTATAATTCAAAAGAAGTATATAATATTTGTTGTTATGGACCACAAAATCTAATTTACACAAGCACGGGTTACTAAGCTCCAAGAAGCTACAGAAATATCAGCCACCATATATACAGATCCAATTATTGATCTTATTATTTACATATTCATTGTGAATCAAAGTAAATCATACAAATTTTATTTTAAAAATTATCTTATTAAAAAATCAGTATAAATTATAATAAAATGGTACTTATTTAAAAAACTATAATTGTGATTGTATTTAAATATTTATAATTACACATGGGATATCATTAGTTTGAATACAATACAAAGGAGTTCCCGTGAATTTAACTCAGTTGGTAAGAACAATGCATAATATATGCAAGATCTCAGATTCAAACTCCAGATAAAAAAAATACAATACAAAGGTAACCTGAAAAGTTTGGAGTTTGACATGCTTGATGTTTTGCTATTGTAGGCTTCAAATACTATTGATCAAGGAAATAAAGAAAGTTTGTTAGAAAAGTCATGTGTCGAAATCTATTTTCAAGTTATCCTATATAATTAGGGTTTCAAAAGTTGTATTCTTTTCTTTGTTGCTTTTGGAAGGCAAAGAGAGAGGTATCATGAAAAATGATTAGATGCTCTATCACTTCACAACAATAATTGCTTATCCACGAGGATCAACCAAATCAGTCTTATCAGCAACCATATAATTGTTCTTATGTGTTTCTCTTTTATTCGCTGAAATGTTTTAGAAAGACAAAAAAATAAATTAAAAGGAAAAATAAAATAAAAAATGGGACATTCTTTTTAGGTAAGTTCTTATGTACAAACTTACTTGAGTACGGATACTCGTAGTCAATAAATTTGATTATATTTTAAATATTTTTTTAACAAGTTATTTTTAAATAAATTAATACAAATATATGATATATCATTGAATAATTAGAAAATTGATACTCTCAATTTTATTTTTTTAGAAAATGGATATATATCCAATCAACTTTTGAGTACAATTGTGTTCACCTTCTTTCGAATTTGTGTTTTTACAAGACATCACTTGCATAAAATTCTTATCACTTTGGTAAAAGAAAATGATATTTGTATGTCTATTTTATGACAAACTTTGAATAACTTTATCTCATACTTACATTATGTTTCTACTCTCCGTCTTCTTTTTCTTCTTTATTGTTTTTGACCAATGAAAAAAAATTATCAAAAATGTTATCATCAAATAGTTATATAAATATCATTAGTAAAAATATATGTCTGTAGAAATATCGTTAGTAAAAACATTATGCTCAAAACATACTCCTAAGAGTTGTTTACGTGCATGAGTCCGAGATCAAACTCTTAATCACACGCGTAAGAGTTCTTTATCACTAAGACACAATACTAAATTGATTGGAGAGAAATACATCAAAACATATAGAACAAATTTTATTTCAGAGAAAGACATCATAAGATATAGAACAAATATTATATAATCTAAAACACCCTTTTTTCCCTTCATTTGTTGGCTTTTCATGGGATGTTTGACACGTTTCGGATTATATAATCCAAACTGGCTTACATGTTATTGAATTATATAAGCCGAACCTATCTTATGCACTTCAACTTCAAGATCTTTCAAGTTGCTCCAGGTTACAACAGGATCGCAATTTTCGAATTATATAATCTAAACCTAGTTCAAATTATATAATCCGAACAAAAGGTATTTTGGAAAACAAAATAGGACGCGCGAGAATAGAATATGATGAAAAAAGTAATAGTCAAAATTTTTAAGTTGCCTCTCTCCCCATCCAACCCGTTTTCTTCTTTTTTTGTTAATTAAATGATATTTTATGAAGGTGAAAAGGTGAGAAGTATTTACCTTGGCTTCTATCGGTGTCAACTGAATTCAAAGCATATGTTTTTTTTTTTTAAAGAGAGTTCAGAGCATAGTTGTGTAATGAAGTATTTATCTTATACAAATATCATTTCTCTTTTAAAAATGACATTGATCAATGATTGGTGAAAACACTGAAAAAATGTAAGTTATGCTTAATTTATTTAAATATAATGGACATATTTTCTCAAGAAATTTATTAACCAACCAACAAGCACAAAGTCATCAGAATTTGGTTTATAACAGGACATGGTTGCTCACTAAACCATACAGAATTGGGGTCAACAATTGCATGTCTAGCCAGAAAATGGGCAGCCCAATTCCCATCTCTGTTAATGCACAAATACAAGAGATATAATGGTCATATATTCTATTATAGAATTAATTAAACAGTAGATTAAGATCTATGCATAAAAATTTATTGAGAAAAATATTTATCCAAAAGTGCAATAAAAAAATTGTGAATAATATTGATGAGTATAAGAATTTTTGTATAAATATAAACGAGTTATACTTTGCATGCAACTACAAAGACCGATCACTCAAACCGGGCATGACAACAATGGACAACAAAGCTCTCCTTTAAGAGATATTGCATTCATAGGGCTGAATTCAAACCTAGAACCTGGGTTAATTTAGAAGAAATATCTTATCATCTCATTTAAGCGCTCTTAGGTCGAACATAGAAATGTTAGTCTTAAAGTATGAAGCAAAATTTGTAAAAAAACAAAAAACCTTCAAAACTGAATACTTGACACAACAGTGAAATCTTAAGTAACCATAATAAACTGTAAAAAAAAAAAAAAAAAAAAACGGTAGAAACATATGGCACTTGAGGCACTTAATAAAAAAAATCAAATACTAAGGGGTGAAATTCTCAAACCATCTACTAGTACCCATAAACCATACTACTACCAACCTCAAACTATTAGAGATTCTGAACACTGATCACTGATCACTCAAGAAAAGTCCTAGTATCGAACTAGATCAACCCAATTAACACTTAATACTAGCAGTTAATTACATACTGTGTTTTCAATAGTCATCTCTCCCAAACGCCTGTGAGAAACTTCTAAAAGCAAGAATAACCAGTCAAGCGCATGGTCCAGTACTATTAGATGTCATAATTTCCATGTTTTTCCGTGTAAGAAATGCACATTCAAGATATTCAGCTCCCACAAATCATGTTGGAGGGAAGAATTAAATTACAACAAAAAATGGATCAATGTATTCAACAAATTAAGACCAGCAAAGCCATTCACCAGCCCTTGAAATAATTTTTTACCTGTGGGGATTTGAAATGAGGGTAATTACAGTGCTTCTTTTCAATAGTAAGGTGTCAAATATTGTAAGTTTCCCTTAGATTACTTGGTTGCAAGATTCTCTCCTCAACCTTGTGGTCCTCGGTTTGAGACTTGGCGTCTTCATAAAGGTGTCAGATATTACTAATCTAACTTAACTGTAATATTAACTGGCTATAGAATAGGATTTTGGGCTATGAAGCACGGACACTCTTCGGATTAGGTGTTCCGGTGTCGGACATGTCGTGTCCGACACCGACACGACACTGACACATATAATTACACTGAATTATGTGATTTTCTCAAATTATCAGTGGTGTCGGCGTCCGTGTCGTGTCCGAATCTGTGCTTCATAGATTTAGTGCAGGAGATTAAGAACTTTACGGTGAAATGAAGGAATTTGCAGTGCTTCTTAGCACAGCCAGATGTCAAAAATATTGAATCAAACATTTAAGCTACTCAATCTTCACCAGCCGTGAAACGAAGGAATTTACGGTGCTTCTTGGCACAGCCAGGTTTCAAAAATTGAACCGATCACTTAAACTACTCAATCTTCACCAGACATAGGGAGGATTTTCTACCTGTGGAGGCAAGAGTTGAAGGTCTTCACAATGCTGCTTGTTATAGTCACGCGTCCCAGGAATTGCTCCGGTACATAATCGCAGGAATTCATTCCCAGTGAGACAGTTGTGAGCAAATGCTAATCCTCCGTCTACTAATTCGGTGAGACTAGGCACTGAAAGTGAATTAGCAATGAGCTTTCCATTATTTTTATTTGATTTTGTAGCACCCTTCTCGATGTTCACCACTCTGTCGAGCTCGGAATATTTCATAAATCTTTGAGTAGCGGCATCCCAAGAAAGTTGATATCTTTGTTCAGGTGTAAGAAGACGGGGCTCATTTTCTAACGCTTCTTTAACTTTTGCCACAAATTCTTCAGATGTATTGTAAGTCAAACAGTTTGGGAAAGACCTGAAGAACTCATTTGAAGGATGGTCGGCACAAACTACGAACTTTCCCATCGCAAGTGCCTCCGCTGTAGCTGTGCAGAGCACATCACTAACACTAGGGTTAATGAAAACTTTGTACCTGTAAGAAAGTAGATATATACAGTCAAAAACAGAACCAAAAATTAATAAGAACAAGTTCAGTACTAGTGTCTAATGTGTGATGCAAACAGTTATTTTCTTGATTTTAATGGGGACCTATGTTTCATGATAACATGAGGATCCTCTCTGTTTCTGGTTAATATGTAATAATATTGAAGCAGTGGCACAGATTTCAAACTATTCTTACCCATGAAGAGAATCCTCTGCATGGTCCCTTCCTTTCTGAAAGTTGATATTCAAATCCAACGTTTTAGCTGTACTCTGAACTTCATTAGCATCCTCTCCATTACCAAATACATCAATCTTGAAGCCGTCAAGGTCATTTTTATGCTTTGCTAATAAATGAATCAACTCCTTGTATCCCTTTGCCCATACCATCTTTCCCAAGAAATATGCCCCTTTTGTGAATGGCTTCTGTCCAAGCTCTCTGTCTGCATCGATCTCTTCTCCAATTTTTAAGAACTTGGGACTCACACCATGAACATTGCAAATTACAGACTTCGGTAAATCCTGAGTGGCTGCTGAAAGACGGAGAACCTGAATAAATCGTTAACAAGTCTCATTTTACACTCTTATGATAATATACCTTTATGACAAATTAATGAAGAAAATTCATTATAATCATGTCTAGTTATCTCATGTTAATGCAGGCTTACATATTAGGATGATAAATATCATACCTTGTGGCAGTACGCTCTTGTAACCCAGTTGTTTATGTGTTTCACAAAGAATGCTTGGAGGGCCCCATTTTTCTCCCTCTTGATATATTCTAAATAATTTGTGTGGACAATACCGACAACATGATTGAATTTCTTCGTCCAACATTTGCCATGATGGTACCAATTCAAATGTTCTGGTTCTTCCAATATAGCAATATCAGCATCCCTGGCAGGTATATATTTAGAAGCATCGCCAGCAGCCATTATACTTCGCCTTTCTTTAGAAAACTATGCACAAGAAGAAAAGTGTGAGAACTGAATGTAATTTGACGTGAAAATGAAACATGGAAAAATACAAATGGTTTAATAGCAAGGCTACCTTAGCAGGATAAAAGGAGATTTTGAATTCTGCTTCAAAACCAATTCTTTCCTCAAGCCAATTTCGTATATAAACCTCCTGCTCTTCCGGTGAGAGAAAAGTGAGATTGTTGGGATAAACTTGTTCTTGATCTGATCTACAAAGCCATGGAATTAGCAGAGTAACTTTCTGTTTTAACGATTGTGATAGATAAGCAGCACGAAATAGTGGATTTACAGAAGTTCCAGTCATCCAAGGAAGACTAGCAGTTGTGACTATTGCAACATGCCTCTGATTGTCTGACAGATCATGTTTTGCATGGTGGTCTGTCCAGAATCCACCATCATACCGGTGCCCTGTACTCTGAAGAACACTTGCTATCCGCAAATCCAATTCATCATTTAGGTTACCATCCCCAAGAACCGAAGATTCTCCCCCAGAAAAGGAGTGGAGTTGTCGTTGGTTCTTACGTCTGCCATACAAGCCTTCCACAATCTTGTTACATATATCTACAATGACATTGGACAGAGCATAAAATACAATAGCACATAAAATGAACTATACAGTATACACTAGGTGACTCGGATTCGATACATCTTCATTAAACTAGAAGACGAAGGTAGAGAGGGTGAACGTATAATCCAGCCTACTGACAAACATTGAGCGAGCCAATCAGCCATCGTCTCAAATCTGCCAAAATGAAAGCATAAAATGTAAAGTGAATATATTAAGTACCTCTCTTGACTCCAAGTTGATCCAAAAATGGTCCTGACTGTCTAACAAAATACGCCAGAAGTTCAGATACATCCAATGGGCGAACTTCCTGCAAGACAATAAAGTGAAAATATTAACTAAAATTTACGGAATCAATTACTCAAATCAAGGCACTAGTTGCAGAATATAGAAGAACCAGTACACAGAGAAGTTAAAGACACAAGTAGAACATGGACAGTGATGGGAATTGGTATTTTATTAGAATGAAATAAGGATATTTATTTAGTAGTAGAGAGGATGAGATAATTAGCGAGACAAGACATGTCTATCAATAAGAGGGGTTGACGAGGAAGGGGTTGTGTCGTCTTGAGAGAATTGGGGCCTTCGGACATAGGGAGGTTTGCAGACACTCAAATGACAGCAGTGTTTTATCTTTGTAATTGGGGTTATCCCGACCCTATTAGTTTTTATTAAAATACAAAGTTCCTATCATTCATGTTATTGTGTGTATTAGTGCAACAATGGAAAGTTAGGATCCTTCAGTCACATGCATTTTTTTCTTGTTTCTTCACACGAGCGCATAATACTACATGAAGTATATCAAAATCTGAACAAAAGAAAATAACCAATAACAAACCAACCTTTGAATCTTCAGTCTCATTGCACATTGATTTCTGCAAGAAACAAACATACAATTAATTTTATTTTTTCAAACACAAAAGCATATATTACCAGTCATATGTCCAGAAAAAGAAAAAAATACTAAATAATAGCTATGATACTAAACTAAAGAACATTTAATGGTGGTTGCTAGTTAATCACAGTATTGGGAGAGAGAATAATTAGCTCTCCGGTATAATTTATTATTGTGATATTTTTTCTAGCATAAATTTGGAAACACTTTTAATAGGGCCATCATTCAAAAGTTAAAACATTGTAGATATTGGATGCAAATTACATGTCACTGCATATATAATCAAAGCGGAAGAATCAGGCCACGAAATTACAACGTATATTGAATTCGATGATTGACCAAAAAGAGCCCGACATGAAGACTGAAAAAGACAGAAAGCATACTGAAGTTACAATGCAGTCACTAAATGACTTAATCATTTGGCCATTGAGAGGAGCAACTTCTCCATACAAAATTTATTACTCTTCTCACGTGCCGCACAAAAATGCAAACTATCACATGAACCAGTATACTCTAATATCCCAATGCAAAATGCACTCCAAGTACAACCCAGTTCAAATCGTGTCTTCTATTAATAGCCCCACATTGAGGAGTCTCGCTTAATAAGTGGTACTTATAAGTCTCTGGGACACTCTCACCTAATGGACTAATCTTTAAGGATGAACTCTCGCTTTGGAACCCTACTCTCCTTCCTAAACTGACAAAAGGTAACATTGCACACTACCAGCAGAATACGTAGTTGAAAAACATATCCATAGCATAACACACAATCTATCAATATCAATGTCTTAAAAACAAAACCAGACCCAACACTTCAACTGGTTGAACCATGAACTAACATTATCTACCGTTCGCCTACTTGAGCAGTTCAATCACAGTTTGGTCCTGTTCAAGCGGTTCTTAGCAATTAAACTTGATTGGAAGTTCTCACCTGTTCAAAGTTCGGCTCAGTTTTTAAAACACTTATTGGTTAGTTGTCTACTTAACTGCACAGATGTGAGGAAAACATTCCACATTAAAGAGACAGTAAAGTCTGGTTTTTTCCCAACACTTATTGTATTGATCTATATGCAACTCAAATTTAAATTAATGAATTGAATTGCACCTAAAACCACATAAATGAACTAAACTACTTTGTCGATGACTAAATTGGGCCGCGAGAAAATTGAGTATTTAATCTAAATTAAATAAGCAATTGTAAAAGAAAGAACATACCAAACTTAACTTCAACTTATCCAAAAACTGAGTATTTTTCTTGAACTGTTTCTTAAACACACGAATTGGTTCCCAATCTTTACACCATTGTTGTTCATCTCCCTTCCAAAACTCACTACAATTAAACCTCTTATTATTACCCAAAATTCCATCCATATCCTCTTCAACCTCTGAAACAATAGCATCCCTAATAGCAGAGAGATTCATCCGAATACTTGTTCTCTTAGGAAACTCGGAAAGCTTAGGGCGCAAGTTTTTGACGAAATCGACGTCGTCGAAGGTGGTGGAAGGAAGGTTTCGTGTTGTGAAGGAATTTGCACGGTCGCGTATGAGACGGAGATCTTCTCGCCAACGGTGGGAGATAGAGGTGAAGGTGTTTGAGGGTTGTGAATGAGAGTGACTTGCCATGGCGGAATTGGAAATTGAAAAGAAACTGAGGAAGGGTTCTTTTGCGTTCAACCAAGCTATGATTGTCTTCTATTTACACGTTTGGCAAAAAATTAGCATAAGCTATTTTATACGGTTGAATTTATGTTTTTAATTAAGATTATAGGGATAAGATTGAGATAAATAATTGTAAGTTATAAAATAATTAGGAGGGTGAAAACATCCGATTAATATTTTAGTGAATAAAATCAAAATTCAATATATTTGTAAAGAACAAAACTTATTTATTCTTTAAAATTATTATTATATTAAAGTTGAAATATGATATCATATATAGTCGAGTAAAGGAAGTTTAGTTTCATTGGTCTATTTAGTTCGTGTATATTTAACCACGGATCAAATTATCTATTTATACGCATTCATGTAAAATAAGCTTAAAAAAAAGAGAAATTAACATGTCATATGAAACTTTTAAAAAGTTAGTCTTTGACTTAAGAAATAGGCCTACAGCAGACTACATATTAGCCTTATGACTTAATTTTTTTGACAAACCAGACTTACGTCATACAGCTCGGCGCAGCCAATTTTCACCTTTGATTGGCATCACAACAAAATGGATATTTCAAGTAAATAATTGACAGGTACTAAAAATAATACATGTTTTGATTCAATTGTCAAAATTGTGAATATCCTAAATCTTTTGGACACAAAAATAAGCATAATTCAAATGCTAAAATAAGGATATTACAATTAAATTGTTCATGAGTTGAGACTCCATCTTTAATTTAAGATTAAATTGTTAATGAGCTGAGACTCCATCTCTAATTTAAGATCCACAATGATGATTACGTTAACCAAAAACACGCTAAACATATGCATAAATACTTTAGAAGCCAACAAACAATTAACAATTAAAAGCGTAATAATAACATGCAAACTAATTTCTTCCACATATGATAAATGATCAAGAATAATGCAAGATCCATGATCTTAATTCACATCCATCTATAGAAGAAAAAAAAACATTTGTCGATGTTCGCTCATATCAACTATATGTGATGATCTCTTACAAGACCAATTCAATCACATGTTGACAAATCATATAAAAGGCTGAGACAATTCTGAATTTTGTGATTGTCTCCAAAAGCCCCTTACTCAAAATATAATATTAACAAAACGAGTTATTTTTAAACATTTCAAGAAATACATAGGTTACAAACTTGAAAGAAACTAAAAATAATAATAAAATATAAGCAAATAAACCTAACAAGAAAAACAAAAACTCCAACACAAGCATTAGATCTTGAACCAGATAGTGACGGAGTGACCAGAAAATTATAAAATTTTCCAACTCAAAAACCTAAAAATTCAACATAAGAATTCACAACTTATTTATCATAAAGTCTCTTACTCTTAAATTAAAACCTCTTTAAATTCATGCCTTATGCACTAGAATTCCCATAGCACTAGTTGGCACTTGTATCTCCAACCTCAGCAGCCTCCTCAGTCCTAACTTTCTTTTTTTTTCCTTCCAATTTATTGTTGCCTTCTGATTCCTCCAGTCCTCTTTTAGCACTTGAACTTGAAGGCCTTAATCCGTAGGGATCAATCCCACTTGCTCTCATTAGATCTCCTGGGAGGTATTTCAGTGACTCCTCCTCTTTCCCAATTGGAAATAAGCGGTTTCTTGTATCTTGCAAATTGAAGTCCGACCTATTAATAAAAGAGAAATGTTAACCAGTATCCCATGACACCCTTTAATTAAACTAGCATACAACAATTTAAGATTGAACACTCCATTCCAAAAATAATGAGTATATAAATTTAGTTGTGAATGAAACACAAACACAAATTGTTCTGAATAAATATTATCATTTATTTCCCACAAAAAAAAAAAAAACAATAATTTATTATCTGCATCTTACAAATTCACCAATGTGAATTATATTTCTAATATTTGATCTAACATTAGATTTTAATAAAATGTTGCAGGGATAATCTATGTGATTTAAAGTTTTAAGCCAATAGTAGATTTTGTAAAACTTACATATATAATTATATACTTTCTTTTATGAAGAAGATCCTTTTTCTTCATTATTACATCAATTTTGGGTAAAGATTGTAAACAAAAGTATCCTTATCATGTTGAATAAATCACATGAAATTCAAGTGAATCTATGAAACAATAATTGGCTAGTGAAATTTACTACATCAAGAGTTTGTGAGAGACTAACCTCAGTTTTGAAAAAGGATCAATCCCTAAATGAACGTCACATACTGGACAGCAATCCAAAATTTCATCACTTAATTTTGTGTAAATGCACTTCTTGCAAACTAAACCAAGTTCAAATAAGAAAAAACTTTTAGTAATTTCATGATCAAATTTTTATCGTCTATTATATAAGCATTCAAAAGAAATAAATAAAAAAATGTCATGCATGAAATGTGAATTATCCGATCTCAATGATCACAAATGTGTCGACTGTATGGATGCGTCAAATATTTTTGAGATCAATAGAAGTTCTCACAAGTATGAAAGCATATAATGATTTTGGTGGCATCAGTCAGAAGTTGTTTGCATAGCTCGCAAGACAAGCATTTTGCTATCTCCCGACTCCTAGAATAAAATGGCCTTATCCTCACCATCTTTCACCACTTGATGAATTAATATTGCATGCAAATTTACGTCCACTGTTTGATACCTGCATCATCATTTAACACTTCAATTAAAATCAAGAATTAATAAATTAGGCATTAAATATTGATGAATAAATAAACAAACATGCATATACATTGAGTATTTATCAATAAATTCAATCAAAAATTGTGTTATGAATGGTGATGTGATGTGAGTGAAGTGAGAAAATAAGAAAAACATAAACTTGGACACATACCCGTTACTCTCTATTTCTTATGTTTATTTCTTGCTTAACCTTGTACATATATATAGATGGCTTTGTACAACTTTTAATTAAATACCAACAAATGGAGTATGATTTACTGTGTTGGGTGTACCGTGAGACCAACCTAAGCTACATTTTTCTTTTATATATTGTTTTTTATTGTTTTTTTTAAATAATTATTATTTATTGTTGAAAATAAATATTAGAAGATTTCTTCAAAAAAAAAAAAATAGAAGATATTTTCTTCAAAAAAATAATAGAAGATACTATATGCTTTATTTAAAGAATAAAAAAAGCATTATAAATTTCACGCGTTTTATAATTTAATTTTTACTTTATATTGCCAAAAATAAAAATAAAAGATATTTTATGCTTTCTTTAAAGAATAAAAAAAAAACATTATAAATTTCACGTGTTTCATAATTTAATTTTTACTTTATATTGCCTCAAAAAATAGAAGATATTATATGCTTTCTTTAAAGAAGGAAAAAAAGCATTATAAATTTCACGCGTTTTATAATTTAATTTTTACTTTATATTGCTTCAAAAAAAATAGAAGATATTATATGCTTTCTTTAAAGAATAAAAAAGCATCATAAATTTCACACATTTAATAATTTAATTTTTACTTTATATTGCCTCAAAAAAAATAGAAGATATTATATGCTTTCTTTAAAGAATAAAAAATGCATTATAAATTTCACGCGTTTTCTAATTTAATTTTTACTTTATATTGCCTCAAAAAAATAGAAGATATTATATGCTTTCTTCAAAGAATAAAAAAAACATTATAAATTTCACGCGTTTTAAAATTTAATTTTTACTTTATATTGCCTCAAAAAAATAGAAAATATTATATGCTTTATTTAAAGAATAAAAAAAGAATTATAAATTTCACGCGTTTTATAATTTAATTTTTACTTTATATTGCCTCAAAAAAATAGAAGATATTTTTTGCTTTCTTTAAAGAATAAAAAAAAGCATTATAAATTTCATGCATTTTATATTTAATTTTTACTTTATATTGCCCAAAAAAGTAGAAGATATTATATTCTTTTTTTAAAGAATAAAAAAAAGCATTATAAATTTCACACGTTTAATAATGGATTAATTATGTTTAAAGTCCCTACAAATAAGCGAGCTTCCAATATTGGTCCCTATTAAAATTTTATTAAATTTTTCATCTCCAATGTCTTTTTCCGTTTGTAAGTTTGGTCCTTGCCATAAACTGTGCTGACTAGGCTAACGGAATGCTGACCCAGATATGTCACATGAACATTTCAAGTGACATGGCTGTCATGTGGTAAATGACATCATATGTTTTTGGTCCCTATAAAATTGTGAGCTTTTAAGTTTAGTCCTTACTTAATTTTAATAGTGCTTTTAGTCCATATAAAAAAATTATGCACTCAATTTCAGTCCCTATTAAATCTAAATTTGTTTAATTATGCTTAAACTTTTAAGATTTTGAACAATTTTTTGCACAAAATTTTTCCATAATATTTGTCAAAGCCTATCACTCTACTTCATTCCTTTTTATTCTTCTAGATCAATAAAATATTTCACCCTACAAATATTTCCGGTCATTCCCTAAATTTGTCGGAAAAAATCAGATTTGTGTTACTGTTTCTCTTTATTCCTACTTTACTCTCTTCAATCTTCTTCACATCCACTCTTTATTTCCCGATCCGAACCTTGAAAATCGACTGGTTCCGCTTCTCTCTCGAAAAGGTTGTTGCTGGATATTTCAATGGTGAAGATTGTTGAGTTTTTGTTGTTGAAGTTGACCTGTGATTAAGTTGTTGAAATTGATGTCTTAGATGAATTTGCAAGCAAAGGTTAGAAGAGCGCCGCCGGCGTGAACGAGGTGGTGAAAAGAGTAGGAGGAGAGAGTTTGGATTTTTCACCACTTCGTTCACGCCGGCGACGCTCTCCTAAAAACTCTTAAATTTTTCAATGATTTTTTTGATACAAGTTTAAAACATTACAAAAGGTTCGTTTACTAAAATTTAGAATTATTTAGCATGAAATAAATTAAATATGAATTTTTTTAAAAGACAAAAGTTGAAAATAAAAGTAACAAAAATCTGGACGCATAAATAAAATTGAGATAATTTTTTGGAGATGAACTTTTCGTAATGTTTTTAACACTTGTGCAAAAAATTGTTCAAAATCTTAAAAGTTTAAGCATAATTAAACAAATTTAGATTTAGTAGGGACTAAAATTGAATGCATGATTGTTTTATATGGACTAAAAGCACTATTAAAATTAAGTAAGGACTAAACTTAAAAGGTCTCAATTTTATAGGGATCAAAAACATATGATGTCATTTACCACATGACAGCCATGTCACTTGAAATGTCCATGTGGCATGTCAGGGTCCGCATTCCGTTAGCCTAGTCAGCAAGGACCAAACTTACAAACGGAAAAAAACATTGGGAATAAAAAATTTAATAAAATTTTAATAGGGACCAATGTTGGAAGCTCGTTTATTTGTAGGGACTTAAACATAATTAACCCTTTAATAATTAATTTTTACTATATATTGCCTCAAAAAATATTACTTTGTATATATTGTACCTAGCACATAAAATATATTTCAAGTTTGGAAGTATTCTCCAAATTAAATCATAGTTTTTTTCACCAAAAAAAAAAAATCATAATTTTTTATAAAAAAATTAAATCATAATTTATTAGTTATCATCTATTAGCATGATGTGTCATATCCAGCATAGCATGCTTTTAATATTTTTATAAAGTAAAATCAATTAATAAACTTCTTAAATAATTCAATGTTACCAATAATGAGAAAACAAGGAAAACCGTGGATTCCTCAAAAAAAAAAAAAAAAAAAACAAGGAAAACCCATAAAAAAAACTCCCATCCTTTGTAAGTCACTCATAATATTATATTAAATTATGTTTTCCTCATATCTTTGGTTCCCCCTATACATTTTCTTTTTATGAGTGACTTACAAAAAATTAAAAAATAATTAATAATATTAATTTGACATCTTATATGAATTGATTTTGACCACAATTTTATACTATTTTAATTATTATAAATATAAAAGGTTATGTTATTTAAATATATTCAATAATAAATAATGTATTAAAAAATATTAAACAATAAAAGTTGTATCCAAATATAAATTTTGTATTAAGAAATTTGGTTGAAATAGAATTTAAAAAAAAAAAAGAAGAAATTTAATGAAATAATTCAAATTTATGGTAAAAATATATTAAGAGATGATGTATTAAAATATATTAAAAATGTATTAAAATGTAAAGTGAAAAAGTTGTATTTATGAACAAATGTATTAAGATTTAAAATGTAAAGTGAAAAAGTTGTATTAAGTTGCTCTTAGAACTCTTCTATCAAAGTAGGTTTATCAAAATTCGGAAAGATTTTGGAGTCTCTGCTGAGTTGAGATTAGATTTTGGTAAAACCTTATCAAGCATCAATCTTCAGAAAATGAACACGATAAAGAAAGAGCAACTGAAGACAAGGAAGATTCCCTTCTCCATCAGAACTCAAACACCAGATTTGATGGTGGGTTATCCTTCTATCACTCTTCAGGAGAACAAAGAGGTAATCCATGAATGGATTAAAGAGCGCAGGAAGGAGGGGATCAATATCACTTTGGCTGACATCCCTGAAAAGGCACCTGATGTGTATCAGAGCAGGAAGAGGAAATCTGCCTCTGAAGCCAAATCAAAGCCTAAAAAACCAATTTATGTAAAGGAAACTCGTCCAAGGAAGATCAACACTAGAAGTGGAGCTTTTGTACCTGTTGCATCAACGTTTCCTCCTCTTCTCAATAAACAAAATATTAGAAAATTTGTTATTCAACTTGATGAAGAAGTTGAGGATGATGCCCCTCTAGTGAAGAAGGCCAGGAAAAAACCTATTAACACAGTTGACTATAAAGGCAAGAAGCCTTTTATCCTAGTTGATCTTTCTAACCTCTCTTCATCAGACTCTGACTTTGAAACAGAGTCTAATGAGATCACTGATAAGAGACAGGCAAAAGCTGTCTTTTCTGAAGTAACAATGGGTTGTGATAAAGCTAGAGCAAAACATACCTATCAGCAACAACATTACATTCCCCCACCTTGTATCAAGGTGATACAAGAAAGGCTCACAATAAACAAACAGTACTAAACTTACATCAACACGATACAAGAGTAGACACACAAAGAAAACGACTCAAAACCCTAAAAACTAATCTTTTTAGAATGATGGCTTGAATACCTGATTAGGTCTTGAAGTCTTCCTTTTATACTGAAGCAATACAGGCTCAATAACCTTGTTGGGCTTCAGAACAAATTGCATATCGTTCAGCTGATCTACGTCACAAGAATCAATGCCAAAAAGGAAAATCCTAATATGTAGTAACATCTTTAGGAACTTCCAAACATATCAAAATATTCCCTAAAATATTATCACTCTTTTAGGAATAAAACACAATTGATGCTGAACAGATATGCGTGTTGCTTGGACAACAAGATATGGAACTTGGATTCCTTAATAAGATAAATCAGGCACACTGAACCATGCCAGGATGTTGGAATATCATATCCAACATCTTACATAAATGCCTAAAACATGTTGGAACATTGTATCCAACAACACAAACATGGATATTTGTTTTAACAATAATGCAGTCAATATAAATAGCCAACAAATTTTCAGGAGTTGTTATCCTAATGCAAATGATTTTGGATCTGAGGTCATTCCATTGGCTGCAAAAGATTTTAAAGTCCAGGTAGTTTCTTTAAGTAGAGACTACTCGAGTGATACAAGTCGCTTTAGCAAAAGTATTTTGTCAAATGTTCTGTTATAGTAGCTTTTTATTAATGCATTGAATTATCATATTCTGTTTTTATAGTAAATAACCAATGTTGGTCCTTCTATTTCATCACATGCATGTCTTTTCCATGGTTATTGGGAAGATATTGGGACTATAAAATCTTTCTTTGATGCAAACTTTGCTCTTATGGATAAGATTGGTCTTTTAGTATGTAAAAGTTACAGGCATTATCAGTCAATGAGTTTATACAATTTGAGATTTTTTGTTCTTTCATGTCGAAGCCACCAAAGTTTCAGTTATATGATCAGTCAAAACCTATATTTACATGTCCTCAATTGTTACCCCCAACTAAATGGAGAAGTGCAATGTAGAACTTCAAGATTTAGTCCATTTAGAGAACCATTTAGGATTCTAATGGGGACTAATGAGAGTGTGCAATAACATCAATTGTAGGTGGTAATTCATTGATTTCAGATGGTTAATTTTTAAGAGAGTGCAAGGTTGAACATTCCATTGTTTCTTTCTCTACTGTTGCATCTTTTTTTATTATAAATTTGGTATATATCGTGACTCGAATCTTGTATGAAGGAAATATATAATTGACAAAAACGCAAGAATTGGAAACAATGTAATAATTGCAAATAAAGAACTAAGTATTAATTTAGTTGTTTATGTTATCTACTTTCTACATCCTTTTTTCTTTCTTTTCTGAAGTGTAAGCAAATGGTTTATTTACTTCATGATTGAGTAGTTTTGATTTATGAATAAATGAGAAGATCTTTGTCGCACTAAGATTAGCAGCAGTGATATCTGTAGTTGTGGTTTTTACTTTTTGATGTAGAACTGTTAGGTTATACTTCCACAAGGTTAGGATGTACATATTGAGAAATGGTTTGCATTTTTGTTTACAAACTTATAAAAATGCTATTTAATCCTTGTATTTTACATTTTAAGCAAATTTTTAATCACTGGATAATGTGGATAACTATTTGGTACTCAGGCTATGATATGATGGAAATTCACAGAAAGTTGCATATGTTTTCCCCAAAGTTAACAAAAAATGATTCCTTCCGAGATAACTTAGAAAGATTTGTTTCTGACCCTCATAGTTGTAAAACTCTTTGAGCCTACTTCATCCTTCTTTCAATAGAGGGTATGCATAGTCTTCATTGAAAGTTACAGTGTGAGAATTTTCTGAACTATCCATCCTATCATAGCCTGAGTACCAAGAAACATAGATTAGTGTTTTTTGAAATCACCTTGGATGAGCTTGATTTTGTTAAACCACATCAATTAGTTGAAGAAAAATAGGGAGAATTTAATAAAGAGTGATAATACAAAAAAGAAGAGAAGACGAAAAAATAAGAGTATGAAAATGTCTTTGAATCACGTTTACAAATTGTCTTTCAATCATGCAACTGATCTCCTTCCATTTCCTTTTTACCTTCTCTTTTGAATCATGGTGTGTAGTTTTACCAAAGAAGCAAGTTATTCTTTTCTTTTGGTAACGTTAGTTATATTAGTCTTGAAGAGCAATTTTAGAAATAAAAAAAGGCTACACTAGGGGTGTTCGCGGTGTGGTTCGGCTCGGTTATGAGGCAAAAAGTGAACCGATCCAAAAAGTAAAACATGTGCGGTTTGGCTCGGTTCGGTTGATAATAAAAAAAAAACCGAACTGATCCGATCCAAATTATCGCGGTTTAATTTGGATCGGTTTTCGGTTATCCAAATTGTAAAAAAGTGATATTAATATTCTTATTAAAAATAATTTTGAGATAAGCTTTTTCCTTGCTAAACACAAATAAGTTACGATTTATAGGATCTCTTTTTTCTTTCATATTATAAAGATACTTTTCTAGCCTGTAGTAATAGAAACAAATATTATCCATGCAACAATAAAGGAATAAAGACTATATCATTTTGATCATAAAAGGCAAATAACAAGTCATCAAAAGAAACAAAATAACACCACAAGATCAAAGATCAACCTTAGTACCATCATAAACATAACTAACCAAAACCTCAATAGTAACATAAGGAGTACTTAAATGAGAATCATAAAGTTTAAAGTTACAATTCCCATAAAGCAAAACAAAATCCATAATTAACTAGTCCATCCAACCAAAATCCAAAATTAACTAGTCCATCTAGCCAAAAATTTAATCCAAAGTCCAGCATTCCCAATCTTTTCACTGCAAGGGCAAAATCAGCAGGCAATTTAATAAGTATTGTGCAGAATTTCTGGATTCTATTGCAATTTAAATCAAGTCCACTAGATCATACCATAACAGATTTGACACCATTATTCAAACAGAATAACTATTCCATCCAGCAAAACATTAATCAGAGTCAATATCAGACATCTTTTCAGTCAGTTGTGGTATTGGAGCAAGATCTAAAATGTACAAAATACACAAATACATAAATCTATATTCATGAGAAAGAAAGAAAAATAAACAACTATAATAAACTTTAGACCATAAGAAATTCAACAATAAGAAAGAGAAAATTACCTAGTTCCAGTTGTTCTAAGTCCTCCAAAAGGTCTTCAACATCTGATGCAATTGGAGCGGATCGACACCAATTTTGGGCACAAATTAATGCTTCAACTGTCTTTAGTGTAAGAGAGCTCTTGTAACAATTTAGCACTCTACCTCCGGTGCTAAAAATGGACTCTGAAGCAACAATAGAAACAGGCATGGCCAACACATCTCTAGCTACTTGGGCAAGAATAGGATATTTGGTGGAATTCACCTTCAACCAATTCAATATGTCAAAATTAGGACTTTTCTTCTCTAAACCCTCCATGAGATACAAATCCACTTCATTTACATTCATATTATCAGCAAGACTCATATCTTTCTCAAATTCCAAATCCAATGCATTTTCCAAAACATCAAGTTCTTCCACTTCCATATCATTAGAAGATTGAGTTTAATTTTCAGATTGACCTTGAATACAAAGCTTATATCTATCAAACATATCTTGTAAAGTCTCCTTTACCTTATCAGACAAAAAATCACCAAGTTCCTTTTCATAACATTTATTCATGCCCCACTTAACAAATTGCATCTTGTTTCTAGGATCAAGCACCACTGCAACATATATCAACAAGTTGACATTTTTAACATTCCCCCAATTATCATACTTACCTTTCATCATTCCAGCCATGTCTCCAAGATGTTTGTCAGAACTCCCTATCCATTTCTTGAAGGTAGTCAATATCAGAACATGCTCATTGAAATACTGAGAAGAAGTTACAACATTTGAACCAGAAACCTTGTTAGTAATATCATAAAATATTTTCAGGAACTAGCATTATCGACTATAATGGTAAAAACTTTATCAATCTGCCACTCCTCCAAACATTTTTCAATTTTCCTACCAATTGTTACTCCCCTATGATCCATAATTGGACAAAAATTAAGAATTCTTTTGTGCAACTTCCAATCTTGATCAATAAAATGTGCAGTTAGATAAAGATAACTCAAATTTTGGACAGAAGTCCAACAATCAGAGGTGAGACTAACACTTTGTAATCCCCTCCTAAAAATACTTTTTAACTTATGTTTCTCATCAGTGAAAATATCCCAACAATCTCTAGCAGCTGAAATCCTATAAGGAATTGAGAATCTAGGCTGCACAACACTCATGAAATAGCGAAGCCCCTCCCCCTCAACAAACTTAAAAGGTAACTCATCAACAATTATCATTCTAGCTAATGCTTTCCTACATGCTTCAGCATCAAAATGGACAGCAGCAAGAGTACTACCAGTTCCATTCCCATCTTCTTTTTTCAATTGTTGAAGAGTTAGTGTTTGTTGAGAAGGATCAAGAGACTCTTTTGGAAATTTTTTACATTGACTGAGCAAATGGATTCTTAGATTGGTTGTGCCATTTTTATGTGAATCAGCAGCATAGGTAGCCGCACACCAATTAAACGTAGCTCTAGGCTTAGTTGGATGATCATCTTTTGTAAAATGTTTCTAGACCCAAGATCTAGTTTTACAAGCTTTTCTAGTACCTGAATCTCCAGCATCAGGACCCTTGATAGTTGCATTTGTTGAATTTTCTCCAACTTTCCTTTTCTTCTTATCATTGGAACCTTCACATCATTTTTCCCATCCATACTCGATGGCAGTGTTGCAAGTAGTTCAGGTTCAGTAGTAACATTCCCAACCATTCTACTCTCATTAGATTGAATGTTTTCAGCCTGCAAAATATCCATATACGACTCAACAAATAATTCTATGACAAAGCAAATTCCAAACATTCATTCTTAATTCCTAATTCTTTACGATTATATAAAAATAAGAAAGTACTACACGTAACATTGAACATGAAAAAAGTTATTTTAAGAACTACACGTAACATTCATTCTTAATTCCTAAATCTTAATTCCTATTGATTAAGAATAATTCTATGACAAATAATTCTTAATTCCTAATTCTTAACACGTAATTCTTAATTCTATGACAAATAATTCTTAATTCTTAATTCTTAACACGTAACATTCAACAAATAATTCTATGACAAAGTAAATTCCAAACATTCATTCTTAATTCCTAATTCTTACTTCCTATTGATTATGTATCATTATTTTAAGAATGGATTGAATTATAATTTGCACAAGCACAAGAACAACCCAAAAAATCCATTCTTTCTAATTTATTTGATTTAGCGATTGAAGAGAAGCAAACGGGTGTCAGAGTAGTAGTGGGTATACATGAAAATGTTACCTGATGACCCATAGAGAGAGAGTCGGATCCGATGAGAGGATTGATGGTGATGCTTGCCGGAGAGGATGACGGAATCGGCGGCGGTGGTACCGGTACCGGTATCGGAGGTGGGCGACGCATTGCAAAGGGAGAGAAGAGAGGTGATTAGTGTTTGGAGTGTTGGTAGATTAGTGAATAATGAATCATCTGATTCCTTCAATTTAATAGCAAAAGTCATCAGTGGGAGTAAGAAAGAAAGAAAGAATTAAACACGTGCTCTTGGTACTTGGTACTTGTTAGTTGACTTGCCTTGGCAACTGATGAGTGATTTGAAGAGTTTAAGTTGACAAAACCGGCCAAAGTAATAGAATGTCTAGTAACAGAATAATAAGTGCGGTTCGGTTTTTAAGTTATAAACCGAAAACCGAACCGAACCAGTCGGTTTTAATTTTTATGGCCTAAACACATAAAAAAAATTGATTTTTTGCAGTTTTCGGTTTTTTTGGATCGGTTGACGGTTTTTTTTTGGATCGGTTCGGTTTTGAACACCCCTAAGTTCGGTTCGGTTTTTAAGTTATAAACCGAAAACCGAACCGAACCAGTCGGTTTTAATTTTTATGGCCTAAACACATAAAAAAAATTGATTTTTTGCGGTTTTCGATTTTCTTGGATCAGTTGGCGGTTTTTTTTGGATCGGTTCGGTTTTGAACACCCCTAGGTTCGGTTCGGTTCGGTTTTTAAGTTATAAACCGAAAACCGAACCGAACCAGTCGGTTTTAATTTTTATGGCCTAAACACATAAAAAAAAAATTGATTTTTTGCGGTTTTCGGTTTTTTTTGGATCGGTTGGCGTTTTTTCTTTGTTTCTTTGATCGGTTCGCTTTTGAACACCCCTAGGTTCGGTTCGGTTTTTAAGTTATAAATCGAAAACCGAACCGAACCAGTCGGTTTTAATTTTTATGGCCTAAACACATAAATTTTTTTTTGATTTTTTGCGGTTTTCAGTTTTTTTGGATCGGTTGGTGGTTTTTTTTTATCGGTTCGGTTTTGAACACCCCTAGGCTACACCATAAAGTGAGAAATATTTAATTGAAATTATTTGAAAAAATATAATTAATATTGCATTGAAAAATAAAATAGATCATTCATTATGAGTGTGTTTGGTTTGCAAAACAGTAACTACTAGACATAACCGTACAAGACAGAACAACACAAGACAAATTTTTATGACATTGAATAATTTTTTGCTTTATGCGATTTTTGAGGGACGAAATACTATTTTGGATTTTTGGACAACTTGTACGTGCGACAAAAAGTTGTACTATGGTTTAGTGAAGGACAAAAATATGTGTTTTTATCCTATCCATTTGCATCCAGTTTGTCCTGTATATGAAACTGTTTTATAAATCAAACGCAGGACAAATTAAAGGCACCTCTAAGACAAATTTTTTATGAACGGATTACAGATTACAAATTACTTATTTATTATTTTTTTTTTGTCAAGGAACCTAATGGCTATAGAAATTCAAGATGAATAAATGAGCTATTCGGAGTTCGAACCCCAACTCATATATATAATATACATTGTCCTTTACGAAATGAGCTAAGCTCATAGGAAGATTACTTATTCTTGGACAGAAGAGAAAGAGTATATTATTTCCTCGATAAAAAGAAGAAAATAGGGGTGTCCATTGCCACGTGTTGGGATCCAAGTCACCATCCTTCATCAACTCGCGTAATTCTATTCCACGTCACGCATCTCCTCTCTTCCTTAACGGCGAAGCAAGCTGCCACTGAAGGACACAGCCGTCATTTTCCATAAAAAACCTCAAGACAGCTTTTCTTACAACGTTAGTAACGTTACAATATCTGTAACTTTTACTTCAATCTATCCAAACCAAATCTTCAGAAAAGGGCATAACCGTCATTTGCTCAGAAACAGCGTTTTATTTTCTCTTCTTCAATCCCATTGCACGAATTGTCGAAACAAACGAATCAAAGGTTGCTCTGTCGAGAAATGGGGTTACTTTCTAACAGGTATTCTTAATTTTCGATTCTCCCTACGTTGTCATAAACAATGTTTTTTTTTTGTTATCAGAATCTTAGTAGGATTTATTTTTTTTTAACAAAAAATGAATGTGCAGGGTAACTAGAGAGAGCCTGAAAGCAGGAGATCACATCTATTCTTGGAGGACTGCTTATATTTATGCTCATCATGGTTCTCTCTTCTCTCTTTTCTATTTTATTCAATTTTCTATTTATTTGTTTTGTTTGTGTTATTTTTATTGTTGTGTAATTTGTAGTTCAAATGAAATTGGAGATGTGAAGAGATTTAGAGGGTTTATCTATTTTATCGTTAGTGTTTAGATTTTAAGTGCATGTTTCGAATTGCGGTGATTTTGGAAAAATCACTGTGCCATTGAGATTTTACTAAAATCACGGTGGCATAATGAGATTCCGCCAAACTCACCGTTAATTCAAAACATGCATTAAGCTTGTGATCTGATAAGCTTGGGTTAAGATTTTAAGTGCATGTTGAGGTGAATTTGAGGAAATTGCGTGTTACTGTGAGTTTGTTGAAGCTTCAAAGGGTAGTTTTTGTCAAAATTACGTTTATATATTGTGATTCTGACAAACTCACAATGTGGACTAAACCGATAGTTGTGATGCTTTGCTAAGGTTCTTACTCGTTTGCAACCATGAATAGAAGTTTCATTTTGATCGATATGAAAGTCAAGCTTTCAAACAATGGAACCTGATTGTGTTTGTGTTTTTTACTTTAGTAACCTTGCAATGACTTATCCTCTTAAGATAAAACAAAGGCTATTTAGTGGACAATATAAATTAATTAAACTAGTCATGAATGGAATTGCATGCAAATAGATATTTGGACACCCCCATAATACCCAAATTCTTATGATATTGTTTTCGAACCCCTCAATATCACCTCGGATGTGCTGTCGGATGTGTTTTCAAAGGTTGTGCCGTCGGAAAGTATACTTTCATACTGAATATGCATTATGGAATCTGGAAGTGTACTATCTGTGGTTTTTCAGAAATTTGGGTGGTAAAATTGGGTTCCTATCATTTTTCTCTTCTATGAAGTTTTTACCAAAAAAAATCAAGATTCGATCGAAGTTTTGCATGATATACAATGAGATAAAATAATGGTCAATATTCTATGTATCGTAGAAATTGAAAAGCATGTGATGAAGGAACAAACGGTGAAGACTCTAGCTTTAGATAGAGGCAAGGTTCCTAATGGTAAAGAGATTACTGTATTTGTGAAACAAACGTCCTCTTAAAATATAATATTCAAGATTTACCAGGTCAAACCATGTGAGACAGCATTGTCCTTCAATATCTATATACACCAATTATCTTGAAAAGCATTAGATTTTGTGGTTATGTTGAGGACAATGACAAGCCACAGAGTGAATATTACACTGCTTTCCATTGTATAATGGAAGTATATTGTAGTGGAACTTCCTAAGGTTCTCTCTATTTGAAGATTTCTATGTGACTTAAGATTAGTGATCTGTATTTTTTTTTTTAAAAAAAAAAGGCGCCATCATTGTTTATTGACTCCTATTGTCCTTATATGCATACTTTCCAGCTCTCAGTTTAGTTTAAATAGTCATTGTGGTCGCGATTACGCTGCAAGCCTTTATAATGGAATAAAATGCAGACAAATCCGATGCAGCCGCAATTGCGGATGTGATTGCGAAGACCTTTAGTAACGTTATATTACGGCCGCAATTGCGGTTGCCGACCAATATTTAGGACATTGGTCATATCCTTTTCCCTTGCCCTTCTTATGCTACAGAGCTTCTCACTTTATTTATTTTTTTAAATTCACTTGTTTTGCTCTTGAGGATTCATGACTCCATGCACTACAAATAAGCATTAAAAACTGAACAATGCTTAATTTTTCAGCTCATGTCTTTGTAAATTGTAATGATGGAATCTTTCATTCTATGTACTGAAATGAATGACAGGCATTTATATCGGTGATGACAAAGTTATCCACTTTACTAGGCGTGGACAAGAAGTAGGAACCGGTACCGTACTAGATGTTCTCCTCCTCAGTTCAGCACCAGCCAGGTCTCAAGAAATTTGCCCAATTTGCATTCCATCCCAAGAAGACCATGGGGTCGTTGTCTCATGCCTGAACTGCTTTCTGGCCGGAGGTGTCTTGTATCGTTTTGAGTACGCCGTCTCCCCAGCTCTCTTTCTTGCGAAAGCACGCGGTGGAACATGCACTCTTGCAGTCTCAGATGAAGACGATGTTGTGGTTCATCGAGCTCTGTATTTACTCGAAAACGGCTTTCGTTGCTATAACGTATTCAAGAACAACTGTGAAGACTTTGCCATCTATTGCAAAACCGGGTTAGTTGTTGTTGATGAAAGAACAATTGGACAGAGTGGCCAAGCAGTTTCCATCATAGGAGGACCTCTTGCTGCTGTTCTATCAACGCCGCTCCGCTTGGTGACTACAAATGTTTATGGAATGGCGGCAACTGCCGTTGGAGTTTATTGTGCTAGCAGGTATGCTGCAGACATTGGAATGAGGAGGGATGTGGTGAAAATACAAGTGGAAGAGTTGACAGGAAGGTTGGCTACTGGGTTACTGCAGGTTATTGAACCTCAAGTTTCAATGAATCTGGCCCCTCAATCTACTCAGATTGTTAGTCAATGATCAAACACTGCTTTGTTTAAATTTATGTTCTGCTATGAATTTAAGTTTATGACAGTGATGTGGTTTTTTAACCATTGGGTGTGTAAGCATTTTAATATTTAATTGAAATATTGTATGGTATTTTGGATTTGGATAATTTATTTTGCTTTTCTTTGAGGCCTCTCTGGGTGATGAGCTAGCTAGGCATTTTTTGGCCTAGTGAAACTGATCATGTACATATAATGTATAAATGTCATGAGTTCTGGTAAGAGTATTGTTAAGGTAAATGATTGTATAAATGCCACGAGTTCTGGTACGAGTATTGTTAAGGTAAATGATGGTTCTTGTCTCTTGATCACTACCATAGTGGATGTTATTCTTTATCAGTTGGTGCTTTCACTGCCAATTTATTCACCGATAAATACAGAAACAGATTATTTCCTCTGCAGGCAGAAGTTTTGAACCTCATTGGTGCAATACAGTTGCGCTTTTGTCCACCACAAACCCTCACTTTGGTTGAATGGTCTTACAATACTAGCAAACACTCTTACACTGGGTTCTCTCCCATCCATCTAAGCCTAATTACGTGTGATTTGGTGTACCTCAACTTGTGCCCTTATAGATGGCAGTCTCTCACTCAAGTTGTCTAAGAGGTTCTACGGACCGTATGCGATTCTGGAAATATAGCCATCGCGGCCTATAAATTGGACTTTCCCCCATCGTCCAAGCCTCACCTAGTTTTTCCTTGCTCTCTACTCCAGCTTCACCATGACCCTGCCACTCTTTCATTCTCTGAACTACCTCCATCTGCTCTTGACAACCACCAGATCGTTGAACTTATGGTAATTTTGGACTCTTGGTTAGACTCTGCCATTACTCCTCCAACTCGTCTAGTCTTAGTCCAGTGGTTGGGATTAGCACCAGAGGACACTAGCTTGGAAAATTTGCTCAAATGTAGGCTCTTTGATAGTAAACCTAATGTGAGCTTCACTGTTATTGTTGCAGCATACCCCTTTACTGTTATTTTGTTCCATTGTATTTGTCCATTTGCATTTGTTGCCAAATTCTATAATAATTTGTTAAGGCAAATGTGCCAAATTATGAGCCCACTAGGTAGATTCTTCAAATGATGGGTAATTGTAGTACTATAAGTACAATAATTGATGAATGAAAGCTCAAGCAACAATTTGAATACTTTAGTACTTGGTGGTAGTTGTTTGTTATCACATTGTGTCAACAAAAAAAAAATGATTTAACATATTTATTGATACATATTCATCTAAGTTCTGTAACTTCTATTGTTGTGCAATGTTACTCATCCACAACTCAAGAATCTTCAAACTAGTTTTGTGATGATGCAACACAAAACATAGTGCTGCATACAAATGTGAAAACTAATTTTTCGAACCAAAAGTCTCAACATTGATTCAATCTAAGACTATATTTTATCCATTATTAGTTGAAGTGAAATAGACTCATAGTTATCCCCATTGCAGCTGCAATAACACTATATTTTATCGATTAAAAGTTACATAAAACCTTATTGCACTTCGTTTCTCAATAGAGGTTAGATAGCGATGACTAGTATCAAAAGTGTCGGTCCTACAGATAAAGTATGATACAAGAAGCTTATAATTTACATTAACACACAATTCAAGCAATGACACACAATTGAGGAGAAAAAACAGTAACTCCTAATCCTATTCACTAAGCTGTATAAACTATAAAGGGTCTGTCTCAGACGGTGTTCCATTGATGAGCTCAAAAATAAGTCAATCCAAACGGCCCAAAGTATAAAACCACAAAATTTGATTTTAGACTTAGAATTCCCATAACAAGAGAGATGTGAGGAATGATAGATACAAATTCGATAAATTTGAAGATTAGGTATTACAATTGATAAACAAAAACAATAATAGTCTTATTGTTTTGTATTTTAAGCCCCCTTCACGTGTGAGTTGGGGTTCAAATCTTCAAGGCTCCCAAAATTGACGGCTCTACGTGTAACCTTATAGTTCTCTTTCATTTTAGATTTTGTCTCTCTTTTTCTACCAAAATAAATCAAATAAAATACAACGTGGATTTATTGAAGACATTTTGCTCATTTCAAATTGATTCAGAGATTGATGATATTCCCCTTCTTTCAATATTCTCAAATTTTCATCATTGCATCATTCAACTTACTTATTTACAAGCTCTCAAATTTAGACAATTATAAATTACTAGGCCTAGCAATTAATCTCTTCATTCTTTACATGTACTTCCATGATTAAAGCAGAGAAATATATGGCTGATAATGTTGCACATCACCCCAAGCATGAAAACAATATTAATCCACTTGTTGTTTCCATTATCATGATTACCAAGACACTACCAGTAATTATAGGATTCACTGATGAATAAGAATTCCTAATGAACCACTCCATTGGTGCATCACCACTCGAACCTTCTTTTTTTAATATGAATCCAGAGCAATATATCAGTTCAGAATACCTGGCTTTTCTTTCCATTATTGTTGTACAAATGTTAGTAATTGTTAGTACTATATTGAAAATGGGGATCAAACTCTGATCTCTTTGTCACTACACTTCTTAACTCTTCCACCTCAACCACCAAGTCACAAGATTTTGAATCATTTGAACACACAAAAATGGTTGGGATCTGTGCTCGTGAGTTTCGGATGTCAAACCATTAATTGATTTTGAATCGTCAATCTTTGAACTCTCAATTTTATTCGTGGGAGGGAAAAAATGAGTAAAAACCCTTAAGACTTTGGATTCGGGGGTTGGTTACGCGAAGGGAAGGTGTTAGCACCCTAAGCGTCTACGGTACTCCGTAGGAACCTTTTACTTAATTTATCTTGTGCTAAATTGTTTTGCTTATTTGAAGAGATGAAAATAAAATTGGATGATGAGTTAAAACGAAAAAGAAAATTGATTTTTAGTTGAAAAGAAAGAAGATAATTGTTTTTAATTGATAAGAAAAAAGAAATTTGTTTTTTAGTTGAAAGTTGAAAAGAAAAAAAAAGAAAATTGTTTTTTTAATTGATTTGGAAGGACAAGGTCCTCTGCCTACGTACCCGTGAGGGATCAAAACCTCGTAGTTCGGGGTAGAAATTGACGTTTGATTGGTTGAGTGTTTTTTATTAGATTTTGAAAAAAGGTTTTGAAAATAAAAAGCCAAGTGGCAAATGAGAATTGATTTGTGTTTTTTAGATTGAAGAAAACTGACTTAAAGTTGAATTAGAATTGATTTGAAATTTGATTAAGAAAAATAAAATAAAAAGACGGTCACTTGATTTAAGATCAAGGTTTATTGTGAAAAGTTCTTTTTGTGAATTTTGGATATTTGAATGTTTTTGCATAATAACTGAAAATTAAACTAATAGAGCAATAAAAAATAAAAGTGTGTGGGTGTGAAGAAAAGATTGTTAGTTTACGTTAGTTCAACAAGATAAATAGTATTTAATATATATAGGACCAGAACACTCTGGAGAACAAAAATATAATATTAACAATTAACTTAGGACCAGAGCACTCTGGATTAATTTAATTAACAAGGACCAGAGCACTCTGGATTAATTTAATTAACAAGGACCAGATTGTTCTGGAGAATATTTAAATTAAACAAAAATATAATATTAACAGTTAATATAGGACCAGAGCACTCTGGATTAATTTAATTAACAAGGACCAGATTGTTCTGGAGAATAATTAAATTAAACAAAAATAAAATATTAACAGTTAATTTAGGACCAGAGCACTCTGGAGGATAAAAATATAATATTAACAGTTAATTTTGGACCAGAGCACTCTGGATTGAGGTGTGTATTTTAGTGAAAAATAAATTAAAATATATATATATATATATATATATATATATATATATATATATAGAGAGAGAGAGAGAGAGAGAGCAAGAACGAAAGGAAAAAGTGAAAAGGAAAAGAAAAAGGAGGAAAGAAAAGAAAGGGGAGATGATATACCTTTGTGGGAGAGTAGAAGAAAGAAAGAGAAAAAAAAAGAGGGTTGTTTTGTTTGATTTTTGTTTGTTTTGGTAATGAGGGTGTGTTGTTTTGTGTTTGTTTGTTGATGGTGATGAGAAAGAAAAGAAAGAAAGAAAGAAGAAAAAAACTTTGTTTGAAAGTAGTGAGCACCTTCACTTTGAGAGAGATTCAATTCTTTGTGTGTAAGCCTCCCCTTTTGCCATTGAGGTATGCTTGTATTTATAGAGGTGAAAGACTTGGAGCTTCACAGACAAAAACAGCTGTGTTTTCCTTGTTAAAAACAGCCCATGTGCTTATGTTTTTGTTGCTTGGAGCGCAAGAATGAGAAAAAAGTGAATTTTGTTCATGCAGAACGTTCTGGAACTTCCAATTTGCAAAGAGAAAAGGTGGACACGTGAATGCAAGCTGTAGAAGTTTGGAGGCCACTTGTTTTTACAGCTGTTTGGCACTTCTTTGAAAGCTACAAGTGCTGTCCTTTGTTGCTTTGAGAGCAAGAGTGTCCAAGTTGTAAAATTTGCCACATGGAGAATGTTCTTAAGAACATTCTCGTTGTTCCTTTCCTTTTTGAGACAACCACACGTGATGAAAAAACAGTTGTGATCTGGTGGCAACATGAGGGAACATGATGATGTCATTCTTATCCCTTTGAAGTTCAACCAGAATGTTCTCAAGAACGTTCTTTTAGTTCCATGCACTTTTGAAGCAAAACGTGTGGTGTTGTGCAGCTGTAATCTAGTGGTATATTTGATGGGACATAATGAGGTCACTTTATTTCACTCGTAGTACGACCAGAACGTTCTGGAGAACGTTCTGGTAGACTATTCTTGATGAATTTTCATTTTATGCCTTTTTTAATAAAAATAAAAACAAACAACATAATAAAATAATGATAATAATAATAACGAAAAGGACTAGAATAAAATGACTAAAAAGAGTGGTAAAAAAAAATGAACAAAAAATGAGGTATTTAAAATACGTCTCTGCCGAAATTTTTCCTAAAAAGGCAAACAATTCCGGGCCAAAAGACAAATGAAATGTGATCTTAGGTCAAAAATTGGGGTATGACAGATGCCCCTATTTAAGTTTCTTCGTCACAGAGATTTAAAAAGAAACTTTTAAATCAACAGGTCGAAGAGACTTAAATATTAAGTACACCAATTTTGACTGGTTGGAATGCTAAGAATGCAACGCTCATGAGCCTAATGATATGAATGCATGCGATGCAATTATGAATGCAACACCTACAAAAATAGCACGACTGAGGACCAAAATGACAAGTATTACTGGGGAGAAAGAAAAACTTCACATTACCTTTAAATTGGTAAAGACGACATTACAAGAAAGATAAACATATGTCTATTACCTTTAGAATTGGTAAAGACGACCCTGGAGGAAATAATCATGCCTATTACCGTGAATTAGGTAAAGACGAATACGCAAGAAAGAAATCATGTATATTACCGTGAATTAGGTAAAGACGAATATGCAAAAGAAATCATGCCTAATACCGTGAATTAGGTAAAGACGAATATGCAAGAAAGTAAAACATGCCTATTACCGTGAATTAGGTGAAGACGAATATACAAGGAAAAGATCATGTCTATTACTGTGAATTAGGTAAAGACGAATATGCAAAAGAAAGAAATCCTGTCTATTACCATGAATTAGGTAAAGACGAATATGCAAAAGAAAGAAATCATGTCTATTACCGTGTATTAGGTAAAGACGAATATGCAACAAAGTAAATCATGCCTATTACCGTGAATTAGGTAAAGACGAATATGCAACAAAGTAAATCATGTCTATTACCGTGAATTAGGTAAAGACGAATATGCAAAAGAAATCATGCCTAATACCGTGAATTAGGTAAAGACGAATATGCGAGACCTGCCCCTTGAAATTAACTAGTGGCAAACTTTGAACCAGACATATTGAGGATGATACTTTTATGAGACACAAGAGAAAAAAGACATTGGGTAATAATGCAACCATGTATGAATGACATTTATATACCTGCTATGTATGCATGAATGAATATGACTGAGACTCGAATGACGGTATAGTGTTAAGACTGTTGAGACAAAGTTGGGCAGGTCCAAAAAGAAGTGGCTCAACATCACAGCACAAACACTCATAAATCCTCAATGGGAATACCATTACTAGAGATGAGTCAAACATTGTCGGGGTAGAACCCTTCAAACAAACCACTGGTGGGATAAAGCCCAACGATCTTAACACTGATACGATTTAGCTCAAAAATCAAAACACTAGCCGAAGTCGCCATTCCAGAACTGAAACTGAGGCACTTTTGCAAGCTCATGCTTCGAATAGTCATTGCTTTTCCTTTGGTATACTTTTCTTCTTCTTTTTTTTATTCCTTTTTTAGTAATGACTATGTCCATACAAATGAATCTACATGCTTTTGAATCGAATGTTGACACATGCTTCTATGATACATGAATTAAAGATAATATATATTTGTCATCATTTTGTTCTTTTCCAAAAGAAAACATAAAGATTTTAAAAGAATTTTCAAAGTTTTTACTTCAAGTTTTAACAGTAAAAATGGAAGAAAATTTGCACATAGAATAAATATGAATTTCAAATAAAGGGGCACAGGCTCGAATTGATTTAAAGGAAATGGTAACCAGCTAAAGCATGGCACCACAAATTACAAAATTTGGACAATGGTAATTAATATGGGGAAGGTACATTGAACATAATAACCGCTACTTTCTCTAACAACTTTGAATTCCACTGCCTATAATGCTTTGATATCGGAGAACTTCTGACAGCTAAAGTGCCCCAAGTGAGTGATGTTTCATCTGATGCAGTTACTTTGTCATAATCCTTAACTTTTGCATAGATCGCCCTTGTGGGTTTCAACCTATCAGGATAATCCTTTTTTTTTATATGTCTCTAACTTTTGCATGGACCGCCTTTTCGGGTTTTTAGTCCATCGAGACGCTCTTTTTTTGTTTAGGACGCCCTTTCGGGTTTTCGACCTACCGAGCTGTTCTTTTACATATATATCTAGACAAAGTATTTCTTGACTGCATCAGAATTCACAGGACGAGGTAACTCCTCTCCATCCATAGTTGTAAGAATTAAAGCACCACCAGAAAAAGCTCTTTTCACCACATAGGGACCTTCATAATTAGGTGTCCACTTTCCCCTAGGGTCTGGTTGGAAAGACTTGATACTCTTGACCACCAGGTCACCTTCTTTAAATTCACGGGGTCGAACCTTTTTATCGAACGCTTGTTTCATCCTTGTCTGATATAGATGTCCATGACATAAAGCAGCCATGCGTTTTTCCTCAATCAAATTCAACTGATCATACCTATTTTGACACCATTCAGCCTCTGACAGCTCAGCTTCCATCAAGACCCTCAATGACGGGATTTCAACTTCTACCGGAAGTATCGCTTCCGTCCCATATACCAAAGAAAAAGGGGTTGCCCCTGTTGAAGTACGCACTGAAGTACGATAACCATACAAAGCGTAGGGCAACATCTCATGCCAGTCTTTATAGGTAACCACCATCTTCTGCACGATCTTCTTAATATTCTTGTTTGCAGCTTCGACCGCACCATTCATCTGAGGTCTATAAGGAGAAGAGTTGTGATGCTCGATCTTGAAACCATCACATAATTCCTTCATCATTTTATTGTTCAAATTCGTGCCATTATCCGTGATGATCTTGTTGGGAACGCCATAACGGCATATGATATTGTTCTTGATAAATCGGACTACTACTTGTTTGGTCACATTAGCATAAGATGCCGCTTCGACCCATTTGGTGAAGTAGTCAATAGCCACTAGTATAAAACGATGTCCATTGGAAGCTTTTGGTTCGATTCGACCAATCATATCAATGCCCCACATAGAAAACGGCCATGGAGAAGAGATAACATTGAGCATAGACGGTGGAACATGAATTTTATCAGCATAAATTTGGCACTTGTGGCACTTCTTGGCATAATGATGACAGTCAGCATGCATCGTTATCCAGTAGTAGCCTGCTCTCAATGCCTTCTTAGCCATTGAATATCCACTAGAATGAGTCCCGAACGAGCCTTCGTGTATCTCATGCATTAATAAAT
The DNA here is from genome assembly GCF_003473485.1 of Medicago truncatula. NCBI lineage: Eukaryota > Viridiplantae > Streptophyta > Magnoliopsida > Fabales > Fabaceae > Medicago > Medicago truncatula. Next base: position 29,308,952 of record NC_053042.1, on the reverse strand, counting down.
CTGCTTCACGTCGGTCCACACATCTGAGCAAAACTGAATCAAAGTTTCTTTTGTACAAGACGTCTCCACTCAGGAAGAAATTGCCAGACAGTCTTCTTAGAGTTCTCTTATCTTTACGGGATGCCCCAGGAGGGTACTCTTGAGTTTGAAGAAACACTTTAATATCATGAAACCACGGTTTATCATCGAAAACTGCTTCAGCTACAAACACATAAGCGGGCCTATCAAGGAACTTGACACTGATTAGAGGCACGTCGTTGCCTCGATTCACCTTGATCATTGAAGATAAAGTTGCTAGGGCATCTGCCATTTGATTCTCATCCCGAGGAATGTGGTGCAACTCCACCTTGTTGAAGAAAGTCAATAAACGTCTTGCATAGTCTCTGTAAGGTATCAATCCAGCATGGTGAGTTTCCCATTTTCCTTTGATCTGGTTAATCACAAGAGCTGAATCTCCATATATTTCAATATTTTTAATCCTTAAGTCAATGGCTTCTTCAATGCCCATGATGCAAGCTTCATATTCTGCAATATTGTTCGTGCAATCAAACCGGAGTCTTGCAGTGAAAGGGATGTGAGTACCTTTAGGAGTAAGGATAACTGCCCCTATTCCATTACCAAAGACATTGACGGCTCCATCAAAAATCAAACCCCACTTAGAGTCTGGATCAGGACCTTCACCAAACAACGGTTCATCACAATCTTTCATCTTTAAATACATGATCTCTTCATCTGGGAAATCAAACTTGATAGGCTGATAGTCTTCAATTGGTTGATGAGCCAAATGGTCAGCAAGAACACTACCCTTGATGGCTTTCTGAGTGCGATACACAATATCATATTCAGACAATAACATCTGCCAACGAGCAATTCTTCCTGTTAACGCCGGCTTCTCAAAAAGGTACTTGATCGGATCCATTTTGGATATCAACCAAGTAGTGTGGTAAACCATGTAGTGACGGAGACGCTTAACGGCCCATGCCAAAGCGCAACAAGTTTTCTCAAGCATAGAATATCGGGACTCACAATCAGTAAACTTCTTACTCAAGTAGTAAATGGCATGCTCTTTCTTTCCAGTTTCATCTTGTTGACCAAGCACGCAGCCCATGGAATCATCCAACACAGTCAAGTACATGATCAAAGGCCTTCCTTCAACTGGAGGGACAAGAATCGGAGGTTCTAACAAATACCCTTTGATGCTATCAAAAGCTTTCTGGCAATCTTCCGTCCAAACGATCCCCTGATCTTTACGGAGTAACTTGAATATCGGTCCACATGTGGCAGTCATATGGGAGATGAATCTGGAGATGTAGTTCAATCTTCCCAAAAAACCTCTAACTTGTTTCTCTGTCTTTGGAACCGGCATTTCCCTGATAGCTTTGACTTTGTCGGGATCTACTTCAATACCTTTCTGACTAACGATAAAACCCAAGAGCTTGCCAGATCTAACACCGAAGGTACACTTGTTAGGATTCAACCGGAGCTTGTACTTTCTCAACCGTTGAAACATCTTTAACAAATACTCAGCATGTTCTTCTTCAGTGCCTGACTTGACAATCATATCATCCACATATACTTCAATCTCTTTATGTATCATATCATGGAATATTTTAGTCATGCCTCTCTGGTAAGTGGCGCCAGCATTTATCAATCCAAATGGCATTACTAAGTAGCAGAAAGCGCCCCATGGCGTGATGAAAGACGTCTTTTCTCTATCTTCCGGAGCCATCTTGATTTGGTTATACCCGGAAAATCCATCCATGAAGGAGAACACCTTGCATCTAGCAGTACTATCAACCAATACATCAATGTGAGGTAAAGGGAAATCATCCTTCGGACTAGCTTTGTTCAAATCCCGATAGTCAACACACATTCTGACCTTACCATCTTTCTTCGGAACGGGCACTATGTTGGCCAACCATTGAGGATATTCAGAGGAAATCAAGAAACCTGCGTCAATTTGTTTTCGCACTTCCTCTTTGATCTTGAGAGCCATATCTGGATGAGATCTTCTTAACTTCTGCTTGACTGGAGGACACTCGGGCTTTAGAGGCAAACGATGTTCAACAACATCAGGGTCTAACCCTGGCATGTCTTTGTAGGACCACGCAAATATATCATCATACTCTCTGAGAAGCTCAATTATCATATTCTTGACAAATGCCTCTAATGACGCTCCAATCTTAATCTCTTTCTTATCTTCCTCAGTACCCAGGTTGATCGACTCTATTTCTTCCTTATGAGGCTGAATGGCTTTTCTTTCTTGCTCTAACATCCATCTAAGCTCATTAGGAATCTCTTCATCCTCCTCTACCCAAGCCTCATAAATAGGGAACTCCAAGTTGGGCGGAAGCATAGGGTCACTACGTTCAACGGGCTCACTTATGTTCAGTCTGCATATGATTCATGATTGATTTTTAGCAAAATAGTGGATGCAGACCTTTGAAATTGATTTTTTTTTTATTTTTTATTTTTTAAAAGAAAAAAAGCGAAAAAAAACAAGTTTTTTGTATTACCATTTTTTAGAAAAAGCACTAAAATAAAGTAAAATAACAGTCGTGATAGAAACGACAATTTTTATTAATACTGAAAACAACTTAAAGTAAAAACAAACCCTGCAAGATTTCACTTTCGTCTGGGGTAGGATGAAAGGAGTTTTCTTAAAAAACAAAAACAAAGACAAACACAATACTTAGAAAAAGGTATCGCAGAAGGGATGTCAACAGCAATCCAGTTGCAGCAGTTTCCATCAGGAGTCACAAAGTCAGGTACCACCTCTTCTGATTGATCTTCCAAAATTGCATTAGTCTCAGGTGGTGTATTAATGAATCCGGCACTGTGAAAAGTGCCCCTAGTTGGGTCGAACACCACTTGCTTATTGCCAGAGAAACCCAAACCTTCTTTGCGCTTGTTCTCGGGCAACTGTACTAATTGCCCCCAGCCTTCCGCTTTTCCTTCTTGGATTACTCTCTGAGCATCCCTTAGAGAGGCCATGCATGTTTCACCTTTTGTAGTACCGCTTTCAACCGAGAACCCTTGGAATGACGTTCCATCCGGACTTTCACCACCAATGAAGGAAAAGGACGACAAATGGCTAACCAAAAGAGCTGATTCCCCACTCACTGTAACAAGCTTTCCATGACTCACAAACTTTAGCTTTTGGTGAAGAGTGGATGTTACTGCCCCTGCTTCATGAATCCATGGTCTACCAAGTAAACAGCTGTAGGAAGCTTGAATATCCATTATCTGGAATGTAACTTTAAACTCTTGGGGCCCAATAGTGATAAGTAAATCTATTTCTCCCCACACCGTCTTCCTGGATCCATCAAATGCCCTTACCGACACGCAACTGGGCCTAATAAATCCGTCTGAATACGTCAATTTATCAAAGGTTGTCTTCGCCATCACATTGAGGGAAGAACCAGTGTCTATCAAGACATTGGACAGAGAATCTGTTTTGCACATAACAGAGATATGTAAGGCCATGTTATGATTTTTCCCCTCCACCGGGAGGTCTTCCTCACTGAAACTCAGGTTGTTGCATGCCGTCACATTTCCAACAATGCTCCCAAATTGATCCAAAGTCACATCATGGTCTACGTAGGCTTGATTCAATACTTTCATCAAGGCTTCCCTATGAGCATCAGAACTTGTCAATAGTGACATGATAGAGATCTTGGATGGAGTCTGTAATAACTGATCCATTATCTTATAATCACTTTTCTTGATCAGTTTCAAAATTTCATCGTTATCAGTTCCACTAGGTTGACCTACACTTTTACCCTTGCTAGGATCTGGTATTGGCACTGATTCTATCACCGGAGCTTTGTTCTTTGCTTGTACAACAGCCGGAAGAATACGTCCACTTCTCAGAATTTGACTACTCTCAGCAATGTTATCTACTGAAGTTGAAGGACCCAAAAGTACCCCTTTACCATCCTCTATGCTTGTAGATTCGTAGCTATATGGAATAGCCTTCTGGGAGAAAAACAGCTTGGGTTTTGGCACACAAATTGCCAAAGGATTGACAATTGTCTTGACATTGTCTTTGAATATCGGAGTAACAACACCAATTGGTTTCGTCCTATCCTTAAACACAGGAATTACAACACAAATGTTCTTATCTTCTCTTGTGACAACCAGCTCTCCTTGATCCATTAACCCTTGTACATCATTTTGAACTTGAATGCACCCGTGGGGATCCGCAGAACACACCTCACAATTGATATGATCGTGGCTAAACATACCTACGTTACACATCTTCACATGCATTGGAACCAACGGGGTTCTGACATCTTGAGCGTTGGTGACGAGATCATCTTCCTGATAATTCTCAATCATGTTAACGGTCGGCCCATGAGGTGGCAGAGGGTTGTTTGGAGCAACAGGGGTCATTGAAGGATAATTCCTTGTTGTGAATCAATCTTTGGACTGCGTCTTTGAGAGGTTAACAGTGCTCAATGTCGTGCCCTGGTGCCCCTTGATGGAATTCACAAGTAAGGTCTGGGCGATACCAATGAGGTAAAGGGTTCGGCACCGGGGGACGTGGTTTAACTTGAACAAGACCCCTAGCGAGTAGGGAGGGTAACAAGTCTCCATACAGCATAGGGATAGGAGGGAATTGATTTCTTGGAGGGCGAGGCTGACGAGGCTGTGGTTGTTGTGGTGGAGGACGAGGCTGACGAGGCTGTTGTTGTTGTGGTGGAAGGGGATAGTATGGTTGTTGGTAAAACGGTTGTGGCTGATAAGGTTGTGATAAATATAGTGGTGGATAATATGGACGGTGGGCTTGAGGCCTTTGTGGTTGATAGTTTGGGTTTTGTGGAGCTGGGATGGGTGATGGAATATTAGCAACATAGGGGTAGTTGGGGTATACAGGTTGGGATCCGCCATGAGCCACCATGCCGACCTCTTGAGGATTCTTCTTTGGGTACCCATTTCCGAACTTCCTATTACCATTGGATGACCCACTTGTCAAACTTCCTGAATAACCACCTGAAGAGGCACCATCTTTACTACCCCGTCCCTTACGGACCCATTCTTCAATACGAACACCCGCGTCTACCATGTCGATAAACTTCTGTGAAGCACAAAGAAGCATCTTCTCTGAGTAGAAAGGGCTCAGAGTCTCATAGAACAGATCAGCCACTTCTCTTTCTTCCAAAGGCGGACGAATTTGAGCAGATTTCTGAATGAAGCGCTGGGCATACTCTTTGAAAGATTCCTTATCACCCTGAGTCATAGCTTGCAGCTCTTTCCGGTTAGGGGCCAGATAAGAGTTATATTTATACTGCTGGATGAAGGCATTAGCCAATTCCTCAAAAGTAGTGATACCCTTCAAATTCATATACCACGTGAGTGCGGGACCAGCCAAACTGTCCTGAAAACAGTAGATGAGTAGAGGTTCATTCTTCCTATGAGCCGTCATCCTCCTAACATACATGATTAAGTGCATTTCAGGGAAAGTATTCCCCGTGTACTTCTCAAAGGTCGACACTTTAAACTTAGGAGGTATAACCACATCCGCAACCAAGCAGAGGTCATTCAAATTATGGCTAAACACTTCCTTACCCCGGATACTCTTCAACTCTTTATGTACCGCATCGTACTTTTCTTCTAAGTTACCCACTCTATCATCACCAGCCACACTATTGGAATGGTACACTTGTTCCTCCTCTTGCTGAGCAGCATGCACGAGGGGTCCGACATAAGTCATAGTAGCCTGAGGAAAAGGCTGGCCGGTCTGGTAGAACGGTGTTTGTTGCTGGCCAAGAGGGAACTGCATTTCCGGCGCATTATGACGAAAACCTTCATTAGTTGCGAGCGGCATGTCCCACGGGTAGCCTGGCGGCATACAGTACTGAGGAGGGAAAGAGAAACCGGAAGGTCCAACGGGATGGAAGCCTGAATTGTACATGTCAGTCACCAAAGGTTGTGTAGTACCAACAGCTGCGGTGGAACCAGTAGGAATTGGTTGTGAAGTATCAGCAGAAGTAGTAGGAATTGGCTGGATTGCAGGAGAACCAGCAGACTGAGAAGCTTCAACATGTGCCTGAGTGGTCTGAGCATTTTGCGCTTGAGAGGCTTGTGCCTGTGCGGCCATCATGTCAATCATCATTGCGGTTATCTTCTCCATACCTTCCTTGAGGTTACTAACCTCCTCCCTAAGGTCACTGTTCTCTTGTTCAGCAGTTGCCATCTTCTTCTTGATGTATGCTCGAGTACGGTGAACACGGGTAGGTTTGTACTGAATACGCCGGGCCACTTTGCTTTTTTCTGAGACAGAAATGAGGAGAGTATGAGACTTGGTTTTGACACTTTTTATGAATGCAATATGATGCATGATATGCTATATGCCAAAATATGCAATTTTTATATATCTTTTTATCGAAGGACCTATAGAAGCAATTTTATAAACATATGACCCTAAACAAAACATTAAAACAGACATAGTCATTACAAGATAATTCCCTTTCTAACAACAAAGCCAAGGGATAAACTTTCAAAATAAAACAAGATAATTCCCTTTAAACAAAGTGAGCCAAGGGATAGACTCCATAACTAAAAAAACATCAACAACAAACTGAAAAGACTCTCAAGCCTCTGAAGCGAACTAATCCTCAAAATCGGAATGTGGCCCATCAAAGAGATCCATGCGTTTCTTCTTCCGCCCGGGAATTTGATCAAGTGCGGCATCTTTCTCCTTGATTCTTTCATTCAGCTTGGTGATTATCACATCTTTCTGGCGGCTATCATAGGCTTCTTGCTCCAGCAGGACCATTACAGCCTCATACTCCTGATCCTTTTCCTGATACTCTCTTTTCCACCTATGTACTTCACGTTCCGCCTCAGCTAAACGCTCTTGGTATTCCTTCTCGGTGTCAAAGGTCATAGGTAGGGGTGGTGCTAGAGTGATTGCAGATACCAATCTTGATATCTTGTAAGGCATCCCAATTTGGACAGCTCTATCTATCACCCACTGAGTGTATGATTCATGAACGGCACCTGTCTTCTTCCCTAACTGGCCTTTGTCTCTTCTACGAATGGTGTGCCAAGCTCGCACAACTTGCTCCATCATACCTTTACTGTCATCTATGTTGAGGTAATACACATTCTCTAGATAGATGCTGAGAGGCTTCCTTTCCATGGGATATCCGAACTGGCGTCGGGCAAGTGTAGGATTGTAGCTAATTCCTCCTTCCAACCCAAGAAGTGGTACATTGGAGAATTTCCCACAACTGTCAATAATGGTTCCTTTGTCATAAACCCGATCGTACCACACTACCTCGGCTGGAGTAAGGGACATGAGTCTTTTTGACCAAAGAAGGTTTTCTGGATTGGTGGTGAAGCGAGGAGTTCGTGGTAAGTGAAAGGTGATCCACCGATATAGCAATTGTGCACAACAAAGGATAGTTCCACGACCAGATTGGGTGCGTCTATGGATGGAGAGATAGGTATCACCTAATAAGGTAGGGACAGGGTTCCTTGACAAGAAAATTTGGATAGCCTTGATGTCCACAAAGTTGTCGAGGCTAGGGAAGAGTACAAGGCCATAAATAAGCAAGGCAAGGATGGAGTTAAAAGCATAGGCAACCCCCATTTTGTCAAAGAATGTGGTCCTTTCGTAAAGGAAATCGGTGGAGAAACCCAAAAATTTCCCCTTAGTGATGAGATGTGCTTTCACTTCGTCCGTTTCAAGATGGAGGGCTGTGGCAATAGTTGAGTGCTTGGGAGTTTCCTCGAGGCCACTGAAAGGTACTTTGTCCAACACTGGTAGATTAATCCAACAAGAGTACTCCTCCAAGGTGGGAAGGATCTGGTAATCTTGAAAAGTGAAGCAATGGTAGCCCGGGTCATAGAATTGAACAAAAGCGTTGAGAAGCCCTTCGTCGATATTTGTCTTAACAACACCCATCAAATTTCCATGTTGCTTATAGAAATCGTTCGTACAAACCACTTTCTTCCCTAGCTTCCTCAAACTCAAGAGATCTGGCTTCCTGAAACTATACTGCCTAAGGCTCCTCATATCTACAATGTTTACAACAAAGCTTTTATAAGTCCTTCAAAATTTTTGATGAATGGAAAAAATATTTATGGATGGATGCATGTATGCATGATAATACTAAAGCACATAGGATGCACGGTGAGGTTAAGTTCATATGTTGGAGTCAAAGGGTAACAACGCCATTTGGTAAGGACTAAGGTTTTAAATTGCACTGGTAACAAGGGTTCTACCAAGTTCCCAAAGTCTTTAACCACTTCCGAATATTTATCGGGTGACGGGAGTACTCCCATTCCAATTATATTCGTCGGAAAGTCTCGTTTGGGTGTAGTATCGCGTATCAACTAATTCAAGAGTACTCTCGATTAGCCACCGCACTACGTCCTAAAAGGCCAAGATGGGTTAAAGGTGACTAAAGGTCCTCAACTTCAAGGGTCACTTGAAAATAGCATGCCAAACATGAGTACTCACGTTGACAACATATACTTCCAAGATCCCTCCGTTGAGTGGGGTTATCACATGTGCCAATACCGAAGAGTACTCTTGGCATGGAACTATGATTATACCACCGTCCTATCTTAAGTTTCCCTCAAGCTCGGGTGTAGAGCTTATCTCGCTACTCACGCAGTAAAGTAAACATGTAAGAAAATATTTACAAAGCGTAAACAAATAATAAAGCACAAAATAAGGAAAGTAAGGTGGGTTTAACCCGCATAGAATTTAAGTCCCCAGCGAAGTCGCCATTTCTGTGCTCGTGATTTTCGGATGTCAAACCATTAATTGATTTTGAATCGTCAATCTTTGAACTCTCAATTTTATTCGTGGGAGGGAAAAAATGAGTAAAAACCCTTAAGACTTTGGATTCGGGGGTTGGTTACGCGAAGGGAAGGTGTTAGCACCCTAAGCGTCTACGGTACTCCGTAGGAACCTTTTACTTAATTTATCTTGTGCTAAATTGTTTTGCTTATTTGAAGAGATGAAAATAAAATTGGATGATGAGTTAAAACGAAAAAGAAAATTGATTTTTAGTTGAAAAGAAAGAAGATAATTGTTTTTAATTGATAAGAAAAAAGAAATTTGTTTTTTAGTTGAAAGTTGAAAAGAAAAAAAAAGAAAATTGTTTTTTTAATTGATTTGGAAGGACAAGGTCCTCTGCCTACGTACCCGTGAGGGATCAAAACCTCGTAGTTCGGGGTAGAAATTGACGTTTGATTGGTTGAGTGTTTTTTATTAGATTTTGAAAAAAGGTTTTGAAAATAAAAAGCCAAGTGGCAAATGAGAATTGATTTGTGTTTTTTAGATTGAAGAAAACTGACTTAAAGTTGAATTAGAATTGATTTGAAATTTGATTAAGAAAAATAAAATAAAAAGACGGTCACTTGATTTAAGATCAAGGTTTATTGTGAAAAGTTCTTTTTGTGAATTTTGGATATTTTAATGTTTTTGCATAATAACTGAAAATTAAACTAATAGAGCAATAAAAAATAAAAGTGTGTGGGTGTGAAGAAAAGATTGTTAGTTTACGTTAGTTCAACAAGATAAATAGTATTTAATATATATAGGACCAGAACACTCTGGAGAACAAAAATATAATATTAACAATTAACTTAGGACCAGAGCACTCTGGATTAATTTAATTAACAAGGACCAGAGCACTCTGGATTAATTTAATTAACAAGGACCAGATTGTTCTGGAGAATATTTAAATTAAACAAAAATATAATATTAACAGTTAATATAGGACCAGAGCACTCTGGATTAATTTAATTAACAAGGACCAGATTGTTCTGGAGAATAATTAAATTAAACAAAAATAAAATATTAACAGTTAATTTAGGACCAGAGCACTCTGGAGGATAAAAATATAATATTAACAGTTAATTTTGGACCAGAGCACTCTGGATTGAGGTGTGTATTTTAGTGAAAAATAAATTAAAATATATATATATATATATATATATATATATAGAGAGAGAGAGAGAGAGAGAGAGAGAGAGAGAGAGAGAGCAAGAACGAAAGGAAAAAGTGAAAAGGAAAAGAAAAAGGAGGAAAGAAAAGAAAGGGGAGATGATATACCTTTGTGGGAGAGTAGAAGAAAGAAAGAGAAAAAAAAAGAGGGTTGTTTTGTTTGATTTTTGTTTGTTTTGGTAATGAGGGTGTGTTGTTTTGTGTTTGTTTGTTGATGGTGATGAGAAAGAAAAGAAAGAAAGAAAGAAGAAAAAAACTTTGTTTGAAAGTAGTGAGCACCTTCACTTTGAGAGAGATTCAATTCTTTGTGTGTAAGCCTCCCCTTTTGCCATTGAGGTATGCTTGTATTTATAGAGGTGAAAGACTTGGAGCTTCACAGACAAAAACAGCTGTGTTTTCCTTGTTAAAAACAGCCCATGTGCTTATGTTTTTGTTGCTTGGAGCGCAAGAATGAGAAAAAAGTGAATTTTGTTCATGCAGAACGTTCTCCAGAACGTTCTGGAACTTCCAATTTGCAAAGAGAAAAGGTGGACACGTGAATGCAAGCTGTAGAAGTTTGGAGGCCACTTGTTTTTACAGCTGTTTGGCACTTCTTTGAAAGCTACAAGTGCTGTCCTTTGTTGCTTTAGGAGGGAAAGGTTCATAATATAAGCCTTTGAACAAGTGTGCAAAAATATAAACCTTCTACATGAACCTTTAATTTGAAGATCAAAATGAGATTCCGGAAGTGGAAAACTAGGGTTCAGCGGAACAGGTTCATAATAATCATCGTCCCTAAACAATGACAGTAAATCTATAGATCGAAATTCAGGAGTAGTGGTAAAGAGTGTTGGAGAGGAAAGTTGAAACTGTGAATGTACTGTTAAGAACAGAATCCTACGAGTGTGTGTTGAAGAAGTAAGTTGAAAATGTGAATTTGCAAAGTGATTATCAGAGATAAGAGAAAACCATGACTTACAAACGGATTTGAAACGGATAAGAGACTTAATCGGTAACCTTACTAAGATTTTGGTGATCAATTCATCAGGAAGATATGGTGGTGCATCCACCTCCGCCACCTCCGCCATGCGTCTTCCTTTGATTTAGGGTTTATGTATAAAGAAACTCGGTGAAGAGATGGTAGACGACGGTTATGAAAATTAATAGGGTGGGTTAGGCCAATTTATTACAAAATTGCTCTTTAGACCCTCCAATTGCTTACAGGTCTATCAAGTTTTTTTTTTTTTTTGTTAAAGAATGTCTATCAAGTTGTTTAAAATGTTTTTTTTGAGAAATGATATTTGTACATCTACTTTGTGACAACTTCTTGACAATTTTCTCTCTCATACTCACATTATGTTTTTATTCTCTCTCTTCCTTTTTCTCTCTCCATTGTTTTTGACCAATGAAAAGTGAGAAAAAATAAATTGTATCAAAAGTTGTCTAAAATAGTTGTTCAAATATCACTACTCTTTTTTTTTCCTAGTGAAACTGATCATGTACATATAATGTATAAAGTGGGTGTCGCTTAACAAAATATAAATGAAGTTGCTGACTAAAATATTGAATGGCTGAATACAATGTCTGTGATTCGGTGTACCTCAACTTGTGCCCTTATAGATAGCAGTCTCTGTCTCTCACTCAATCTACTTATAACAATTTCAATACTTTAGTACTTGGTGGTAGTTATTTGTTATCACATTGTGTCAAAAAAAATAAAAATAAAAATTTAACATATTTATTAATACATATTCATCTAATTCCTGTAACTTTTATTGTTGTGCAACATTACTCAGCCACAACTTAAGAATCTTCAAACTAGTTTTGTGATGATGCAACACAAAACCTAATACTGCATAATGTGAAAAATAATTTTTCGAACCAAAAGTCTCAACATTGATTCAATCTTAAGACTATATTTTATCCATTATTAGTTGAAGTGAAATAGACCCATAATTATCCCCATTACAGCTGCAATAACACTATTTTATCGATTAAAAGTTACATAAAACCTTATTGCACTTCGTTTCTCAATAGAGATTAGATAGCAATCACTAGTCACTAACTACACCAAAATTCATGTAAAAACTCGAAAAATGTCATCGCTATTTCTGCTCTATATTTTTTGAACCTTTTCAACATTTCAATATGAACTTTACCATCTAACGGTTTTGGAACATGAATACGAATTAATAAATGTATCACCGACTCATCCTTGATTTGGCAATGCATAACATGATATCATTATTAGAACAACCAAAATGTAGCCCCTTAAAATGTTGTTCATCTTTCTTTAATAAAAAAAAAATTGCTCATACAATTTAATATTACTTCATAATAAATTTGTCAGATTCATTGGCCACTAGTTGCCTACAAGTGCAAGAAATAATCACTATTACATTGATTATCCAAATAAATAGAACAATAGTATACTACAACATGACAGTGTCCGGATCCAAACAAAAAATCTTTGCCATTTTTGCCGACAAAATCATATGTATCAAGGACAGTGTCTTTCATCGAATGTTTGACAGTGGCGGTACACTCATACCTACGAGACTACAAAAATCATGGGAGCAGGTTTTGACCTCCAATGCTTGATCTGACCTTAAACAAGTAAAACAGCATTGATGCAACCATCATTTTCCGGGTTGTTGGTAACCTGGGCATATTTACCTGCATTCGTGGCAAATAAAAATCCAATGCATCAATAACAGTTAAAATTTCAACCATGATGACGAAACCATAATGAAAGTGCCAAATAATCTTACCCCACACAACTTTCCCAGCAGGTGTAACCAGACCAAGTTCGCTAACATTCACCTGAAATCACAGTAAGCAAGAAAATGACCAACACATTTTGATAATGATTCATATTACATATTTACATATCCATTGTAACAAAGTATATGAGTAATTGAAAAGAGTTCTGTTTGGATACACGCAACTTTATTAATCGCTTATAGAATAAATGCTTATCATATAGGTGCTTATGTATAAGTTATTTCTATAACAAAAAATAAAATTAAGTCAAAAAGTTTTCATATAAGTTATAGGTTGTTTTCATAATCTATCCCGGACAACTTATGGACATGTCATAAACTGTTTTCATAAACTCTCTCAAAAGTACTTATACTGGCAGATAAGCTCAATTTAGTCAATCCAAACAGACTCAAGGTACAGTTACATTATAACAACGTACATATAAGAGATTGATAAGGTCATGAGGGATCAACTTAGATGCCTTAAATTGTGAGGACGGAAAAAGAAAAAAAGAAAAACCTCAACTAGAAGTGCATGAAATATAAATACCTCAATTATAGATCCCCTGGTAATGACACCAAGAGAAGTGTACATGGGGCCATTAGGGTTTTTCTTCACTCCAATAATTTCAAGATTGAATGTGCATTTAAGTTCAGGATGAGTGACATGAGCTTTAGTGAAACGCAATCCAGTAGGACGAATGAACCGCTCGTACTTTGGAGGTTTTCTGGTAAAACCAGGCCCAACAAATGTAGCTTTTGTAACCATTCTCTTCCATTGCTTGGCTGCAAAATGATGAGCCATATACAATCAAATCTGCTTCTAAAAATGATCAATATGCATACAGTCAAATGCCCCTTAATGTGCTTACAATGTATTAAGAGACTAGAAACGAAGATATATGACAACTTTGCAAACCCATCATTTGATAAAATCAAAACACAATGACTTTGAGTTGGTATTCTGAATTAACCACCACAAAAAAATTGAGCATCTCAACCTATGATTAAGTAAGAAAATAAATATTTTCTGTATACAATCCACAAACAAGAGGAGGGAACAAATATTTTCTGGCTACATCCACAAACAAGAGGAGGGAACAAAGAATGATAAGGAAGCATATAATGCAGATCGATAAAGAAATGACAACCCTGAGTTTAAAACTAACAATAACCCATTTGAATCATGTCATCACGTAGTACCAAAATCAAAATACCAGAAGCCATAGATGTAATACTTACTCTTTCTTTTACCGGTGCGGACCACTTTGAACATTTCATCTTCAGCCACCGGACGTACCTGAGGAAATGAAAATACACACGTTATAACTCAAAAAAGGAACCCCATTTCATGTCTTCCCCTGCTTCTTTCATCGCTACAGGAAGAAAAAAAATACAGAATGGGAATTGGAAGCAAATTAAAGTATTGAATGCAATCTCACCTTAGGTAGAGGAACATCCCATTTCCCAGCCTTCTCCTTCCTCTTTTGCTTTATGGTGTTGCTGAGAATCTAAACAATAGAAAACAGGCACATTACTTCCTAGAGTGTGCAAGAGAATCAAGAGTCAAAACTGTCTTCCAAAACACCATGGCGTGAGTGACATACCTTTGCTCTGGTCGTGTTTTCACGATCCAAAAGATAAGCAGGAACAGCTCCTTCCTGAACATTATCATCAGCCTTGCGCCTAGACGTTGACTCTTCATGCATGGCCAAACTGTTGACAGTCAAGAGTGAAATCATTCTCTCTTACATTTAACTGACAAATCCATATCTATCAAAACCTACTTATTATCTAACATCAACCAACAACTCTTGAATAAACATTAATCTAGATTTAAGGAATCAAGCACAAATATTATCCTCATAAACAGATGAAATTTAACAACAATAAAATTAAAAGTTTGAGACATTAGAAAAACTCACGTCCTTTTCATCTGTGCCTTCTCGGCATAATTTTTCTTGGCATTTCTCTTTCCCTTATGACCAATAGTCTGTTCCACTCGAATTAAACAGATACCCATTTAGATTTATGACAATATATAAATGCATAACATGTTAAAGAAAGTAATTGGAATTAGTGTTCAATAGAAGAAGAGGAAAAGAGTTAAACCTTCTGGGCCTTTTTAGAGTGGTTGTGAACCTCACGAGCCTCTCTCTTGCGCTTGCGGTTTTCGTAATCGAGAGGGCGGCCATATTCTTTTATGTGACGGTCTATATGATCTCCTTGAGGCTAAAATGACACAAACACATGTAGACGAAACCAAAATCAAAATAGGAATGTAAAAAAGAAAACAGAAACAGAAAATTATTGTGGAATCAAAAAACATAACCAGCATCAAATGAACGGGAGTGAAAATTAACGCAATCAAAGTAGTTAGTCACATCTAATGAAATCTTAAACAATTAAAGGGAAACAAACTAACCATTGTTGTTTCTTGAAAATCAACTCCAACTAACAACTAAAAACACAACTAGTTCAGTTTATAACAGGACTCTTTCGCCTCGGCTTTGTAGTATGTATTGCTTCACCACACCTTCAATACCACTGGAAAAATGTAATTTTAACAATCAATAAAAGCATAATAGCAGAAAAACAAATTAACAGAAATAAACAACACTTTCCACCAAAAAAAAGCGAAACTGTAAAGCAATTGTGTAACAATTTACAAATTGAACACAACTTTGTAACAGATTAGACATCTCTGACTTGGCAACATATAGAGAGAAAGTATGCTATGAAGCACTGACATTACTGACAAGGACACATCAACACTGGTTATAATTTAAAAAAAATGTCAACAAAATGTAATCACATGTGACCGTGTCAGACACCGACAGACACCATACACACCTTCCATCAAAAGTATCGGTGCTACAGAAAGTATGATACAAGACACTTATAATTTACATTAATACACAATTCTAGCAATGACACACAACTGAGAAGAAAAAACAGTAACTCTTAATCCTATTCACTAATCTGTATAAACTATAAAGGGCCCGTCTCAGACGACGTTCCGTTCATGAGCTTAAAAATAAGTCAATCCAAACGGCCGAAAGTATAAAACCACAGAATTTGATTTTAGATTTAGAATTCTAATAACAAGAGAGATGTGAGGAATGATAGATACGAATTCGATAAATTAGAAGATTAGTTATTACAATTGATAAACAAGAACAGTAATGAAGCGAAAATTGAGTACCTTGGTGTTAAACGGTGGCAGTCTGGCGGAGTCACAACTAGTTTTGTCGAGAAGCTACTCTCGTTGGGGGGATTCAAGTATGGGAGGCGGCTTAGGAGTTAGGGTTTAGTATTTTTTTTTTCTTCTTTTTGCATTATTTTTTTACATAATTAAAAAAAGGGTTAAATATGTTTTTGGTCCTTATAAATATATCAACTTTTCGTTTTAGTCCCTCTAAAATTTTCGTTCAACTTTTAGTCCCTATAAAATTTTGAGTCACTACTTTTGGTCCCTATTTCATAGTAAATTTTAGTATTTTTTTTTTTAATGAAATTGTACCGAAATGTGTAGAATATTGTAAAAACACTTCCAAAAAAAAATTAGATTTTTTTTAAGTAAACATAAATTATATATGAATTTTTAACCATAAATAATATAAAAATTCATATTAAATTCATGTTTTGTTAAAAAATTCTAATCTTTTTTGGGAAAGATTCTTATAATATTATGAATTTTTCTGGAAAATTTGATTCAAAAATATGAATTCTACATATGAGTGTACTTTAAAATTGGGACCAAAAGTGAAGATGGAAAATTTTTTAGGGACTAAAATTTGAAGGAAAATTTTAAAGGGACTAAAACGAAAAGTTGGTATATTTATAGGGACCAAAAACATATTTAACCCTTAAAAAAAAACACAATTTGTATTTTTTTTTGTTGGTTGGAGTTTACATAATTCCTCGTTTAACTTAACTCTAGATAATACTTTTTTTTTTTATCTCGATTTAATTATTTATGTTATAATT
Organism: Medicago truncatula; assembly: GCF_003473485.1. NCBI lineage: Eukaryota > Viridiplantae > Streptophyta > Magnoliopsida > Fabales > Fabaceae > Medicago > Medicago truncatula. The sequence continues at coordinate 29,292,251 of NC_053042.1, read as the reverse complement.
AGGTAACACTTTCATCTTTTCTCTTTGAGGTGTTTCTTTGAAGTGTTGAATGTTGTTGATGATTATGATGTTGATTCTTTTGGTGATTATAAATAAATGGATTGATGATGATTTGTTGATTGTGTGGATGTAAAATATCTTAAAGTATGTAAATGCGGGGTGATTATTACATAGCTTCTGCAGGACATAAATGTGGGGTGATTATTATGTCGGTGGATTCATTAACGATAAAATCATCTCCGGAATCCTATGGTACCACATGCATCTAGAAGGGTCTAGAACATTGCATGCATTTATTATTTAGTGAGTTGAGTCTTATGTGAGTCGAGTCTTATTGACCGCCTACCTTATTCGGATGGATGGGTAGACAGCGTGCAGGATTAGTCGCTTTACTTTTGGCGAGTTGCTTGAGGATAGCTCAGATGCTATATCGTTTTACTACTTTTGGCATTTTAGACTTTAGGGCTCTCATTAGGGGTCGGTCTTCCCTGTTTGTCTTTATTTATCTGATGGAGATTTTTGAGGCTATATATTGATGATGACATGAGTTGTATGATGACATGGCTACTTGGAGACATACTTTATTTTGGATGGTTGTTGCGATATTTTATTTAGGTGTCGATGTAATGATGTTTTATTCCGCTGTGATGTTTTGAGAAAATTATTTATGCATGCTTGGTGATTTATTGAAGAAGTAACATCTAAATTCTTTATATGATTATATCATTAGCGTGATTTATCACTTTTAGAGTTCAGGGTGTTACAACGATCGTCACATTTCCAACTACATCAAATTCCGATTATGGTCCCCAAATATACACTCGTCTATCTAAACAAACCGTGTCAAAGTGATGTGTCCAGATGCATGTCTTAGACAATCCCCACTTTAGCCTTCTTTTATAAAGAAATAGAAATTTTGTCATTAACTGATGACCAGATTGTCACATCTTTTAGACATTAGTGTGATCTGATTTAAATCACAACATTTCCACCTGCATAAGATACCTATTATGGTCCCCAAATATACACGTGTTTGATTCAACGTGCCTTGTAGGAGAGATGTGTTTGGCTGCATCTCCTAAACAATCACGACTTTAGCTTTCTATTATAAAGAAATAGAAGATTTTGTCATGAACAGATGACCAGGTTGTCACATCTTTTAGACATTAGTGTGATCTAATTTAAATCACGACCTTTCCAACTGTCTCATATTCATATTGTGGTCTTCTATTATGCACGCGCCTCTATCAGCACGCTTTGTAGAAGTGATTTGTTTGGCCGCATACTTTAGCCAATTGTGGCATGATGAAGTATAAGTTATTCTCATGATTTTCAGTAACTCTAATTAATCAACCCGGTACTCAATGAAATGAACTTTTTTTTTATAGATAAAAATTGATTATATTTTTTTTATGAAACTTAGTGTAGGTGGAAAATATATTAAGTGTAAGATGATATGTATGTACGTACTTGGTGAAGTTTAGCATGGGAAAGACTAATTTTTTCCATCATGGGAAAGTTAGTTTTTAACAATTAGATCAAACCAAGAACACATCCTTACCATACTCCCTCATCACTAGATTTTGTAATTTTATTATTTTAAAACTATTTTTTAAAAACAAAAAATATATTTCGAAATTAAAATAAACATTTAAAAATAAAAAATAAACTTAATTTTGGAAATTAATTTTCCAATTTTTTTTTTTGAGCAAGTTTTTTTCAAAAAACTTAATTAAATTTTCGAAAATCATAATTAAAATTTTTGAAAACAAGTTTATTTCAAAAAATTTATTTATATTTTTTAAAATTTTGGAAAATTAATTTCCATATTTTTAAATTTATTTTTTATTTTTATATGTTTATTTTAATTTCGAAATATATTTTTTGTTTTTAAAAAATGGTTTTAAAATTACAAAATCTAGTGATGAGGGAGTATGGTAAGGATGTGTTCTTGGTTTGATCTAATGGTTAAAAACTAACTTTCCCATGGTGGGAAAAATTAGCCTTTCCCATGCTAAACTTCACCTATTAAAGAAAATAAGTAAAAATCTTTGACTTATGAGTAAATGATAAAAAAAGTATTAAAAAAAATCTTATTCAGATGATAGCTGGTCTATGAAGCCTAAAACAATTTTAATTGTGAGGCCTTTTACAATAAAAAAAATATTGCATAAATTTATGAGAAAACAAATTTCTTGATTTGATGGAGAGTAGAGTTGAACATTAGACAAAGAGGATATGAGATCTTCAAGTTTACACACTCAACTAGGAAAACATCCATAAGAAAAATTTCAAATTATAAATTTATATGTAAATTAAAATATTTTGAGGTCTTTTTTTGACCCAAAATCTCAAGGCCTAAATCCCTTGCTTGTATCACATGTCCCTTGGACCAGCCTTGGTGGTTATATCGCAGCCTATCCAACTTCATCATATTTCTATTGTGGTTTTTTATTAGGGATTTACTTTTCCCACCCTTTGGGTTTCCTCGCGCGCCCTATTTTTTCCAAAAATGCCCTTGAGTTTCCGAATCTTATAATCCGGAATGGTGTTTTCTTTTGTTAAAGGGTGAAAAAATGAGTAACGAATTTTTTTTCGAATTTTGTAATCTAGAAACTTCAAAAAATAGGGCGCGTTACATGATGTTTCCGGATTACATAATCCGGAAACCCCATAAACACCCTTTTTCAAGGTAAAACAGTTCGGATTATATAATCTGAACTGTATCGGCGCAAATTCTAAACATGTTTGTAACATCGATAATCATTTTAGGGACAATATTAATCTTCGTAACTCTCATCCTTCTGTTTTGGGTCATTGTTACTTGTTCTTAGTAAAAAAATCAGGTTTTCGGGCTACTTGATCAGATTGCTCTGAAACTTCCCCAGAAAATCAGAAAAAAATTTAAGGACCATGACCCCCTTAGAAGGGACTTCTTATGGGACCCCACCCCTCAAAATCCAAAATTCCATCGTTTAGACCCATTTTTAATTTTTTTTAATTTTTCATATTCTCAGAAAAATTCGAAAATTTTTGCATTAGTTTTATTTGATTTTTTTAATTTTTTTGTGTTATTTTTATATTTTATGATTTTATTTGACAGATTTTTAGCAGTTTTTTTACTTAGTTTTTTTGTTGTTTTTAAAAGCAAAACTCAAAACTGCTGAAATGTGAGAGAGTCTGATGGTTGATTATACATAGGAATTGTCCGGATTATAAAATCCAAAATATTAAACATGAATCCGGATTTTAAAATCTGGAATGCACAAGGGCATTTTTGGAAAAAGTAATTCCCTTTTTATTATGCACACACCTCTTGACACACCTTGTAGAGTGATGTGTATTGCAACATGCTCCAGCCAATCATGACATACATTTTATTTAATAAATAAATATTAGATTTTATCATGAAGGAAGGATTGGGTTGCCAAGTCTCTTAAACATTAGGGTGACACAGTTGCAATCATGGCCTTTCCAACGACATTAGATTCCTATCGTGGTCCCCAAATATACACTCGCCTATCTAAACACATCATGTCGAAGTGATGTGTCCATTTGCATGTCTTATAAAGAAATAGATGATTTTGTCATTAACAGATGACCAGGTTGTCACATATTTCAGACATTAGTGTGATCTGGTTTTAATCACAACATTTCCAAGTGCATCATATTCCTATTGTCCCAACACGCCTAGTATGAGGGATGTGTGCAGTTGCACACGCGTCTGTCTCATCGTTCCTTATAAGAGGGATGTGTTTAGTTGCATTTCCTAGACAATCACGACTTTAACTTTCTATTATAAAGAAATAGAAGATTATATCGTGAACTGATGACTAAATTGTCACATCTTTTAAACATTAGTGTGATCTGATTTAAATCACGATTTTTTCAATGGTCTCATATTTCTATTGTGGTCTTCTATTATGCACACGCCTGTCTCAGTGCACTTTGTAAAAGTATTGTGTTTGGCCGTATTCTTTAGCCTATTATAAAATGATGAAGTAGAAGACATTATCATGATTTGCGGTATCTCAAACTAATCAACCCTGTACTCAATGAAATGAACTTGTTTTTTTGTTGTTATAAAATTAATATTATTATTATTATTAAGAAACTTAGTATAGGTGGAAAATATATTAAGTGTAAAATGATACGTATGTACGGAAAAAAAAGTGAATTACCTCAACATACTTAATAAGGAAAACGTTTTCTTTTTGAAGGAAGAATTTTTTCTTTCTTTTCAAATAGATATATCAGTAAAGATCATATTCAATATAGGTGGAGAATATTGACTCATGAGTAAATAATAAAAAAATATTAAGAAAACCTTATTAAGGTGATAGCTCGTCTATGAGGCCTAAAACAGTTTTTTATTGTGAGGCCTTTTATAATAAAAAAATATTGCATAAATTTATGAAGAAAAAAAGTTCATGATTTGTTGGAGCGTAGAGTTGAACATTGGACAAAGAGTATATGAGGCCTTCAAGTTTACCAACTCAACTTGGGAAACATCAGTTAAAAAAAAAAGCTATATCATATATTTATAAGCAAATTAAAATATTTTGAGGTCATTTTTTTATCCAAAATCTCGAGGCCTAAATCCCTTGCTTGTGTCACATGTCCATTGGACCGGCCCTAGTGGTTATAATCATTGCCTCTTCAACTTCATCATATTTCTATTGTGGCCCTCTATTATGTATATGCCTCTTGACAAACCTTGTAAAGAGTGATGTGTATGCTTGGCAACATGTTCTAGCCAATCATGACATACATTCTCTCTAATGAACAAATATTAGATTTTGTCATGAACAAATGACCGGGTTATAATGTCTCTTAGATGTAAGTGTGACACAGTGATAATCATGAGATTTTCAACTGCATCAGATTCCTATTGTGGTCCCCAAATATACACTCGTCTCTTTAAACACATCGTGTCAAAGTGGTGTCATGTTGCATGTCTTAGACAATCCCTACTTTAGCTTTCTTTTATAAAGAAATAGAAGATTTTGTCATTAACGGGTGACCAGGTTGTCACATCTTCTCGATATTAGTGTGATTTGATTTAAATCACGGTCTTTCCAACCTCATCAGATTCCTATTATGGTCCCCAAATATACACGCGTTTGTCTCAATGCGCCTTATGAGAGGGATGTGTTCAGTTGCATGTCCTAGACAATCACGACTTTAGCTTTATATTATAAAGAAAATTGAAGATTTTGTCACGAACAGGTGATCGGGTTGTCACATATTTTAGACGTTAGTGTGATCTGATTTAAATCATGACATTTCCAACTGTTTCATATTCCTATCGTGGTCTTCTAGTATGCACGTCCCTGTTTCATATTCCTATCGTGGTCTTCTAGTATGCACGTCCCTCTTTTATAACGCTTTGTAAAAGTTATGTCTTTGGCCGCATACTTTGATGAAGTAGAAGATACTCTCATGATATGTGGTAACTCTAATTAATCAACCCAGTACTCAAGAAATGAATTTGTTTTTTTTTTTTTTTTTTTTTTATAAAAACTTATTATTATTAGTTTCTTTTGTAAAAGATTGTATATAAATATTATAGACCCATAGATAAAACTTCAATTCCCCATAATCGAAGGAAAAAACTTGTATTTGAAAAGAAACCTCAAATGCCTTTTTAAACGACTTAAATGCAATTTTATCCCTCCCCCCCTATTTTGATTGAATCTGAATTTTACCCCCTCTATTTTTAAATTCGGAATTTTACCCCCTCTATTTTGATTGAATTGGGATTTTACCCCCTTATTTTAAAACTCGGAATTTTACCCCTGAAAAATATAAAATAGAGGGGGTAAAATTCCGAGTTTTAAAATAGGAGGCAAAATCCAAAATCAATCAAAATAGGGGAATAAAACTGCAATTAAGCCCTTTTAAAACTGTTGTGTGTAGATGAATGTTTAACAAAGCATTTCGGTATAGTACATATAAAACGAGTCGTTATGAACTTTCGCCCTTCCTTGATCATCAAGTCACACGCTGACTGTAGAATCGGCGTAGATGTAGACAATGTTTAGTCCAGAAACCCACCACCACTTTCTGTAACACCCCGTTTTCCCAATATACAAATTTCTTAAACAATTATCAGAGTAAAAACCATAAACGGGATATCACATAGAAACGTAATCCAAAAACAGTTAAATAATGATTTAACCTTCACAAATTATCTTTAACATAGCAGCGGAAAATCATAATCATAATTCGTAAAACGATTTTGGCACGCAGGCCCAATAAGTATCTCAAAAGAGTTTATCAAAACATAAGCAGTTCACGTAAAAGAATGAAGCATGTTATAGCATATAACCCCATCCCGTTACGTATCAGAGCGACCTAGACGACACAGTGAAGGCAAGGCCAACTCACGAAGCAACTGCACACTAAGCACAATCACCTGCAAGTTACCCATACGAAGGGCAACATTTTCAAGCAGAAGGGGTGAGATTTCGTAATAAAATAACATTAATCAATGTAATTGCGAATCATAATTAACATCATAAACATTCCATTATTAACTTTGCATAAATGCTAAACAGTTATCACGTAATCATATATCCAATTCATTATGAACAACGAAACATAATCAAATAACACTTATCACATAATCACATATTCATTCATTATCAACAAGGCATCTTAATCATGACAATGTGACAATGCTCCTAGACTCCTTATATGCATGTGGTACCAATCGTCATCATAAGTATTAATATACTTTAATCGTGCGGAGGACAAAGCTCCTTTAAAACGTGCGGAGGACAAAGCTCCTAATTTTCGTGGTGAGGACTAAGCTCAATGATATGCTATGCATGGACACATATGAACAAAACATCATAATCATCGTAATCATGTGCATTCAATAACTTGATGCAAAACGTCATCATTTTCATTATATTCATATATAAACATTGCATACTCAGTTAAATAACAGCAGCAGCATAGTCAAGTCGCATAACAGCAAGGAGATATCAATATATCAACAACAATTTACTAGAATCATAATCATTTCAATTATATCTTACATATTGCATAATACCTTAATCATGCTCAAATAATATCAACTTAACTCAATAGCTTTACAGACTGCATTAAACGTTATCATAAGGTTTCATTACCAATTAGGGGTTCACTCTGGACCAAAAAGTGCGACACAGATCGCACAAACACATAATCAAGTTCATCCTGGTTGTACTCGCGAGGCGAGAGTACTTACTCGCCATGGCGAGCACCACTCAACTCACAAACTAAGCTTGTTCTGGGTTCCCTCTGATCCTACATTCATTCCTAATCAATACTAGGTAAGTTCAGGTACTCAAAGGCATACAAGATTCAACTAAAAAGGTCGAAACACGAAATATGACATGCACTCTGCCTAAGCTCGCGAGGCGAGGAAGGTTGCTCGCCATGGCGAGTTGAACCAAACAACTCGCGAGGCGAAGGAAAGGGGCTCGCGTGGCGAGCGATGAAGTTCATCACTCGCGAGGCGAGGATCATCACTCGCCGTGGCGAGCGATGAACAGAAGCACGGGCAGACTAGGGTTTTTCTCAAAAATCCAACACACAACATGGTTCAAAGCCTAATTTTGATTCCAGAATTCATCCTAAACATATTCTAAGGTTAAAGGACGGTTTCTACATCAATCTAAACAAGTTTTACCGTTTGATCATCAATTTTTAGGGTTTTAACCTAATTCCAAAACTTTTCTAAATCAATCCTAACTTTGTCAATTAATCATCAGAATTACAACAATCAATGCTATTGAATTACTAGTCTCACCCTTACCTGGTTATGAAGAAATCGCAGCTCTCTCTATGCTCTTCTCCCTTCTAAGCTTTTTCTCCCTTTTCCAAAAGTTTTCACGTACAATGAGTTTCTAAAATATTAGGTCTTCTCCTATTTATATCTTTTTCTAATAACTTATCTTATCTCACTTTCTCCCCCAAAACTATCTAAAATATCAAAACAGCCCTCAACTAAATATTTTATATTATTTTCAAATCTTTATTTTATTTAACAATAAAATAAATCTCATATCATAATCAAATCCTTCAATACTCATAACTTAACACGTCATCGATCAAATCATCAAAACATACCAAAATCATGCATATACTATATAATTATCATATAATCGCCTAAACTCGATTAAATAAACGATTAAACGAAAGTGGGCGTTACAACTCTCCCCCACTTAAAGGATTTTCGTCCTCGAAAATTTACCTCAAGCAAACAACTCTGGATAAGACTCCAGCATCTTACTCTCAAGCTCCCACGTCAAGCTTTCACCAGTCGCTCCCGACCAAACGACTCTCACGAGAGGTATCTCCTTGCCTCTCAACGTCTTCACTTTACGATCATCAATCCTCAACGGCAAAGTCTCTACCGTAAGGTTGTCTCTAATTTGCACATCGTCGCTTTGGATTACATGAGATGGATCCGGAACATACTTTCGAAGTTGCGACACATGGAAAACGTTGTGCAAATTCGAAAGATGCGGCGGTAAACCCACTCGGTAAGCCACCGTTCCAACTCTTTCCAATATCTGATACGGACCAATGAACTTCGGGGTCAACTTCTTTGACTTCAAAGCACGTCCTACACCAGTCATAGGAGTGACTCTCAAAAACACGTGGTCTCCTTCTTGGAATTCAAGATCTTTTCTACGCTTATCATGATAACTCTTTTGTCGACTCTGCGACGCCTTCATTTTCTCTTGGATCATCTGAACTTTCTCAGTAGTTTGCTGAACAATCTCTGGTCCTAAGACCACTCTTTCTCCTGATTCAAACCAACACAACGGAGTTCTGCATCTCCGACCATACAAAGCCTCGAACGGTGCCATTCCAATACTAGAATGATAACTATTATTATAAGTGAACTCGATCAACGGAAGATGACTATCCCAAGTTCCTCCTTGCTCAAGAACACAAATTCTCAACAAATCCTCTAGCGACTGAATTGTTCTCTCCAACTGACCATCTGTCTGTGGATGATACGCCGAACTCAATCTCAACTTCGAACCCAAGGCCTCTTGCAAACTTTTCCAAAATCTAGAAGTAAATCTTGGATCTCTATCTGATACAATGCTCGAAGGAACACCATGCAACTTCACAATCTCCTTGATGTAAATCTCTGCCAACTGGGCAACAGGGAAACTAATATTAATAGGTAGAAAATGAGCTGACTTCGTCAGCCTATCAACAATAACCCAAATTGCGTCGTTCCCTCTAGGAGTATTTGGCAAACTCGTCACAAAATCCATGGATATACTATCCCATTTCCATTCTGGCACGTCTAAAGGTACCATCATCCCAGCAGGTTTCTGATGCTCAACTTTCGACTTCTGACAAACTAAACAGGAATACACAAACTGTGCCACATCTCGTTTCAAACCAGACCACCAGAAAATCTTCTTTAAATCATGATACATCTTCGTAGCTCCCGGATGAATACTCAAGCTACTTCTATGACTCTCTTCAAGAATCATCTTCTTAATCTCTTCATTGTCTGGGATACAAATTCTTCCTCGGAATCTCAACACACCTTGATCATCGATTTTAAAATCACTGTCTTCAGTCTGATCTCTAGCAATCAACAAGTCCACAAACTTTACATCAACTTTCTGTGCTTCCTTGATACCTTTCAGAAATTCACTATCAATCTTCAGCATACCCAGTTTCACACTCTGAGGTGACCATTCGCAAACCAAACTCATATCTCTAAACTGTTCAAGCAATTCGAACTCTCTGACCATCATGGCGGACATATGCAATGTCTTCCTACTCAAGGCATCTGCAACAACATTAGCTTTACCTGGATGATAATTCAAACCAAAGTCATAATCCTTCAACAATTCGAGCCATCTTCGCTGTCTCATATTCAATTCCTTCTGATCGAACAAATACTTCAAACTCTTGTGATCACTAAACACCTCAAACCTCGAACCATACAAGTAATGTCTCCATATCTTCAATACAAAGACTACGGCCGCCAACTCGAGATCATGCGTAGGATAATTCTTCTCATGAACTCTCAACTGTCTTGAAGCATAAGCTACCACTTTACCTTCTTGCATAAGTACACCTCCTAAACCCAACTTGGACGCATCACAATATACCACAAAAGGTTCATCTGACTTCGGCAAAATTAACACTGGAGCAGTTGTCAAACGCTTCTTCAATTCACCGAAACTTTTCTCACAATGAACGTCCCACACAAAAGTTTTACCTTTACAAGTCAATTGCGTTAGCGGAAGAGCTAACTTAGAAAACCCTTCAATAAACCTTCTATAGTAACCAGCTAAACCCAAGAAACTTCTAATCTCAGTAACTGACTTAGGAGTCTCCCACTGTGATACCGCTTCAACTTTAGACGGATCCACTGCAATACCATCACCAGAAATAACATGGCCTAGAAAACTCACTTCTTTCAACCAGAATTCACACTTAGACAATTTAGCATAAAGCTTCTTCTCTTTCAACACTTGTAAGACAATCTTCAGATGCTCAGCATGTTCTTCTTCAGTCTTGGAGTAGATCAAAATATCGTCGATAAACACAACCACAAACCGATCCAAAAATGCATGGAAGATGCGATTCATATACTCCATAAACACTCCAGGTGCATTGGTCACACCGAAAGGCATAACTTTATATTCATAGTGACCATAACGCGTTCTGAAAGCCGTCTTCTGCATATCTTCGTCTTTTACTTTAATCTGGTGATAACCTGATCTCAAATCAATCTTGCTGAAAACTCGTGCACCCACTAGCTGATCCATCAAATCATCAATTCTCGGAAGTGGATACCTATTCTTGATAGTTACCTTGTTCAACTGTCGATAATCAATACACAACCGCATACTACCATCTTTCTTCTTTACTAGCAAAACCGGCGCTCCCCAAGGTGAAACACTTGGTCTAACAAACTTCTTCTCAAGCAAGTCTTCTAACTGTTTCTTCAACTCAGATAACTCAGAAGCAGACATACGATAAGGTGCCATCGAGACCGGCTTCGTTCCAGGAACAAGATCAATAGAAAATTCAACTTCTCTCTCTGGAGGCACATCAGGAATCTCATCCGGAAAAACTTCAGGAAATTCACACACCACCGGTAACCTGTCAATCACTGCTTGATTCTCAATAGATAAAGTAGCCATCAACGAAAACATCAAGATACCGTCGCGTTCCAGTTGCTTCAGCTGCTTAGTAGATAAAAACTCTGCACCACTTTCCTCTTCGACGGAAGAGAAATGTACTGACTTGCTAAAACAATTAATAAGAACGTGGTTGTACTCTAACCAGTTCATACCCAAAATCACATCCATACCACTCAAAGGTAGACAAACTAAATCCATTTCAAAATCACGACCAAACATAGACAAAGGACATTTCAAACATACGAGAGAAGTAGTCACCGAACCCTTAGCTGGAGTTTCGACAACCATCTCTCCATTCATATCAGACAAAACAAGACCCAAAGCAGAAACACAATCGAAAGCAATAAAACAATGCGTAGCACCAGTATCAATAATAGCAACTAAAGGAGTATTATTAATATAGCAAGTACCTCTGATCAAACGATCCTCATTCTCTGTCTGAGTCCCAGTCAAAGCAAAGACCCTACCAGTAGTCGGCGCCCTCTTAGGCTGAGTACACTGTGAACTAATGTGACCCTCTCCATTGCAATTAAAGCAAACAATGTCTGTACGGTTGCAATCAGCTACAACATGACCCTTCTTACCACACCGGACACACTTCTTGATTTCCTCAGGGCAGACGTTGCTCTTGTGGCCTTTCTCACCACAATTGAAACACACAATCTCTGCAGCATCCTTCTTCTTAGGCCGCCTAACATCGACCATCTTCTGTTTCCCTTTGTCAGCGGGGGCACTGTATGGCTTAGGACGACTCTGCTATCCCTTGCCCTTCCTTTCATTCACTACCTTGTAGTGAGCCTTGGTATCCTCCTCATAGATCCTGCAGCTGTTAACCAAATCCTGAAAAACTCTCAGCTGCTGGTATCCAATCGCCCTCTTGATGTCGGGCCTCAAACCGTTCTCGAACTTGATGCATCTCGAGAACTCAGCATTCTCTGCAGTATAGTGCGGATAGAACTTAGACAGCTCCACGAACTTGGCAGCATACTCTGTCACGGACATATTTCCTTGCTTCAGCTCAAGGAATTCGATCTCTTTCTTCCCGCGAACATCTTCCGGAAAGTATCTTCTCAGGAACTCTCTCCTGAACACAGCCCAAGTCACAACAGCTCCTTCCTGCTCGAGGGTAGGCAGAATAGCAACCCACCAGTCATCAGCTTCATCGGCCAGCTGATGAGTACCAAACCGCACCTTCTGATCTTCAGTGCACTGCATAACTCGGAAAATCCTCTCAATCTCCTTAAGCCACGTCTGGGCTCCATCAGGGTCATAACGTCCTTTGAAAGTCGGAGGGTTCTTCTTCATGAACGTCTCCAACATCCTAGCTTCAGCATTCGCACCAGCATTCACGTTAGGTTGTTGTCCCACAGCTTGGGCAACAGCTTGAAGAGCAGCAGCTAACGCAGCATCATTCCTTCCAGCCATTTCGGATATTCTACAAAAGTAGCAACAACAACATAAGATAGTAATATAAATATTACTAAGACTCGACACGACTCTCTAATTGACCGGACGGATCGACCTGCTCTGATACCAATTGTAACACCCCGTTTTCCCAATATACAAATTTCTTAAACAATTATCAGAGTAAAAACCATAAACGGGATATCACATAGAAACGTAATCCAAAAACAGTTAAATAATGATTTAACCTTCACAAATTATCTTTAACATAGCAGCGGAAAATCATAATCATAATTCGAAAAACGATTTTGGCACGCAGGCCCAATAAGTATCTCAAAAGAGTTTATCAAAACATAAGCAGTTCACGTAAAAGAATGAAGCATGTTATAGCATATAACCCCATCCCGTTACGTATCAGAGCGACCTAGACGACACAGTGAAGGCAAGGCCAACTCACGAAGCAACTGCACACTAAGCACAATCACCTGCAAGTTACCCATACGAAGGGCAACATTTTCAAGCAGAAGGGGTGAGATTTCGTAATAAAATAACATTAATCAATGTAATTGCGAATCATAATTAACATCATAAACATTCCATTATTAACTTTGCATAAATGCTAAACAGTTATCACGTAATCATATATCCAATTCATTATGAACAACGAAACATAATCAAATAACACTTATCACATAATCACATATTCATTCATTATCAACAAGGCATCTTAATCATGACAATGTGACAATGCTCCTAGACTCCTTATATGCATGTGGTACCAATCGTCATCATAAGTATTAATATACTTTAATCGTGCGGAGGACAAAGCTCCTATAAAACGTGCGGAGGACAAAGCTCCTAATTTTCGTGGTGAGGACTAAGCTCAATGATATGCTATGCATGGACACATATGAACAAAACATCATAATCATCGTAATCATGTGCATTCAATAACTTGATGCAAAACGTCATCATTTTCATTATATTCATATATAAACATTGCATACTCAGTTAAATAACAGCAGCAGCATAGTCAAGTCGCATAACAGCAAGGAGATATCAATATATCAACAACAATTTACTAGAATCATAATCATTTCAATTATATCTTACATATTGCATAATACCTTAATCATGCTCAAATAATATCAACTTAACTCAATAGCTTTACAGACTGCATTAAACGTTATCATAAGGTTTCATTACCAATTAGGGGTTCACTCTGGACCAAAAAGTGCGACACAGATCGCACAAACACATAATCAAGTTCATCCTGGTTGTACTCGCGAGGCGAGAGTACTTACTCGCCATGGCGAGCACCACTCAACTCACAAACTAAGCTTGTTCTGGGTTCCCTCTGATCCTACATTCATTCCTAATCAATACTAGGTAAGTTCAGGTACTCAAAGGCATACAAGATTCAACTAAAAAGGTCGAAACACGAAATATGACATGCACTCTGCCTAAGCTCGCGAGGCGAGGAAGGTTGCTCGCCATGGCGAGTTGAACCAAACAACTCGCGAGGCGAAGGAAAGGGGCTCGCGTGGCGAGCGATGAAGTTCATCACTCGCGAGGCGAGGATCATCACTCGCCGTGGCGAGCGATGAACAGAAGCACGGGCAGACTAGGGTTTTTCTCAAAAATCCAACACACAACATGGTTCAAAGCCTAATTTTGATTCCAGAATTCATCCTAAACATATTCTAAGGTTAAAGGACGGTTTCTACATCAATCTAAACAAGTTTTACCGTTTGATCATCAATTTTTAGGGTTTTAACCTAATTCCAAAACTTTTCTAAATCAATCCTAACTTTGTCAATTAATCATCAGAATTACAACAATCAATGCTATTGAATTACTAGTCTCACCCTTACCTGGTTATGAAGAAATCGCAGCTCTCTCTATGCTCTTCTCCCTTCTAAGCTTTTTCTCCCTTTTCCAAAAGTTTTCACGTACAATGAGTTTCTAAAATATTAGGTCTTCTCCTATTTATATCTTTTTCTAATAACTTATCTTATCTCACTTTCTCCCCCAAAACTATCTAAAATATCAAAACAGCCCTCAACTAAATATTTTATATTATTTTCAAATCTTTATTTTATTTAACAATAAAATAAATCTCATATCATAATCAAATCCTTCAATACTCATAACTTAACACGTCATCGATCAAATCATCAAAACATACCAAAATCATGCATATACTATATAATTATCATATAATCGCCTAAACTCGATTAAATAAACGATTAAACGAAAGTGGGCGTTACACTTTCTACTTGTAATTCATCCTTCTAATAAAATAAAATATTATATCTGTCAATCCCTTTGATTAAAAATTATTATTTTCTTACATAACTCCGTCAAATATATAAACGTTTCATATTTACATTTGCTCAAAATAAATTAACATTTGTTAAGTTCATAAGTCCCAACCCAATTGATAAAAATGCTGAAATTATTAGGTCAAACCTGTGATGAGGTTCGAACTCTGGTCCATCCATTCGTATTAGTTGTTTGTGTGGGTCACTCGACCCAAAAGAATTAAAATTTGTTAATAAAAGTTAACTTAGTTGATAAAAAGTTGATTTATTGGTTTGTAAGTTTAACTCTCGTTAGTAGCATGATGCCCTCTCTGGTGAGTGATTTGTAAGTACATTGGTAAATAATGAGCATTCAACCCTTCTGTGAACTTAAGGGTGCGTTTCTTTCGGAGAAACACAAATTATTCCCAGAAATAACTTACTCGGGAACGAAAATATAAAAATATAATTCCTGGGTATTTGTTAAAAAAAGAGTTTGGCAAATAAACTGACATTGTATAATATCATGGGAATGCACATTTCCCACTTTCTTACATGAGAATAAATTCATGGGAATAAGAGAAGTTATGAGAAGTTACTTCATTCACAAGTACCTTTTTACTTAGGAATATTTTTTTCTCAACCTCATAACAAACATGGTATAACCATTCCTTAGCCATGTATACTCAGAAATGTCATTCTTAAACTTGAACCTAACACCCCAGTGAACTCTTGAAACACAATTAATCTGAACTTTTTATTAAATAAATTTGACATTTTTTATGTGCTCCTCTCAAGATCTTATGTTCAACTCTTTTTGATGTTAATTTTGGTAGATTAATTTAACTTTTCAAAAAAATTGACATTTTCTTAAAAAAAAAAAATCACATTTAGTTGATCTTACATGATTAATTATTAAATGATTTTTTTTATGAACATCTTTTTTTTTTCTTCTTCTTAACATTAATAACTTATCTTAGAATTTTCACAAATTAATTAATTCCCAATAAAACCCCACACATCTTTCGTGTGTCATCTTTATATAAAGGCAAGTTCACTCGTCGGAAAGTGATGTCTGATTGTGGAAGAAAACCATTCCCCGTCGTCTATAACGACGGCGAAACCGAAACCAACCTCGGAATCATCACGGTGTACCCCACCATGAATATCAAAACTCTTCTCTCCAAACTCAGTCACAAGATTGGAATATTGCCGCATCAGTTTTCCGTTTTCATCGCCGACCAAAACAGTGACCGGAAAATCCCTTTCACCACCAAGGTCAACATCCCCGCAGTGGCGTGTGAAGACGCCACGTATGCTTTTTATGTGAGCCGGTGTGGGAGTTATAAGAAGGCTTTGGTGAAGAAGAATAATAACTTGTCGGAGAAAAAAATGCTTCAATGTCGTGACGATGGTTCCCGACCAGTGTCTGCGGCGGAAGCTTTGGTTTTTGAACGTGGGGAAATGGAGAGAAGGATGCTTAAGTTTAAGATGGAAAGAGAGGCGTTTTTGATGAGAATGGGAAACAAAGTTGAGTCTTTTAGAGTGGAACCGCCGATGGATAATGGCGGAGGAAGCCGTGGAGGAAGCGGTGTGTATTGTAAGGAGTGTGTGATGGCTGAAGTGATAAGGACTAAGGCTGATTTCCATTTATGCATTCGTGATGAGGTAATTATAGGGTTTAAGACGTCGGTGGGACCGATTTGCCGACCGGTGAGAAATTCCGATGAGGATGGACACTGATTTGCGGGGTGATGTTTCTTTTATCTATTGAAGAAAGGTAAAAAAAATTAAAAAATGAAGGATAAAAATTGTACATATGAAAAAAAAATAAATTAGACGGAATGCTCGTCTATGGTAATACCATATCCATAGTAGACGGAATTGGATTTGTTGCTGTAATTGCGTTGACGCATTTACAGTTGATAGCCATCTGATTGGTATCAATGGTTGAGATTGATTAACTGTGTTATAGTTGATATATAATCTGAACCGTCCGATCTCAAATAAATGGTCAGGATTAATTACCGCGTGAAATTGCGTGTATTTCTACAACAAATTCAGATCCATAGTAGACATAGTTATTATCTTAAGATTGAATCAATTTGTCCTTTGGTGGTTATATAAAGGGGATTTTTTTAATTAAATGAAGAGAAATGATATTTGTACAACCACTTTGTGACAACCTTTTAATAACTTTCTCACTCATACTCACATTATACTCTTATTCTCTCTTCCTTTTTCTCTCTCTATTGTTTTTAACCAATGAAAAGAGAGAAAAAAAAAGTTGTCACATAAATTGTCTAAAATGAGTTGTTCAAATATCACTAAATGAATATCCTTCAATGTTAAGCTTTTGTAGAGGGAGAAGAGTGAATGTTGCTTTTTTTATTGACTGTATTGAAGGTGAGAATTGAAGAGATATAGATTGGTGAATTATTGTAAGGATGTTGTCAAGTTGTTACTCTACTTTGAGGTTGGTGTATCAATGAACAAGTTGTTAAAATGTGTGCTCATAAGATAAAGAGTAACGGCTTCTTCCTCTTTTTGCATTTTAGATCGTATGAGTCCAAATCTATATTTGAAATGAGACTTGTACCTTGTAATTGAAGAAATATTAAATGTATAATTGTAATGCTATTGTTAAATCTTTGAGAAATGTTAACCAATGCTTTCGGGTACTGATTAAGACATTTAAATGGTAACTTATCATGAAAATATGTGTAATCAATGTATTGAAAATCGAAATCTTTGACTTTTTTATACAATTATTTTTTGTTTTGGAATCCTTAAAGAGTGTTCTGGGGACACTCGTTAACAAGACCCTAAATATTTTTCTTTTGTTTAGATGCTAGGTATAATTTAAGTAGAACTAAGTGGAATGATAGAGATTTTTTTATAAGTAAATTCAAATTAAGAGAGTACAAGAAGTACTTCAAGCTAGAGTATGTATTAGAGATATGTTGGTCTGAAACAAAAATCCGATTGTTGAACTAGAAATACGAGTTTCATTTGTTGGATTTGAACTTGAATCTAACTTGACACTTATCTATATGAATAACATTTATTTAGATAAATGAAGAGAAAAATAATATAGTGAGATGATTTCGAGGTAACAAATGACATAAACCATCTCTGAAAGATGTTGGAGTTTCTCTTACTAAAAGAAATTAGGACCGTAAGATTTATCACTTTAATATTCAAATTATATTCAACTAATTTAAAAAATTTACTAATTTGACAAAGAACTTTTTATAGTGAATGAACTAAGAAATTGATTAATTAGAAGTTATCCTAATTATTTAAATGAATAAGTAAAATAAAATGATAATAATATAATTCAAAACAACTGCAATTAGGAATACAATATGCAAGTCTTACATTTAAAAAATAAAATCATGGAACATCTTAACAAGAGGATCAAAGTTGTGAACTGTAGTAGCAGTTGTGCACGCTATAAGCGATCTTAACAATGATTTTTTTTTTTTTTGGTAAGCTCTTAACAATCAATTTGAAATTGAATGGTTCAAATTACACAATAATTTTTTATTTTTTTTAATTTTAAACGATATTAACTGTAAATTTCAGATTTGGAATGTTAAGATGCAAATTTTTTAACATTGTAAATGCACTAAATTTATACCAACTGCTTGTATATTTTGGATTCAACTTTCAAGTGATCATAATAGTGAGAGGATATTTTTTTGGTATAATTTATTGAGAAGGAAATTTTCGCATGAAACCCAAACAAGTTACTAATACATAAAGTGTTGTTCAAATTATTTATGTTGTGAAGACTTGGACTTTGTAACACGATTCTAAGATGGTGGAAAATTCATTAGTGTCAGTCTTATTAAAAAAAAAAGAAAAAGATAATAGCAGTGTAATTAAATAATTGAATAGCTTAAATATATAGATAATGTATTCTCTTTAATAAAGACATAGAAAATTGAGTCATGAACGAGTGACTCAATCTTCTCCGGTCTTTTAAACTTTATCATGACATGGTTATAGTCATGATCTCTCCAATTACATCATATTTCTATTATGATCCCATATTTTGGCAAGCGCCTCACTCAACGCGTTTTTTAAGAGTGATGTGTACGACTGCATGTTCCAAGGAATCACAACACGAGTTTTCTGTAATAAAGAAATAAAATATTTAGTCATGAACAGGATCATGTCGTCACGCTTTTTAGACATTATTGTGATGTGATTTAGATCATAACCTTTCCAACTGTATGAGATTCCCATTGTGGTCCCTTATTATGCGCGCGTCTCTCTTAACGCGCCTTGTAAGAATTATTTGTATGACTATGTTCTAACCAATTACAATATCATATGACGAGGTAGAATATATTCTCACGATTTGAGTATATATGATGAATCAATCAAGTTTTTTTTGAAACAATCAACCTAATACATGATGAAGGATAATTCTTACATAGTTAGATATAAAAATGCAGCTTATTTAGGCGCGCACACACAAAGGTACATTAATCAATGTTTTCAATAGTAATAATAATAATTTTTTTCTTTCTATATTTACTGCTTTCCATTTGTAAGTGTGTCTAAATCAATTAAATTTATGGTTGTGCCATACAAACACTGCTTTCAGAATGGAACTGTCAATGAACAACGACGACGGAAGCGGCGGCGCTCACAGTGGAGGAAGAAAAAGAGTGTATTGTAAGGAGTGTGTGATTGCGGAAGTGACAAGGATTAAGGCTAATTTCCATTTGTGTGTTCGCGATGAGGTAATTATAGGGTTTAAGACGTCGGCAGGACCAATTTTCCGACCTGTGAGGAATTCCGGTGAGGATGGTTAATGATTTGTGGGGTGGTTTTTTTTTTTTTCTTTTATTGTTTTGTTTTTTTTGTTTTTGGTCAAGTAGCCTAGCGGCTGGAGAAATTCACCTTCGAGGTGAAATAGTGGGGTGTCCAGGGTACGAACCCTGACCCCTGCATATATAATGCATTATCCCTTTCTTTTATCTATTGAAGAAAGGTAAAAAAAATACAAAAAATGAAAGATAAAAAATCTCCAAGGAAAAAAAATTAGGGGGAATGATCGTCTACAATATGGTATACAATAAGCAAAGAAAGATATACCATATCCATAGTAGACATAGTTATTATGTTAAGACATTGAATCAATTTATCCTTTGGTGGGTATAAGAAGGGGCTTTTAATTAAATGAATATTCTTCATTTTAAAACTTTTGTTGAGGGAGAAGAGTGAAGGTTGCTTTGTTTAATGGTTATATTGAAGGTGAGAATTGATGAGATCAGGTTGGTGTATTATTATAGGGATGTTGTAAAGTTGTTACTCTTGTTTGAGGTTGCTCTATCAATGAGCAAGTTGTTAAAATGTGTACTAATAAGATTAAGAGTAATGCTTCTTCTTCTTTTGGCATTGTAGATTGTGTGAGTCCAATCTATACTTGTAATGAGACTTGTACCTTGTAATTGAAGAAATATTAAATATATAATTGTACTGTATTGTTAAATCTTCTTCTTGGGTTTAGATGCTAAGTTTAATTTAAGTAGAACTAAGCGAATGATTTTTTATATGTAAAATCAAATTAAGAGAGTACAAGAATACTTCAAACTCTTCAACAGTGACGGAGCCTTTCATGGGCTGGGGCCGCCACGGCCCATCCGAAAAAAATTAAAAAATAAATGATTATAGGTCTATTTTGCGAGATTTTATGCAACTTTGTGTCGGTTTTATGTTTTGGTTGATCCAAATTCCTGCAAAGTGGTGTAGTGGCCCACCGGAAAATTTAAATAATTCAATTATAGGTCTATTTTGCGAGATTTTATACAATTTTATGTCGGTTTTAGATTTCGGTTGATCCAAATTCCCGCAAATTAGTGTAGTGGCCCACCCGAAAAATTTAAATAATTCAATTATAGGTCTAATTTGCGAGACTTTAAACAATTTTTCAATAGTTAATTTTAGTGGTCCACCCTGACATTTTTTTCTGGCTCCGCCACTGCTCTTAAATATAATTATTATATTTATTTTGTAGGATTGTGTCTCTTCATCCCTTAAAAATCTTGTATAAATATTCCTTAATAAGTTCGTCTGTTGGAATGTCTCTTTAAGTTATAGCATGTATTTGAGATATGTTGCTCTGAAACAAAAGATATAGTTTTTGAACTTGAAACACAAGTTTGATTTATTTAGAGGATACTGCTAGATGATCTAAATTTACTCAAAAAGTTTTGTATGGTTATGGATCATTGCTGTGTAAACCAATTTTTTTAAGACTCAGTTTCTCCTCCTTAGAACCTGTCAAATAGGAGAAAATAACAATAGGCAAATAGGTAGTCAAAAAGACATATTTGAGGTTAGAGGGAAAGGGGTTTGAGCTCATGTTTTGGGATTCTTCAAGTGATGATATTGGTTTTGTTTAGTCTTACCCCTCAAGAGCCTGTCTAGCATATTTCTATCTTTTATGGAGTTAACGTGGCCTCCAAGAACAAAATATCCTACAATAACTCATGAGAATCTAACTTGAGTCTCATCTATGTGAATAACACTATCTTGACTAGCGAAAAGACATGCACTCATGTGCCCGTCTTTTTTTATTGTGTTAACGTTTGATTATTAACGGTGTTTTTTTATGACATTTTGATTTGGATTAAAACAAAAATATAAATGTTTGTTGCTTTCAAGTTATAACAAACCAAACATTATTTATTGCAATGACACCAACAATATAACAAAAAAATATAATCTAAATTCTTTTTTTTTTAATGACACCAACAACGATCTTTATTATAGAAAAATTTGTTTAAAGGTATAATTGAGATAATGAAAAAGTAAATATAAATATATGGAGAAAACTTAGGTACAATTCCTTAGGTGTTTTTCGTATGGTTCTTAACTAAGAATCATACGAAAAGCACCTAAGGAATTGTACTAAGTTTTCTCCAAAATTTATTTTAAGTTTAATATAATTTTTTTTTGAAGAAGCTAAATTATCCCACCTAAATTGACGCCGGTGAGAATCAAACCTCAGACCTCGAGGAGGAGCACACTCTCAGATCCTAAGTCAATACCACTAGACCAACCCAAGTGGGTTTTTAAGTTTAATATAATTAAACCGGAGTTTAATGATGGATAAAACTGAGAAACAAATAAATAATTAGAATTAAAGTGTATGATTATATTAATAAAAGAGCAAAATTTTTGTATATATAATAAAAATAAATTAAGAAAAGGAAACTTGCCGGCAGGCAAGTCCCATAAAGGATATATTGATAAAGGAAACTTTCTGGATTTTCTCATATTGGTTCGCACTAGTTGTTTAGGATCATTGTTGTGGATTTGTCTTGCTTTTTTCTTGGATAGTCGTGTTTCTCCACTCCCGGTTTTGGTTATGGTTGGTTTTCTATCAATTCATGTATGCTTCTTCCGTGACATTCATCTATCCTTGGCCTTGCTGGGCCTCTGCTCCACCAAAACTCTTTGTTAATCCTTCTCCCTCGGCCACAAACCGCAATTTTGCACAAACTCCTCTCAACAAAGTTGATGTATCTTTAAAGGAACTCCCCAAACCTTGTTTGAAAGGGAATTATTCTCTTTCAATCAAAATTTATTTGAAAACTAAGCGCATGCGCACCAAATCATAATCCTATATAGTGGCACCCATTTTCTTTGAAAACCTGCTAAATCTCCAAACTGTAATATCTGATCAGCTATGTTAACCGGATGAACCGAAAAGAAGCCTAACTAATTAAGCACATGATGCCATAAGGAACCAAAAATATTACAATTAAAAAAAAAGGTGATTTGTTGTTTCCAAATTGCGGCAACCACCATTAATACATAACTGAGAATTTTGTGGACTAATACCTTTTTTACATTAATTATCCTTTATAGGTAAACTATTGCAAAGTAACCTCTAAACGAACAAAGACACCTAAATGGATTTAAAAATTACATGAGATGATAAAATAGAGTACTTCAATTTGACCATAGAATATACAAATAGTTTTAAAAAGACAAAAACTATTTAGCCCTATTGGTCCAATTTATTTGATATACAAATAAAGCTTGACATAAATGAGCTCAAATTTACTTGATAGGACTTCTACCGTATGTTAGTAACAGTGAATATCATTGAGCTATAAAATATTTTTTTGGACTCAGTAAACTCGAATAACCGTTTTCTCAGTAGTATCTCTAACCGCCTCCCTATATATACAAAACAACCCCTAAAACCCCATACCAACCCAAATCATCTTGTGTAAAACCCTCTAACGTCCAATTCATTCCTCGGAAAATTATGTCCAACGGTAGAAGTACGCCATTTCCCGTCATCTATAGCGACGGCGAAACCGAAACCAACCTCGGAATTCTAAGGCTGTACCCCACCTCAGATATGAATACTCTTCTTTTCATCCTCAGTGAAAAGATCAAAATCTTGCCACATCTATTTACTGTATTTCTTGCGAAACAAGGCAGCAACTGGAAAATTCCTTTCTCATTCAAGATCAACATTGCCGAATTCGATAATAAACACGGCGAGTACTATTTATATGTCAAGTCTTCAGTGAAGAAGAACAAGAACCCATCTCAGAAATTCAAGCCTGGGGCTTTAAGTGATGAATACGTTGAAAGGCTGAGAAGAGGACCGATAGGACAAGGCAAACTTGGTATCTGTGGAGAGTGTTTCATGGAGAAAATTACAGGGATTGATGCTGATTTCCATTTGTGCTTTGGTGATAAGGAAATTTTAGGGTTTCGAACAACTGCGGGTCCGATTTCCCGGCCGGTGAGAAGTTCCGGCAAGAATGGTCACTGATTTGTTCGGTGCGTTTCTTTTTTATTTTCTTGGTACAATGGAATCTGTTTCTTGGTCCATATAAAAATTTGTTAGTATGTTTTTCACATTGAATTAATTTCATGAATAGATAATAGGGTTTTCGATTTCATGAATATCTTTCAATGTTATGTTTTTGACTTTGTTTGGTTGTATTAAATGTGAAAAGAATAGATGGATTGGTGTATTTTTGTAGGGATGTTATCAAGTTGTTATTCTTGAGATTTCTGTATGATTTAATTAGCAATGATTAAAATATTGTTCACTCATATGATTAGGATTATATATGATTAATGCTTCTTTTCACCAAAAAAAAAATATTGATTCTTCCTCTTTTGGCACTGTAGAGGGTGTCCACAATATAGATTATTAATTTGAGTTAAACCTGGTGGATTGATATAATGGGGTGAAATTCTTTTAGTACCTCTTTTTATTTTTATTTCCCATTTTAAATCGTATAATATATGTGGTTTCATAAGATTATTAAGGTTTCATTGAACCTAATTTTTTCCCTTCCATAATTGTTCTGATGATGTGAGTTTTTGGAATGTCAACGTGTCACTGCACCAAAGTGACTATAGAAATGGCATGAAGAATGATATTTCCTTTCCTCAATAAGTTACCGATACAAAGTTATGACACATTATATGGTTAAGAATTTAGTCCTAAAATTTCCACACAATTGCAATTTATCCCAGAATTATTATCATCCATAAACTAATCATCAAACTTCCGAAAGCAAAATTCACTAAGTTGGTACCTTTCGTATACTTAGTTTTAGAAATGAAAGAACTAAATAAAAATTCAAATAATAATCGGAATTTTCCTACACATTGTATATGTAGAATTTGTCTACATGTTCTTTTCAGATAGCTTATTTTCATATATACCGTTAGCCTATGCCTTATGCAGAGCGTACCATCTTCACTTGTAGAAGAAGTTTATAAGTGTACAATTTTTTTATATAAGCAAAATATCATTAATGGACGTACAAGGGATCCTGAATCCCGTTGCAAAGTTTGTAGTCATTTTTGGGTAATCAATTGTGAGTGATTATGTCCCACATCGAAGATTGTTGGGTAATCAAGTGTGAGTGATTATGTCCCACATTGGCTAGGAATGGAGGAAACATTGGATATATAAGAGAGGGGATCCCATTAACCCATTGCCCTATGAAACCCGGATACTCCAAAACGGAGACGTCCCTGTATCGGATACCGATACTCCACAGATACTCGAAGTATCGGAATTAATTATTTTAATTTTTAATAAATATTTTATCGGATACTTATGTGATACTCCACAGATACACAAGGATACGTCTAAGAATATGATTCAATTTTAGATATGCATCAATAGAAGTGTTTCTCGATAAAACACTTAAAATTATACTTTTTGTGGATGAACATAGCGAGATATGTGATTCAGTTAATCAACATTAGATAAAATTTGTGTTGAATTCTTTTAATGATGTTTCTCTCAATATTCCAACACATGAAAATGTAATATGGTTTATAAGAAAACTTTCAAAAAAAATCATTTTGATCACATGTATTATTTTTTAAAAATTGTAACTTTTATAATAATACAATAATGAAGAGTAATCAATGTTAATTTTCTTGAAGTATTTTACATACATATAAGTTTTATTATAAATTTTTGTTAACGTATCATAACCGTATCGTATCCTAAATTTTAAAAAATGCGTGTATCCGCGTACCCGTATCTAGGGATGTAAATGGATATCCATGGATGCGGATAGTGTGATATCCGTGTCCACTCCGTTAGATAAATATGAAATCTGTACCCTATCCATATCCATGCGGATATCCATTTAGCGGATAATCCATGGATTTTGAGATATCCATGGGTAACATTCATAAGAAAAAAATTTGTTTATTTTTTTAGGTAAATTTAAAACCAAAAATTCATAACATGCATTTTTTTTTAGCAAAACATAATATCGATAGATTATAACAACAACAAAGATCCTTGACTCAATAAAAACATAAATACCGAGGTTCCAAAGAAAGCCAGTACCGAGGTTAGTTTTTTTTTTTTTATAGGAAGTTTTTTTTTTTTTTTTTTTTTTATAGGAAGTTGAAAGGCATTAAGGATATTTACGTAATTCACTCAGTTTAATAGCGGGTGCGGATACCATTAAATCCGCATCCGTATCCATTAATTAGCGGGTAGTTAAAATATCCATTTATTTTATCTGTGGATATCCATTAAGGTATCCGCTCCGTGTCCGTGGCGGATTTTATCCGCGGATATCCACGGATGCGGATTTTTTTGTCATCCCTACCCGTATCGTATCGTACTCGCACACGTATCGGGGCTTCATAGCTTGCTTTAAGGTTTTGGGTAAGAGTGTGGTGTTCAAGTCTCTTATGGTCCTGTATGTTTGACCCATTGCCGCTCTCGGGGCTCCTCGGACTCCCCAACAGTCATAAGGCTAGAGAATGTAATCAAGATAAACTAGGGGGTTATTAAATCGGTCTACAAAAATGAAACCCAACCTTCGTGCAACACAAGCAACTAACCAAATTCCATTATCCTGACACCAGTTTAATATGGTATGATGATAATTCTAGACAATTCGTCATTCCTCCTTTGAAAATAGCTTGGGTTATGACCCAAATTTGCTGTAAAATAACTATCGTTAGGTAAATATCCGGCTATGAAAATATGGGAGACAAGTGATAACGGCTCCGTTTGAAATTTCCACCCCTTCTTTCTAAGTATGGCCAATTTGAAAATTGATAAGTCCTTGGAACTCATACCACGATAATTTTTATGCATCCACATTCATACTCATCCAGTGAATCAATTTGTCTTTAAAACTCATTTTAATCACTACTTGTTTCAAAAAATCATAATACATACGAGCATACGCCTTAATAACGTCCAACATCAATGCCACACACCCCTCATTACCACGAGTCTCCGTCTTCATATTGTGAATGACCTTTGATAGCTTTTGCTACTATAACATTATCAACAATCGACCGCCATGATATATAGGTTGATTGATTATCAGAAATACACTGTGGAATAATAACTTTCAGCCTGTTAGCTAGCACCTTAGAGATTAAGTTGTAAAGACATTACAAAAGCTATTAGTTGCCAATCTTTCATTGTCTAAAGTGATTGGTCATTTTGAGGGAGGCCAAACACTGGCCAGTATCTAGCCAAACACAACATTATTTAAAAATCTTTTCACTACATAAGTTTCAGAATTGCTAACAGAAACCTGGATTGTAACAATCCGGGACGGGTTACTTATCTAAATGGATGGAGAACATCGCCAATCAGAATTCCTCATTTGTAAAAGGTGTCGTTAGAAGAAAATTATTGTTAGTAGAGATAGTTTGGCGGATTACACTAATGGCTATGACAGCCACGATATTTTTTTGCTTATGAAATAAATCAAGAAAATAATATTTTGAAATGAGACTCATATGTTAGTTACCTTGTTACCATTTTCATCCTGGATGGATTTTCATCCTGAGACCTTAAAAAAAAACACATTTTAAGGTCCTAAGCCAACACCACCAGACCAACCCAAATGAGTTTATTATTTAGGGATGTTAGCCGATTCACCTTCTTTCTAGTCTTGGTAGTTGCTTGAAAAAACTTTGTATTACCATCTCCATCTCTATGCCGAAAAGTTTTCGCTCGCTGGTTCCAATAAGACTCATGTTAAATTAAAAGTGGCTTCATTATTTTCTCAATGACAACAATTAATTCTAAGAATCTCATGTGTTGTGGTTGCGCACATTGTCTGGTTGACGATGACAACAGTTAACTCTAATAAGCCAAGTTTGTGCTTCCATGCATTTTCGTAACGAAAATTGTGCTTAACCAGTAAGGTCGTACCACATGGTTTCTTTTCGACAAGATAAGATAATGATATGATGTTGGGTTTTGCTAAGAAAATAATTGTTTGTTTTAAATACACATTAAGTGGAAGTATACATTGTCGCAACAAGTAATAAAGAGTAAATAAAGTATTGATCCCACGAGGATTGGAGTGGACAGATTTTAAGTATTTTCAAATACTAAGTTTAGTTATTTAAGATCCAAAATGACAAATAACAAAAATGAAGTTTTAAGATACTAAATTAAAATGCAAGAGTAAATAAAACATGTAAAAAGGATTTAGAGATTCAAGTGAAAAGATGCAGTTAAGTAATTAACTTGATCAAGATAGAGGTTTGCAAGATTTAGAAAGCTACAGCTCAGAGTTATGGAAATTATAGCTTCGTACATCTATATGTAGAGAGTTATAGCTTCGCACAGCTTCTTGGCAACCTGGTTACCATTGGGGTTTTTCAACTCAGTCATCATGTTAGGTATGAGAAAACACACCTTAAAGGGCACAATCATAATACTTAACTGAGTCGTAGCCTATTACAAGTGCTCTTTGTGAAGGTTTGATTTTTTATTTTATTTTTTTACAATTTTATCGATGTTGCTTTTTTCTTTTAGCATCCTATCATATACGATGTCATCTATAACATATTACATCATCAATTTTTAATTCAAAAATAAGATAGTGGGACTAAAATTGTCAAATTTTAGAATAAGGAATCAAATCAAAAAAGAAATCAAAGAGAGAAAATCACAAATCCGCAATTAAGCTCAAAAGATAAAATATAAAATAAAAGGTAAATTTTATTTTTGACCAAAAATAAATGATGCGAAACAAAAAGTAAATTCGAAAATAAGATAATGGGACTAAAATTATCAAATAGAAGATCAAATAAAAAAAAAGTGAAGAGAAGGAATCAAATCCACAATTAAACTAAAAAGTAAGATAAAAAATAAAAATAAAATTTTATTTTTGACCAAAAATAAATGATGTGAAATAAAAGATAAATTCTCATATAAAAAAGGTGAAGAAAGGAGCATCGGAACAAGACGAGGTCCCACAGAAGATGCAGAGGATGGGCCAAGAGACCCACACTTCAACTTATTCCATAATAACTAACTAGCGACGAGCGCGGAAACAAAACTAACACATTTCATTTCAAAGCAATATCCAATTTCTCGATCAAACCAAAACGCATTGTTGCGTTTTCATGAAAATTCGTCACAATGGGAATTCCTCAAGCCATGGTTGCTTTACACGAACGAGCAACGTTCGTTAAAGACTCGCTTCACAAAAGCCAAACCATTACCGATAACATGGTTTCGATTCTTGGTTCGTTTGATCATCGTCTTTCTGCGCTTGAAACCGCAATGCGTCCTACTCAGGTAATGTGAATTGGATCAAGTTTTTTTTTTTAGGGTTTTTGTTGTTGTTGTAATGTTTGATTTTGTTGTTGTAATGTGATGATAGATTAAAACGCATTCGATTCGAAGTGCGCATGATAATATTGATAAGACTTTGAAAGCTGCGGAGGTGATTTTGGGGCAGTTTGATCAGACGCGTAAGGTGTGTATGTCTCTGTTTTTGGTTTTATGGTTAAGTGTCTGTTTCAGAATTTGATGTGAAAATGTGTTAAAAAGTAGTGCTTTTTTGTTTGTTTGTTTGTGTTAACCCTCTTGATTCTCTGGAAAAGGTCCTTGAATATGTCACACGGACACATACATCGGATATGATACTGGAATTCGACGCCGATAATAACATGAGAAAAAAAATTAATTGAACGTAATCATTGAATGTGTTAGTGTCGTATTAGTGCAACCCAGTGCAAGTTCCTACATATGCAGAGTCTGGGAAGGGGTCCTATCATTTTTGGTGTATTGTACACAACCTTGCCTTACCCTGTTTTTTACACAAGAGGCTGTGTTTCCAAGACTTGAACACGTGACCTTTCAGTCACATGACAACAACTTTACCTGTTGCGCCAAGGTTACCCTTCGTATTAGTTTCTGACACTGGCACATGAAAATAAATTTCTTGAATGTAATCAATGAATGTGTTAGTGTCGTATTAGTTGCTGACACTGACACATGTCATACACCCAAACATCTTCTATCAGAGGTGTCAGTTATACGAAGGTCCTTGATTGTCCGATGTTTGGCTAAGAAATTAATTGAATGTAAATTACATATGTTATTGCGTTCTGGTGTCTGACACTGACACATGTCGAACACCAAAGATGTCTTTGATCAGAGTTGGCCAAGAGGTAAATAACACCTGCCTATGATTTTTAACAAGAGATCGAACTCGGCTGTTCTAGTTGACTTGACCATAACTGAAACTAATTAATCACTCAAGTCCAACTACTTGATGAAATATAGACATATAGAGTTTAGACTTGGAATTTCCCCAACTGTTAAATGTTGCTTCTATTCACATTGCTAATTTGTATTGTTATGGAAGTGTTCAATTAAGCTGTGAAAAGTAGAGGGGAATGTTAACAACATACTTTATTTTCAAAATCTCTATGATTGGACAAAATTGAGGAATTACCTTGCATGTTTATTCTGTGTCTGCCTTTCTAACTTCTATGGAATTACCGACCTGATTTCATGAAAAGTCTCTTATTTTCGTCCTGAGTTTATACGAAAACCAAAGGAACCGAAAAACAAAAGTTGACTCCTTCAGGCCGTTGATAGGTTTTTAAATACTACATTTTTTTTTGTCTTCGTTCTATATGCTGCTCTAGTACGGTTTCCAAATGGTCTAGTAAGTTTCAATTTGTTTGTTAACTATAAAATGGAAAGTTTTATCATTTAATGTAAGTAGCTTGCTTTGTGACAAAATTGACACCATTCTTTTCCGTTTTGATTACCCTTCCACCTTCCAGACCTCCTCTACTAAATTTTGTTTTGAATTTCAGATCAATGTTTTTAACATATCGGTAACGGTATCTTTAAATTACATCTATAGCTATAACTGATATCCTGTATACATTTGGGTCATTGATAAGTATGATACTTTTTTGTTCAACTAAATTTCTAGTAGACGCTATTGGCTTTTTAATGGTTTTCAATAAAATTTGATTGTTAGGCGGAGGCTAAAATACTGCGAGGGCCACATGAGGATCTAGAAAGCTATTTGGAAGCAGTTGATCAGCTTAGATCTAATGTTCGTTTCTTCAGCAGCAAAAAGAGTTTCAAAAGCAGTGATGGTATTATCAACCATGCAAATAGCTTGCTTGCTAAAGCTATCTTAAAGCTGGAAGATGAATTTAAACATCTTTTGACAAATTACAGGTTCGCGATCTTGAACTTGAATCTCTGCTTTTCTTTTCAGTAGACACGTGTTTGTGCATACATTACATTTAACGTCTTCTAATTTCTGGATCTTTGTCCCTTTTAGACACTAACTTAAGCATTCTACAGTCCTTCTTTAAGGTAGATCATCACTAATGAGTTTCTATGGTTTTGAGCACCTAACAAATGTTACTTTAGTTTTCTCATTTACAGAATATCAGTTTTAGTAATTTTTAAATCTTATTCGTGGATAAATGGATTTATATTTACGGGCTCAAATTTTTCCCTTTGAATCACTCCCTTGATCCAAGAGACCCGACTGACTTCACGTGTGAAGTTCAAAAACCCATACTTGTTCTCACTTTTTCCACGTTTTTTTCCTTAACAATAACTAGATTATACATCATATTTTTTATTCTTGAAAAAACTAAATAACAAAGGAAAGATGTATTAAAGAAGAAAGTCAATGTTGATTGCTGTCAAGGAATAATATGTATGGTGTTTATTAGTGCTTTAATTTGGTCAGGAAGCCTGAATGTAAATGCTTATTAATTTTCCTATACTAAAAGCACAAAACATGATTTTGTTTTTCCCCATATGCAGCCTGGTACAAAGTTAACTATTATTACTTTTCCATCTAATATATAGTTATTGAGTCTAGAACAGGAAAAACTTAACTATGATTTCTTTGCATTCCTAAAAGTTTGCTGCTTCTTCATATGTGTCCTGTTGCTTGTGCATATGTAATTGTAGAACTTCAAAAGGTTTCAGCATTGTTTTTGGATCTGAAACCTAAAAATCCTCATGATATAAGTTTTAACATAGAGGCTTTTGATTTCAGCAAGCCTGTGGAACCTGATCGCCTTTTTGACTGCTTGCCAAACTCTCTAAGGCCATCAGCGCAGCAGAATGCCGGTGGCGGCGGCAAAAACCATCCAGAAAAACAAAGCGTAGAAACTGTCACTTTCACCCTCCCAACACTTATTCCCCCCAGAGTTATACCATTGCTTCATGAATTAGCACTACAAATGGTTCAAGCGGGCCATCAACAGCAGCTCTTTCGAATCTATACGTAAGAATGTTTACTTCTTTCTGTATTATCTGATGACTAGACTGCAGTTTTGTGTGTACAAATTTGGAACAAGTCTGCACATAAATTCTTCCAAATTTGGATTGATTTTATAATAACTAAATGTTCCAAATTTGTAGAGACACCCGTGCTGCAGTCCTGGAGACGAGTCTAAGGAAGTTAGGTGTAGAGAGGCTGAGTAAGGATGATGTTCAAAAAATGCAATGGGAGGTTTTGGAGGCTAAGATTGGAAACTGGATTCATTACATGAGAATTGCTGTAAGGATGAATATGAATCTGCTTTTTTTTTTTTATCTATTCTTTTTCTGTCCCACAAATCACTAAGTTTATTTGAACAGATCAAATTGTTGATTGTCGGGGAAAAAAAAATCTGTGATCAAATATTTGAAGGACATGATTCTGTGAAAACTCAATGCTTTGCTGAAGTCACTGGTAGCAGTGTGGCTATGCTTCTTAGTTTTGGAGAGGCGGTTGCCAGAAGCAAGAGGTCACCTGAAAAACTATTTGTTCTTCTGGACATGTACGAGATAATGAGAGAACTTCAACCAGAGGTATTGTTAAGTTTAAACTTCTTGTCTTTGTAAGAGACGTAATATAATATTGAGGCGTAATATAAATTGAGCACTGGCAGATTTTTTCTTTTTCTTTTTGGAAACTCTTAGTTATCAATGTGAATTTGTGTTTTCTCATTTCCATTTGAAGAGGATTTGTTATTTGAAGGATGTATATCAATCCAGAAAATCCTAAAGGGAGGCTTCCTTAACTAGACACTTGGAGGCAAAAAACGAGATGATAAGAAAGAAAAGGTGGAAGCACCACATAGTATATGACAAGAAAATAAAAAGTTGCTAAAATTATTATAGTTTTGATTGTAGGTTTTCGCAAGCACATTTTATATGAAATATAACTATTTTTAATAATTTATCTGCATTGCTACGATCATTGTAGGCCTGAACTTGATTCTTTTCGGTGTATATGCTAACATGTGCCCTTAGGCCATTGTTTAAAAAATCAAAATAGGTAACTTTTGCATAGAAAGTTATGTACTTTTGATTTTGACAAGTGTTTGACTTATATTTTATGTCAAAGTTTCCTTTTATGGATTCCTTAACCAAAGCCCTTAAGGCACTATGTATGCATATAAAATTATAGATATTTTCTTTGAATGTTATTATCAAATATATCTTCTTTGTTCTTGGTGGTTTGAAATATGATGCAGATTGGGATACTGTTTGATAGTAAAGTTTGCGCTGAAATGCGGGAAGCTGCAATCAATTTGACAAAGCGCCTTGCTCAGACAGCCCAAGAAACCTTTGGTGACTTTGAGGAAGCAGTTGAAAAAGATGCTACTAAAACTGCTGTGCAAGATGGAACTGTCCACCCTCTAACCAGCTATGTTATCAATTACGTAAAATTTCTCTATGAGTGAGTAATACTAATGAAGTTTCTCTGAATTTTTGCTAATTGGCCTGTATTGTCTTTCTAATTTCCCAAAGGCCATCTGCCGTGGTTTCTGAATGTCGTTTCTGAATGTGACCAGTTATCAAGCAACTCTAAAACAACTTTTTCAAGAGTTTGATCCCGCCGATCCAGAATCTCAGTTAGCATCTGTTACAACAAGGATTATGCAGGCTCTCCAGAATAACCTAGATGGAAAGTCTAAACTATATAAAGACCCAGGACTAACCCAGTTATTTCTTATGAACAATATTCATTACATAGTGAGATCTGTGAGAAGGTTGGTTGTATATTTTTTTGTTTTTCAGTAATGAAATATTTTAAGTCGGAGATTCTATCTGGATTCAGGACACTTTTGCCTATTTTTACTTACAGGTCTGAGGCAAAGGACATGTTGGGCGATGACTGGGTACAAATACACAGAAGAATTGTAC
Organism: Medicago truncatula; assembly: GCF_003473485.1. Classification (NCBI taxonomy): domain Eukaryota; kingdom Viridiplantae; phylum Streptophyta; class Magnoliopsida; order Fabales; family Fabaceae; genus Medicago; species Medicago truncatula. The sequence continues at coordinate 29,258,370 of NC_053042.1, read as the reverse complement.
AGCAGCATGCAAATCAGTATAAAAGGATCTCTTGGGCAAAGGTTAATTTCTTGAAGTTTAATTTTTCATGCTATCGCTGTGGCCGTAGAATTTTAACACTTATGATAAACTACTCTTCTGAGCATAAATTAAAGATATTAAGGACCTAGTTTGTGTGTGTGTCTCTATAAATATAACCCCCCAAGAGAAAATGAGTCTTTTTTTATCAGAATGAAATAGATGAACTTCCCGTTGCAAAGATATTGCAAACACCTCTCCATGTTTTTCTCATGGGAAAATGTTAATGGTTGGTATATTTTGTTAGTAGTCTGGGTTTGAGCCCCAAACCTCTTTCCTAAACTACTGTAGGTGTTCCTGCTCAACCACTTGACCTATACCTTAGAGATTTCACCTCCCCGAGTTTGAAAGATGGTTATTAAGGCCTTTGGCAAGTGAGGAGCAACACTTGAAGGTCTGCAGGGTCTTGTAATTAGGTATTACCTGTATTTCTTTTAATTAAGAAAAACCAGTTCCATATTTCCTATCAATTTACTTGAGACATATTCAGTGCTCCTCAGTTCTTAGTAAGTCGGAAATGACAACTTCACATATATTTGATGAGGCCTTTCATTAGTACATTTTGAATTTTATTTTTTTTTAAAGTTTTTTTCTTCCTTGGTAGTAGAGAAGAATAATCAAAATGTCGGTTCACCTTTCTGTCTGTAGTCATCGTTCCTTTTATCGGGTGATTCTTTCATTTCTTTTATAGGATAAGACCTGGCTCAACTTTTTTTTGGGGTTTATAGCAACAGCAAAGCCTTTGCTTGATGTCTCAGCGGCACATTGCTCTTAAATTTACAAGCTGTTTTTTATATGTAACTATGTACTAACTTCAATATTGCATTTGTTATGCGATATATTAGAACTTCAATATTGCATTTGTTATGTGATATATTAGAATTAAGCATGCTAATCCAAATCATATATGAATTCACCCATAGTTTGTATGATGAAATTTTCATTAATAAATAGTGCTGTATGATCCTGCAGATCTTGCAGTGCCTCACTGTCCAAGGAGGTAATTCATCTGGTGGAGGGGACAGCAACAGTAATATTTCAAGATCATCGGTTAAGGAAAGGTTCAAGACATTTAACACTCAATTTGAGGAGCTTCATCAGAGACAATCTCAGTGGACTGTTCCTGATAGTGAATTGCGAGAATCACTTAGACTGGCTGTTGCTGAAGTTCTGTTGCCTGCCTATAGATCTTTCCTTAAACGTTTTGGGTATGTTTCAGTTAGGATAAGTCTTTTTTGTTTTCTAATTCTCTTATCTATATAAGTCGTATCCTTCTCATGTTGATGACCAAGTATTTAATCTTTCAGGCCCATGATTGAGAATGGCAAAAATCCTCAAAAGTACATCAGATACTCTCCTGAGAATCTTGAACAAATGCTCGGTGAATTTTTCGAAAGCAAGGCATGGAGTGAACAGAAGCGGTGAAAATCGTTTCATAGATTATTGTGGTTTTACAAACTTAGGTGCTCGTTAAGATTTTGTCCATGATGTAAACGTATTGTACATTTATTGTATTCGAATGTCTTTTTTGTGGACTTCATATGGGATCACATGTAGCCATGTAATATTTTGTTCATATGCTTTTTTTAACTGCATAAATGTTCATATGCTAAACACAATACACATTATCTTAATTGTTTGACAATTCAAGTTTTAAACAAAATACAATAGTATACACAATATAATATTAAATATTACTACCTCCGTCCCTAATTATAGGATCCTTTTGAAAAAATAACGGGAATTAAGATAGTGAATATTTGTATTAAATATGTTTATAATTACTATTGTTTTTACAATTTTATCCTTTAAGAGAGAGGGTTGATTTATGTTTTCAACATGTTATTTATTGTTGATTGAAGAAAAATATGTATAATAAATAAGGGAAAAAAAATTCTCAGGGTCTTATAATTAGGGACGGAGGTAGTATTTTCATAATGTGTTTTATATTTGAGTTAGGCCTTACTCAATCCTAAAACTGGTGAAAGAAAATCTCAATCCTAAATATCACTAGACCTTACCCCCGTGCGGCAAAAATTGCCTTTTTGTTTGATTCATATAACCCCAATTTGCTATGCTTTGGAATAGCAACATAGTTATATCATGTAGCTCCATTAGTTATGATCAGAAATTTGGTATTACCAAAATAGCAACATAGTTATATCATATATTATCAAAATATCTTAGTTATATCATAATTGGAGCAATCACACGCTATCATTTCCTAGAAGATCATGTACAACATGTTTAGTACATAGCCTCCACTCCAATGGAGCTACACTCATGCCCATTAAGATACACCAGTCACATACTCACTCTTCACTCTTGCCATACTACAACTCTAGAGAGACTAAAAGTTTGTTTTGTTATGAGCTTTACTATACACAAATGAAAGGCTCAAATTACACAACAAAATAACACCATCAATCTCCTTATGCAATTAAGCATATGTATCATCGATGAAAGAAACAAAAGCTTGCCATATCTGAATAATTAGCTCCTCCATGAACCCTAAGATACTTGTCATTCGTTTTCATGATGCCTAAGTAGGACAGCTCCAAGATACGACTTCATTCAACTACCAGTTCACTTTTTTCCACAGCCATGACAATTCAATATACATGTATATAAGTTCTGAATTAATACAAAAATGAGAGCTGCATCACATGGCTGCTGAAATTGCAGCAAGAATCAATAGGAATAGATAGACTCATTGATAGCTTAGAATCAGGGAATAGATAGGCCATCCAATTTCAAGTTGCTGGTGCAATGTAAATCTTAAATAATACTAATATGAATGAAAAATTAGCATGTACACGGTACATACTAATATGAATAGAAGTTCATTTCTTGAATGCTAGATGATTATGCAACAAAGACAAAAATCATAAACAAAACAAATGCAATTTAAAATAATTACCATCAGGGAACATTTATATATATAATAATTACATATGTATGTGCTTTCATAAAGAAATCTAAACCATTATAGAGGTCAAAGCAAACAAAATCGCTAAATCACTAAGAAAAAACAAACTAAGTCAGCCTTACATTAGTACCATACTCACATATGCAAAGTAAAGTGGACCAATTAGTACTATTAACATGTAATTGACCCGGCTAACATATTTTTTTTTTATATCTGGTAGATCAATGCTTGAACTAACTCCTAAAATGGTAGATCAATGTTTGATCTGCCTTATAAAAAGAGTAAAGAAAACAGAGTGAAGCATATAAAAGAGTAGAGGAAAAAAATGTAACCTGTTTTGATATTCTTCAACAATATAAGTATGATTTGGATATTAACAATAACCACCTTAAAGTCATAACAAACAATGGTTTTTTTTTGTTGTGAAAAATAACATACAATGCCATTAATAATCATCACAAATCAAGAACACTAACCCTTTGTTGCATCAAGAAAGCGATCATCTGGTGGTGGCTCAAGCATGTGCTAATATAACGAAAACAAATGGACCAGTACTATTGGCCTACAAATATTTTTTAAAATCAAAGTAAGAAAGAAAGAAAGGTGCATCATACATCAACAACTTTTGTGTACATAATTACAAAACATGTAGTAAAAGAGACTTAAAGCATTTCCATATGGTAACAATATCTTGATTTTCCATATGGTAACAATATCATAATTTTTGTGGAATTCCATATGGTAAGATCGTAGCTTCAAATATGGTTAGGAATAAAAAATATTATTGTGGAGACAACTAAAAACGAAAGTTAATATCATGGTAAAGTGAGACAATAGTGAACCAACCTTTTCAACTAAGCAAAGCAGATGCAGCCTCTCAATTGTTGCATGCCATGATGAAATTCTGCATGTGCAACATTTCCAACCTTGCAGAAAGCTTTCTATTACTTTATTACATTACAGGCTGTAAGTGAGTACTTTTTTCGCAATGTTCACATACATTTGCAGTATTATTTGTAACGCATAGTCAGAATCTGAGCTGCTATCATCATCTTCATCGTCGGAATCAGAGCTATCTTTCTTACTCATTTTTACAGGTGCACTCCTGTTTTTAGATGGAACAGCTTTAGATACGGGTTTCTGAACCATACAAAAAGTGAATTATAGACGGTGTTTTAAAAAACAGAACAATAGGTTGCCAACACAGTGTTAAGATATAAATCAACAAAATATCATGCAATAAACTTCAAGATGGCTCTTTAAATTTGCTGCACTCAATTCTTCTTCGTCGGAAGAGGAGCTGTCATCAGAATCAGATTCCTCTGAAGTGGTCTCTAGCTGGGTTTTCTTCACATTCCCATTTTTAGCTGGGGTCTTCTTTGAAGGAGCGGGAGCTTTTGCAAAAGGTTTCTGAGCCCACGTAAAATTAACATGACATAAATCAATAATAAAGCATATGTAGTGAAATATAATACCTCATCTTCAGATTCATCAGAGGATTCCTCCGAACTACTTTCCTCCTTCTTGACTACCTTCAAGGCTTTTTGCTTGGCGGCAACCTCTTCTACTTTTTGCTTATTTGTACTCACTGCCTTAACTTCTTCCTCAGCCCGCCTCTTGCCTGTATCAAAGTCAAAATAGTCAAAATAGTTCAGAGAAAACAGATGAAAGGGTAAATAAAAGATGGACTTGAATAGATGACAGATCAATTCTGCTTTGTTGAAAAATGAAGAAAAGTAACGTGGGAGACAAAATGGTAAATGCTTATAGATGAGAGTAAATGCATGTTATTTCCGATGCAAACAATAAGTTAAGGGAATTTGAAATTCAAATTTGGAAGAGGGAGGGTGCCATATTTTTAGGGTTAGAGGGTATGCATTATGTACCTTTGGATTAGATATAAAGATTAACTCAGAGGGTTGAGGATTGGAGTATTGCAATTTGCAAGAATTATTTTGGTTACGTTTCTACATAAAATGTTAGATATAAACAAACCTCATTTTCAGCTATGAGATTCTGACAAAAACATCACATAAATAGAGGTTTCGTCCTAAAATAGAGAAACTCTTGTGTGGTCACAAGAATTTTGAACACAATTTGAAAACACTCACAAAAATGGAAAAAGATAAAAAGAGAAGAAAAATTCAATTGAAAGTAATTTTTTAATCATTAAATGATATGTATTTTATATGAGTGTGTCTAAATGCTTGTGTCCATTCAAATATTTCCCGAACTTGTTCTTTATATTTCTAGTGACTTTGGAAGTGCTACCTGTGCTCAATACTTTTCTAGCAGTTCATTAGTAAAGAAATGCATCTTATAACTTTTTCATCATTTCTTCTCAAATTTTAGTCTAGATTCTATCTAGAAGCGTTTTTTATATTGAATTGCTAGTCATCAATATTGGAAAATGTTGGACAAAGGATGTAGATGCAGCTTAAGCTCAATCTAATTGTATATTGTATTGTCCAGTACCAAGTACCATTTGGATCCTCTCTATTTAGCAGTGTTTCCATTTGGAACGATAAATACACACTAATTGGAACGATAAAGACACACTAAAGTTGAAAAAATATAAATACGTAATTAATAATAGTGGAACTGACTTAATAGTTAGATTTGCTGTCTATTTTTTTGTATGAATCTCTCACCAAACTACATTCCCCATTTATTTTAAGCAAAAGGAGAAGATCTTTACTCGTGCAGTGCAACTCCTCTTGAGCCGTAGGGATATATATATATATATATATATATATATATATATATATATATATATATATATATATGCATTGATAATATTTTTGGGTTACTTTTAGTCGCATATGTGGGTGGCAATTTGAACTATCAATCTACCATCCAATCCATCCACTCATTCATCCATCCAATTCATCCGACCAACAAACAACAAGTTAATGGAATGGTCGTTTTAAACATTTTGAAGTTCCCTTAAGAAAAAAACATTTTGAAGTTCATATTCTAATTTTGGACGCCAAAATTAGTATATATGCAGGAGTTTCAACTTTTAAAAATTTGTGAATGTAGGATTTAGGACCTTTAAACACTTTATAGTCGTCGATATTTGAGATTAATTAATATAATGAAGTTCAAAACTTTAAATTTAATTAAAATCTGGACACTTTTTTTTTGAACAATAAAATCTGGACACTTAATTTCTATTTAATGTTTTTCGGGGCATTTGGACTCTCAAAATTTTAAAGCCCTGTGCAATGTTCCACCTCACCGTCCATGTTAATGGATTGAATTGAATATATCTATTTTATAATATAGTTGACTATTATTCTCTCCGTCCCAAATTATAAGTTGTTTTGTAAAAAAAAATTGTCTCAAATTATAAGTCGTTTTACAATATCAATAAAGTATTAATGTTACATTTTCTATTATACTTTTAACAATGTATTACTCCTTCTTCTTTGAATTCTTTATTTTATCTTTCCAATACCATAACAATTTTGTAAAATAACTCATAATATTCCTTTACCATACTAAATTAATTACATTTTTTTAATACGTGTGAAATTCCAAAAACATCTTATAATTTGGAACGGATGGAGTAGTAAATTATCCCTTCGACATAAAAGAATTTAATGTTGACTTTTCATATGTCATGACACATTGATAGTATTTTTTTTTCTTCTGAAAAATGCTAACAAGTGTTGTAACACCTTAACCCCAAAAGCATTTTTCTAAATTAAAAATACAATTAACATTTAATCATACAAGGGTGTCGCACATTCTCATACTTAAAAACACTTCAATTCAATTAAAAATGACTAATACCTCAAATTCGTCCTTGAATTTTCAAAAATCAGCCAAATTCGTTCCTAAATTTTGCGAAATATCTATTTAGTCCCTGAATTTTACAGACGTCCATAAGGACTTTGATGTCGTTAACGTTGCAGATCCGAAGAAATGACTAAATAGATATTTCGCAAAATTCAGGGACAAATTTGACTGATTTTTGAAAATTCAAGGATGAATTTGAGGTATTAGTCAATTAAAAATAGTGCAGCGGAATTAAATTCAAAAGATAAATCATACCATCTCAATAAATAAATCAATTTCAGATTGTTTAGGTGTTTGTTCGATTCAGATTGATATATCAACTTCGATTTGATGCAAATTCAATCAAGGACTTTGATGTCGTTAACGTTGCAGATCTGAAGACATGAGTATTCCAGAGACTTGAATGTAGTCATATTTGTAGGATTTTGTATTTAGCTATTTTATGCTATCAATATGTATGTTGTGAGTTTGTTCGCAGATTCATCCTTTTTGTTTTTAACAATTTGTATTTTATCGTTATAATCTATCAATTTGAATGAGTTAATATCGTTTATTCTTAGTAAAAATATTGACTAATACCTCAAATTCGTCCTTGAATTTTAAAAAATCGGTCAAATTCGTCCCTGAATTTTGCGAAATACCTATTTAGTCCTTGAATTTTACATACGTCCATCAAAATGGTCCCTCCGTCCAAAAGCTCCGTTAGTGGTGATGACGTGTCCTCTTGCATGATGTGCTGTCATGTACACGTGTCAACAAGGCAGCCACGTGTATAAGGACTAAATTGATGGAAATGGTAAAAATTCGAGATTTAACTTTTCATAGTAATTTTTTTGTGTTTCCAATTACACCCCTTTAAAATATGGATCGATTTGAGACTTACTGACATAATTTGAGGACTAATTTGATGGATTTTGTTATAATTTAAGGGCTGATATGATTGATTTTATTTGCAGAGAATGAGTACAAGGAGATATGGCATGAGAGGACCAGTGATTTCAAATGACATGCATAAACAAACACTACTGAGGGGGTCCTGCTGCACAAAATCCAACTGCCCCTAGAGTTATTAGAGTTTCAAATCCAAATTACGGGTCATCCGCTTCTACTCAAACCCCAATACATGGAGTTTATCCCAACTCCAGGATTTCCAAAGCATTGATGCTTGTTTAAATTATGATTTTGGACTAGTTTAATTAAAGCTTTTTGGACTTGTTTAGTTTATGCTTTTTTGGATATGTAATCATTTAAGAACATCAAATGATTTGATGACTTAATGACTATGTAATGTTTTTTTTTTTTTTTTTTGCTATGTAATGGCTTATGAATATCAAATATATGACTTATGATGGTATACAAAATGTCTATCTTTTACTTTTTACTTTGTTCAGCAAATGTATGCACCAAGGATCACAGTGATGTCTGTTGTGAAAATTCAAGGACCTATTTGATGGTATTTTCACTAATTTGAGGATCGATATGATGGATATGCATATAATTGAAGGACCAATTTGATTGAATTTTTTTGACATAAGGGTTTGGTTCAGTCATTGACAACCTCTTTTCATTACAACATTACAACATTACATGGACTTGACACAATACAATAGCATTTTAAACAACTCAATCAAACAAAATACTCATATCAATATCTTAATCAACCTAAGCTCACTTCCTACACAATCAACTTTATCCATCAACCTTGCCCTCCAAACCTCTTCTTTGCCCCTATCCTTTGGCTTCTCCATCAACCTTGCATTTCTTCCACCCATCATTTCTGAACACCGAATCTTCAACAATGACCACTGATTTTTGAATTTTGAATTGAATCAAACAATTAGGGTTCTAAGTTTTTTGAATTGGGGAAGAACATTGACATAGCCCTTAATGAGGAACAAATAGGGTTCTAAGTTTTTTGAATTGGGGAAGAAATAGCCCTTAATGAGGAAGAGGAGAAAGAGCTATTACTCACAAAGAAGGGAAAGAGCCGTTGCCAATTTTCTGAAAATCCATCAATTTGGTCCTTGGAAATTTTATGTAAATCCATCAATTTGGTCCTTGGAAATTTTGTGTAAATCAATCAGTTTGGTCCCTACTTGCGTGGCATCTGACGTGGTAAGCTTTGTCAGAGGTTAACATTACACGTCACCTCCGTTAACAGACCAACTTAACGGAGGGACTGATTTGATTGACATTTTGTAAATTCAGGGACTAATTTGATATTTCGCAAAATTCAAGGATGAAATTGGCCGATTTTTCAAAATTCAAGGACGAATTTGAGGTATTAGTCAAAAATATTACTAAAGATGTTATGGCTCCAAAATTTGGCCTTCTGGCTACTACTCACTACTGAGTTGGCAACTTGGAAAAACAAAGTAAATGCCAACATAAGACAATGGTTCTCCAATTGCACTCGTACGAAGCTTTTACTCCATCAAGTCACACATCACAAATACCCTTATAGAGAAAAACAGTTAAGTGTGTCACATATCCATGTAATGTCCAAGGGGTTGCACGTCATGATCATGCATGATATTCGGGCTCATATGGAGTATCAACACAGACACAGCTGTTTTTTTTTTTTTTTTTGGAAGAAGACAGACACAGCTGTTGAACATAAGATACTGATACATTAACATTTCTAGTAATTTAAATATACCTGTCAAACACTGACACGTGAGGTGTGGGATATTGGAAAAACCTTTGATATGAAGTGTCAGTTCTATATTCTTTTCGAAATTACGGGAGCCATTGGCACCCGGCTTATTATTGACGCCGAAACTCAGAAACGCACATTTGGCCATTACACGCAGGTGCTGGTGGATATTGATATTTCAAGGCGTCTCATCTACGAAGTCATGGTGGAAAGGGAAGGTTGGTTGATTATGAGTGGCTCCCGGATTTCTGTTCACACTGCAAAAATCCCCTTGGTATTGATTCCTCGCTCGCTTTTTACAAGTCATGGTTAACTCTGAAATTACGGCAACAGTTGCAGCTTAACATTCTGATGCGCCTACTCATGATGTTACTGCCAATACTTTTAGCTTTGCATTGCAAAATGTTTCAGACGCAATTCAACAGGGTTTGTTTCCTCAACCTGCCTCTCCCGTGTTGGAATTAGCTACTGTAGTGGCTCATAATGACGTGCATTCACTTGGAGTCGAGCAAACACATCCAGATGATCAGAACATGAGCGTTCCTACTTCTCCAGCTGCTACTCTGGTTCCATCTATTATAGAGCATGTTGACGTGCATGAGGATATTTTTTCGGCCACCGGAAGTGAGTAATTTGTCGGTTCAGCACACTGTAGCGCAAGAGCAAGTACCTTCTGCCTCTTCTGGGCAAGTTAAATGTCTATAGTCGAGCACAATAACAGCGTGGTACAAATGTTGGAATATTTTATTATATTTTATTATTTAATAATATTCCAATATCATTATGTGGGCAAATATCGTAATAATAATTATATTAGCTATTTATCAATTGTGAGCCTTAATTGATTAGTGATCAAATTAAGTAATAAGGCTAATTAGATTTCTATTTTGGATAATTAATTATTTAATTAGTTGATATGGACTCAACATGAGTGGATGTCCGGATGACCCATTAACGGAATAATGGGAAACCCTAATGGCCATCCAATATAAAAGAGGCTATGGTCCCCAATACACCGTACACGGCAAACTCTCTCTTCTCCCCATCTGAAGAGAACTTGAGGCATAAAGGTACCGGTTGAGGAAGAACCAAATCAGCCGCCGCTAACTCTATTGTGTGTTTCAGATCATCTCCTCTCTTTGGTTATCGTTGTTGATGAGAGGGCTGCCTTGAAAGCTTTATCCAGGTATTCCTAATAGCCTAATTCTTAATATCCTTGATAAATCAAACATGTCGTAGATCCGATCATAATCATGTTCAATGTTTTGTTTGCTTCCGCTATTGATTCATAATTGTTGAACATGTTTTATGAAATCTGTTTATATCAAGAGCTAAATTTCCAACAAGTGGTATCAGAGCCGTCTTCATGTTTGATTTATTAGGATTGATTGAGTTTTCCAAAATTGTTTATTCCGTACAATTCTTTTAATTTGGGGTTTGTTGGTTAATTTTCCATACCATGTTATTCGTATCATATATTTCATATATGATTTTTTTATTTTTTATTTTATTTTTTTAGATCATTTACGTAAACCTTTTGTGTTCCTTTTGTTTGGTTTACTAAATACTATTTTGTATGGCAACGATTGTTTATTGTCCGGTTGTACGTTCTCCTTTGTTTTTCCATGAGAACAATCGGTTTTCGAATCGTTTTATTTTTTATTTTCTCTTATTTCTGGTTTCCGATAACATCTAGTGTATTATTTGTTATTAGTTTTAATTTTGAGTCCAGAAGTAAAAGGTATGGAAATATTGTAGAATTATTTTTATATTCGGTTTTTCGTATTCTTTTGATTAAATATGATTAAATATTATATATGATTGAGAGAAGGTCTTTAGTTTACTTTTGAATTGTGTTTTTTGAACACATGACGTGATTTTCCTTCCTTCGTGAATTGTTTTATATTTTATGGTTCACATACTTATGTGTGATCAGATTTATTTGTTTCTAATGATTAAAATTTTCTTGTGGCCATAATCAATAAGGATCATCATTGTGTTTATGTTATAGATCCTAACACTATTATTTGTGTGTGTGCCAGTGTGGATAATATACGTGCTACATCCATTTTTTTTCCAGTAAAAGAGATGATCCTTTATATTTACACTTTCTGCTTACTCAAGGATTTCATAAAGAAAATCGTTTCAAATTCTGGATCATGTGTGACCTTTTGAAAATATATGAGCATATTTGGATTTTATTTTGTTTTTGTGTGATTTGCTTGGAAAATTGAAGGAGTTAGAATCAATTATTTACTTTTGGTTTATTTTTCAAACAATTTTATCATATCCTTCAATTTTGATTCAAGTAGATTTTGTGCTTAAAGTTTTATGTTTGAGAAGCAAGACACATATAAATTAGTATATATATTTGGCTGTTATATATAATTGTAGAAAATTTAGTGTCTTTATTCTTTGCGTATAATAACGCATCTCAAATATACACATAAGACAGGGATTTGATTCTTTAAATATTGAAAAAAATATTAATATTGATTCTCTAGTTTTCTTTGTTTGTTTGTTTATTTATAAACATAAAGTATATTTCCTTATTTAGGAAATAATTGAGTTTAGACTTATTCATTGTTTTATTTAAAGAATCAATTGGTATATGTGAATCTATTGTGGTATAAATATTTTGGTGTATATATGATTCAATTTTCTTTTGTTTTGAAATTGAATTATAGCATGATTATGGTGTTAGAGTTTATTATTATTAAGTTTTCTACAATGATATTTTATCTTATCATGCATTTTGAATATATTTCATGCTATGTTTGTTGATGCTTTCAAGCGATATCTGTAACTATGTTGTCATACATACATTGGTGTTATTTTTTGACTTACATCTTTTCAATTATTGTGAATTTGTCTTCACACTTAAGGGTTGTCGAGTGACCTTATAGTTACTTAGCAACATAATGGACTAATTCGGCCTACATTATGTCCGTAGTGCCTTGTAAATTTAGACATTTCCCATTTGCCTTGTAAAATTAAGACCATTCCTATTGAAATTCATTTATTGAATTGTCTAGTAATTTTGGTTGAGTTGGTTGAAACAACAAGTTGCAAAAGTAACCTCTATTGCGTAGATTTGATTCAGTTGGAATTACAAAAGATGTAGTACGTAATTATTCATGCGAGCTGTTTTAGTCGGCCAAAAGGAAGACACAGTTTGGCCGGATAATTACATACCTGCGATGGTAAATATGCGGTAATTATTTTTTCCATGTGGATAATGAGGATGTCAAAAGACACTCATTATCTGACCGGACTTCTTAAAATTTTATCCATGTGGACAATGAGGATGTCAAAAGGCACCCATTATCTGACAGGACTTATTACCATATTTGATCATTGCATTGAGATTACCGTTTGCAGTTAATTCTTAACAGTCAAAAGATTGTGTTTTAATGGTGCTTTGGTATCTTGTTTTTTGTCTTTTAATTTACAACTTGTGATGACAAATATGTGGTAATTCTTAAATTTTTCATGTGGGTAATGAGGATGTCAAAAGGCACTCATTATCTGACAAGACTTATTAAGTTTTTCCATGTGGGTAATGAGGATGTCAAAAGGCATCCATTATTTTGACAGGACTTATTACCAATATTTGATCATTGCACTAAGAGTACCGCTTGCAATTAATTCTTAGCAGTCAAAAGATTGTGTTTTAATGGTGCGCTTGGTATCTTGTTTTTTTTGTCTTTTAATTTACAAATAAAGATAAATTGTGCATGTCTTATAATTAATTAATTTTGACATGTCGACTAATGTTGTGTGAGTGTAAACTCATTTAAGTATTTAAGAGTTTACATCCACACATGTGATGGTAAACATTTGACAATTATAAGAATTTATTCTTTGTCAAAGTAAATTGTCATTGTTTGATCAGTGTTGTAAAATACCACTAGCAATTGATATTAATGTTTGAAGACTTGATATTGATGATGCACTAGGTATTTTGGTGAGTACTTTTACTTCTCCTATTCTCTTTAAACTAATATAGTTTATGTATCTGTTAATTTGAGTTAAATTTTAACTCTTAAAAGTTCTTTTAGGAATTAAAGAATAATATTAATATTGTTCTTGGATCTAGACCTTAGATAAGGGTGGTGAAACTCACATTCTCTCACAAATTCAGCACCTAATGTGAGAATCAAGTTTGACAAGTGAATATACACCAAATCTCTTAGGTCACGTAAGATCATAAAGCCAAAATATCATACGTATTAGAGGTGTTATTTAAAATGACAAAAAAAATTTGTCATATTTTCTTTGCTTAAACTAAGGTGTTTTTTAAAAGCAATATAGAGAAAGACAAGCTCTCATTGGAGAGTGGGTATTTCGTTAAGGTTATTAGGCAAAGAAAATGTTAGGAGCACATTATGTAAACATTTAATCTTGCTAAGACGCTAAAAATTCGACTATCATATGACTTGTTCGGAAATTCAGTAATTTCGACTATCATATGACTTGTTCGAGAATTCAGTATTTTGTATTATCTTTGCACAATTAAGTTTATAACTGTTATAGTTAGAAATGATCGTTTAAATGATCAATTTATAAAGTGTGCAAATAAGAAAGGCTGAAGCAAGAGAAAATAAAATAGTGCTCATTCGGAAAATAGCTCAAAAGATAAGGACAAATAAAGAAAGGTAGTCTTGATTGACTTATGTCCAATGATGTTGAAAGATATATCAATTTAGAATGGACAAAGTTGATAAAGATTGCTTTATTCATTTTTTGAACCAATTTTAGATTGTCCTCACTAGTTTTTTTTTTTTTTTTGTATTTAAAAGACAAGTTGGTGAATCATAGTTTGAATTTTATTTATTTATTTATTTTTCTTTGAATAAGTCAAGATATTTTGAGTTCTATTTTCAATTGATGATTCAATGTGTCTTTTAAGTTCAATTATTAGAGTCAATTCAGTTATGACTTGTGACATTCTATATTGTTTAAGGTTTTGAATACTATAAGTTTTTCGTCCCACAAATTAAGAAATTCTTTTTGAGACATAAATTGTTATGGTTTCTTGAGGATTTTGAGTTTGGGGGAGAGATATGGTTTTAGAACAAAATTGAACGAGGAAGAATTAATTCTAAACTAATTCATATAGTTACTATTATTATAGTATATTTGGATCCTCGTGAGGACATTATTGTTCTTTCTCTCAATCAAGTTAAGAAATGAATTCATATAGATCAAACTCAACACCCTCAAGAAATATGGCTTCTAGTGTCATTAAGAATTGACTGAAAAGAGAAGTTCTATTTAGTTTAATTGAAAGACTCTATTAGGACAGTCATGATACTAGTTTGCTGATTATAATTTTGGAGCTGCATAAGATGGATTATAATATAGTGTTTCTTAATGGTGACATTAACGATACAATATGGTGCATCTGAATAAAACTTTTGTGTCAATTGATACAAAGTAAATGGTTTGCAAAGTCATGAAATCCACTTATAAGTTAAGAAATTTGTCTCTTTAGTGTTACCAAAAATTCTCATAAAGTAATTGTCTTATTTGGTTTTGAGATAATATTATGGAGAATTGTGGATTTAACAAGTTCAGTGGGAGTAATTTTATATTTCTAGTTTAATATGTCAATTTTATTTTATTCAGTCAACGATGATATATGTTTGTTATGTGAAACCAAGGAAATCTCTAACAAAGTTAGTGATGAAAGATCCTAGGGACACCTCTTTTGTATTAGGCATTTCAATACTTAGAGATTCTTCTCAAGGTATTATTCGGATATCACAAAAGAGTTATATCAATAAAGTTGAAAATGAAATGACATAATTTTTGGATGACCTCAATCACCGAGAGAGACTTTTCAGTCTCAAATATTGCCCATTAGAAAATTTATGAATTCATAAATTTAAGTATTTTCCTACACTTTGTCTATAGGATTTTTATGAATAATATTATTATACGCATTTTGAAATAGTGTATATGATAAAATTGTTTGGCAGATATTTGAGCAATTCAAAGTTTGAATTGTTTAAAAAGCAACCATAAGGATTATTAAAGAGAACAAGAGAGCTTATGCTCACATCAGAAATCTGACAATTTGGAGATCATTAGTTTGTCAGACTATGGTTTTTTGGATGTAAGTAGATAATAGACATTCTAACTCAAGAAATGACTATAAGTATTTATGTCACTTGGTTGCATATAGTAAAAGGTATTGAAAGACAACTTAAGATATATAGTGACATAATTTAGTCTTGTTAACAAAGTTTATAAGGTTCATTACCTTATAGATTTGTTAAATGATAGAACATGTAGAGATAAACTTATGCTAGCTATACCACTAATCAAAGACATGACACCTAAAGGTCTTTCATATGGTTGTTGTCATTAAGGATGTTTTGGATTAGTGGGAGTCTCTTTTATTTTATATTCTATATTTTGTTTTAGAATCGATACAGACTTTATGGTATGATTTTCTGCAGAAATAAAGTTCATAAGGTTTTTTGTTATAACCATTTCTGTATCATTTTGTGCAAATATTGAATTTGCAAACTTCAGTTTGATCTCACTAAAATTTTCAGTTGGACCAGTTGGAAATAGACATGATTTAGAGATCACATTACATGAAATTTCCATGTCACTCATCCATATCGATCTATGTCATCAAGTGCATTGATATGGTGGTCGTCGGGGTTCCATCACGTTATATGTCAGTGACGACAACCGCGGTGGTCCCATTATTAATGTATGAGGTGGACCAGATTGTAAAGTTGAAATCTAAAGATAAATAGCATTCAGTTGCGCGCCTAAAGAATTCTGATATAATTATTAAGATATGTAACCCAAGTGGGAGATTGTTGGAATATTTTATTATATTTTATTATTTAATAATATTCCAATATCATTATGTGGGCAAATATCGTAATAATAATTATATTAGCTATTTATCAATTGTGAGCCTTAATTGATTAGTGATCAAATTAAGTAATAAGGCTAATTAGATTTCTATTTTGGATAATTAATTATTTAATTAGTTGATATGGACTCAACATGAGTGGATGTCCGGATGGCCCATTAACGGAATAATGGGAAACCCTAATGGCCATCCAATATAAAAGAGGCTATGGTTCCCAATACACCGTACACGGCAAACTCTCTCTTCTCCCCATCTGAAGAGAACTTGAGGCATAAAGGTACCGGTTGAGGAAGAACCAAATCAGCCGCCGCTAACTCTATTGTGTGTTTCAGATCATCTCCTCTCTTTGGTTATCGTTGTTGATGAGAGGGCTGCCTTGAAAGCTTTATCCAGGTATTCCTAATAGCCTAATTCTTAATATCCTTGATAAATCAAACATGTCGTAGATCCGATCATAATCATGTTCAATGTTTTGTTTGCTTCCGCTATTGATTCATAATTGTTGAACATGTTTTATGAAATCTGTTTATATCAAGAGCTAAATTTCCAACAACAAATACAGTATGATCATGGCCAGGTATAACATCGGTATGTTGCAGGAGAAAATCAAGAGGTTGTCCTTGTTGAGCGTGAAGTTCGAAATTCAGACCTAGCCACTGATGACAATAACACAATACGACATGGCGATGGTCTAGTACAGCATATTAATCCTAACATACAACATGATATGGACCTTTGGCAAAGAATATGTGAGTATGATAAAGGAACAGCGGAGGTTTCTTTCACTCCAGTTCTTTCAAATAAACAACAACAAAAATTGAAACAAGCATAGGTTCTTGGGAAGCCGCTACATCAAACCCGTTATAGGGGGACTCCACTTCAACTGCTCAATAAATATTTTTTATTGGAATGTGCGAGGTATTGGTAACTCGGATTCTAGAGTTGCTTTAAATAATTTTCCATGTGTGATGGATCTTACATCGATTGATTCTCTTCTTTCTTGTATTCCGCAAGGTGTTGCGCTGACAAGTTAGCTAGTATGAGTCATTTAGTTAAGGGCTCTGTTTGGTTGACTGAATTACTGCCTGTTTTACACTTTGATTTCTAGAAACATATGTGGTGCCTACTTACAGATTCCCTTAATATGTTGTTTCTCTTTTCTTTTTTCTTTCTTGTTTTGAAGGTTTTTGACCTAATCCCCCCTTCTTGTATATACATTTTCTCCCTTTTTTATTTTTATTTTTTTGAGATTGGCGGCATAAGATGGAGGTTAATCGGGGTGCCAACCTAATTGAAATGTCGTTTCTTCCTCTTGATGCTTGTCCTTTCTTTTGGCTTATAAAAAAAGTGTCAGTCTTATATCAAAAATAGTGTTTCTATTGTCACTATTTTTTTTTTTTAAAGAAAAATAGAGGAACATTTTTGTAACAAAAAATTTGAGTTATGTGGTTAACCATTTTACAATCTCATTAAGCATACAAATGAATGTTGTTAAGTGTTAACAATTATTTTAACATGAATTTCACTAACCACTTTAAATATTTCATTAACCATGAAAATGTAAAGCATTTACCACTTATTTTATATAAATATATGCATTCGGTCATTGTGAAAGAAAAATAATAAATTATGTTTTCCTTCAAAAATAATAAATTATGTTTGGTATATTAAAAAAAATATAATTATGTTTGCAACTGTTGAAATATTTAAAAATTTACCCTTGTTTCAAAAAAAAAATTATTTAACCTATAAGAATTATTAAAAAAATTGAAGATCAATACGTTAATATGGGATCTCATCTCATATATACTTTAGATGAAAAAAATATATTAAGTGATAATATATTTATTAAATAATTAAGACTAAGTTCAGTTTCATATGGTTTCAAAAAATAATTCAATTTCTGATTGCTTTTAACAACATTAAGAATATAAAAATACATTCATTGAAACTTGGTTTTGTGTAATTTCTAATATATTTAGACTTATTTTAAATTTGTATTTGGATATATTAGAATGTACAATCCTACTATTAATTGAATGCACCTATAAAAGTACTCCATTTGGTCTCATATATAAGCAAAAATTCTTTTTTTTCTTTCTTTCAAAATCATCGAATAATTAATGTATATGATTTATAATATCAACTAAATACATAAGTTATTGAATGAACCTGAAAAAACTATATTTCCTTATATATGAATAAAGTAGTATACTATTCAAACAATCAATATTATAATAATCGTATTTAATTACCGGTCTATATATGTAATTAGGAAATTTTAATTAATTTAATAATCCTTTAAAAAAAAATTAATTTAAGAATATCATTTTTAAATTAAATTTTATTTAATAAAATTTAATGCTTTGTAACTTTTTTATTTTAGTGGAAAAATTTCCAATGAATGTCACTTTGAAAATACAATTGTTTTTGTGGTCAAAATATTCACTCTATTATTCTCACAATAAATGTCACATTTGACTATTTTATTGATATTAATATTATAAATGAAGGAAATTCAATTGTGATCATACCAATTATTCATATTTTTTGCTGCCTAAACAAATAATAAATTGATATAATCAAAATGAAAAACTAAAACTTGAGTTAATTTGATGCATTAATTAAATGGTACAATTGAAAGAAATAAATAAAACTATATTGCAAATTAAAAGTGACACTCTTTTTTAAGACCATTTTTTTCTTCCAAATATGACTGTTAGTATATTAGTTTAATTCAGACTCCCTCAGTCAGCTGAGTGCGTGGCCCGTTTAAAAAAAAAAAATATATCGTGTTAATGGTCGACCATTTTGATTTTTAAGGTTATATTATGATAATGGTGATCAGAAAATAAATGATATTTAGTAAAAATATTATAATCACTCATCTATTTATACATTTTTTTAATCTGTATGAAAGTATCAAATGAGTCACTCATTTTAAGACGGAGGGAGTAAGTCTTTTAATTTTACAACACAATTTCCTACGAACATGAACTTGTGAAAAGCACACTTGTTTTTAAGTGTGATATACATTTTTTAATCAATATAAAGTAGACTATTTTACTTGGGTAAAAAATAAACGAAAAAAATATTCATAAAAAAAAGAAAAGGAAAGAGAAGGAGTGATATGATATATTGATGATAAAAATCTTTTTGGCGGTCGATCCATTCACCTACTTTAAAATCCTTTTCAATTCTTATGAATGTTCACTTCATATCTTTTTTTGTGCCCGTACGCGGGTTCGTTGGGTTACGTCCGTGTGTAATTGTTTGTTTTGTTAGGATTGTCCAAGGTTGATCGAATAGTCTATATTATCATGTTGTATCCCCGTTTTGGTTGTACCTGGGTCATGTCTAATGTCCCCCATTCTCTGTATCATTCTACTTTTATTTATAAAAATGTTTGCTTAAAAAAAAAAAGAAATTATACCAAAAAAAAAGATATTAAATGAATATTAAAAAATTTGAGGTGTCCAGTTGTATAATTCACTTAACCTCACACACACACTCACACTTTTATACACCCCTCTACCTCTTTATATAACACTTATAACTTCATATCTTCACAATACATTCAAACACTAGTAGCATAACCATGACTTCATTTATCAATGCAACATGCATTTCAATCATAATTGACAAACTTAACTTTCGTCGCCTTAGTTATTCCGACTTGAAGTGCATTGCCTTCACTATCTCTACCATGATCATATACATATCCTTCTTGGTTTCAAGCCTAATTATTTTCAGCTTCTTCATAGCCAACTTCAAACCTCAAATTCCAACCGTTGATCTTGATTCCGTTAACATCACCAACCTTAATACCAAAGCCGTTAATTTAACGGCCACGTTTGATTTATCGTTTATTTTTGAAACTCCTGACAACCATAAACGAAACGTTTCTTTCAGTGACCTCGAGGTTAGGGTTTTGTGGTCTGGAAAAGATAAAATTACACTTGCCAAGAAGATCTTGCTCCCGTTTTCCCAAGTGGAAAACAACGTGACTAAGATCCGAGCTGAGTTAACGGTGATTGAAGTGTTTACTAACAGCAGTGATGTTTCAACTGGAATTGGTGCTGAAAGAGATAGTGGATCGTTGCATATTGGAGTGAGTTTGACGGGTTCGTTTATGTTGAGGGATGGTTTTTCGGAAGCTTTGAGACACGATTTCGATCGAATTGTTGTGAAGTTTCCACCTGGTAGCAACAATGGTACCTATGTGCTGGTTCCTCGCCCCATATTCCCAAATTTATGGTCTAATGTTATGTAATAGGATGTCATTTCTATGGATCTTCAAATTTATTAGATGATTTGTTACAAGATTTAGGATTTATTGTAGTACTATATATCTTTGTAACGAAAACTTGAGTGTGCTGAAATCTAGCATGTTTCTGTAACATTGAGTGATTAATTACAAAGTTGCAATTGATATTAATTAGCAAATTTATTCGGTGGATTTATAATCTCTTATACAACAAACAGTATCAAGCTTGACTTTATAGCTAAATTACTAGACTCATTGGCTGTGTTTTTTTTCCTCTTTCTTATAAACACCAAAATATTGAAATGTTACTGAGACACACAATTTAACATGAACATTTGTATTTTTATACAATTTTAGTTTTTTTAATAATTTTTTCTCTCCTGTAGTCCAACTTCAAAACTTATCTTAAATGTATTTTATCCATGTTTTTTTTTTTTTTACGATTCCCATCTATCTATGTTAGACAAGAATAATTCAATAGAAATTTTATTATTGTTTTTTTTTAAATGCCAAAGAATATATATATATATTGAACAGCAAAATTTTATTAATAAACAAGTCCCTACACAAGATGATCAGGGACCGATAAGACAAAAACTACAAAACAAAGAGACCCAAAAATAATATGCATACACCGTACATCTTAAATACAAATAAAAAGCAAACCTCCAAACCAAATCAACACCAAAACCATGTAAAACCCCCACAAACCAACATAAATCAAAAGTTGAGCTAAAATCTCACCCAACCGTGAATGGGCACATAAACAAAATCCAAACATCTGTCGCCCACTACTCACACCAAAGCCACTCCAAAAAATCATCACACCCGGTGAACCCCCCTAACAACAGCACCTCACCTTCTCATCACCAAAAACCTCAACTCACCTTCTCATCTCCTCAACTGAGCTAAATTTATGAACTCATTTGGATTCCACCACCAATCAATCCTCGGTTTGTTAGAGAAGACACCAAAACAAGCCAAACAACTTGAGTCAAGAAACTGACTCTCGATCTCGAATCAAAACCAATAACCAGAAATAAATCTTTGAGTGTCTTGTTCATTTGTGAGATTGGAAAAAAAGATATAAATTAGGGTTTGTTCTTTGTGAGCTCTTGTGCTAATTTATTGTAACCATTTTGTATCTCTTTGTAAGAACTCGTTGATAGTGGATTGAAGAGATCAATCTCTCCTCCAGAGTAGGTCAAGTTGGACCGAACTGGGTAAACATTTCTTGGTGTTGTTATCTTTCCTCTACTCTCTTTTATCTTGTTTATTCTTTGATTAGATTGTAGTTTTACTATACACTTGATTTCTAGATTAAATCTAGATTGTTGTTGTTGCTTGTGGTTATTTTCTTTTGGTTATCGGTTGTCATTGATACTTTCTCCACAAATCTAAATTTCATTGATGTGAGGTTTGAAATTGACCGAATTCACAACAATTAGAAACAACACTACTACAATGGGAATTTAATTCATTAATTAAAAAATAGTTAAATCTCATTGAAATAGAAACAACATCAATTTAATAGAACAATATTTGATAATTTATTTTAAAGCAGATAGACGGACACACACATCAGTGCTTATCTTTCTACTAGTTAATAATAAATACAATATTTAAATTATGGTTAAATTAATTTAAATACTAATAAAAAGTTAAATAGCATTTTATTAAAATAGAATGAAATTATTGTTTTACTTGAAAAATAGTTTTTTATAGTATGAAAAACCTATTTTTTAATAAATATAAAATATACTTTATGAAAAAAAAACTACATTTTTGTATTAAAAAATGGTTGGTCCCTTAACTATTTAGGTAGTATTGCTTTCGTCCCTTAATTAAAATTCGATTTATTTTGGTCCCTTAACTTCTCTCTGTTACACATTTTGGTCCTTTCCGTTAGTTTTAATTCAAAAACGTTAGGTTTTCTTCATTTTCTTCTGGAATTATTCTGGGATTCTTGTTGTTGAAGGTTGATGGAGATGATATGAAGATGAAAAAAGAGGAGAATAAGATGAAGAAAACCTAACGTTTTTGAATTAAAACTAATGGAAAGGACCAAAATGTGTAACAGAGAGAAGTTAAGGGACCAAAATAAATTGAATTTTAATTAAGGGACCAAAGCGATACTACCTAAATAGTTAAGGGATAAAAAATGCAATTTAGCCTTTTTTTAATAATAAATAATTTTTTTTAAAACTAATAAATTAAAATTAGTTTAAGAAATAATAAAATTATTATTATTGTATAATATAATTAATTAGAATGCTCAAAAATAGAAAATTGCATGGATTGGATTGATATCCATCCATTTAGAATATGATAATGAATGAATTGAATTGTATTTTACGTTTAAATTTTTGAGTTGGATTTGATATTTTTACTATATTTAGTGGATCTTAACAAATTAATGGATTTTTGCAGTTCATCCATCTATTTTACCACTCATGATGATCCAAAGTTCTCATGCTCCAACTTGTATTGTATATCTATACGGAGGTAGGCTAGAGAAGTGATGCTTCCATAGGCCTATTGTAGAATTTATTTATATGAAATATGAAATAAAAACTTAATTATGTTTAGGAGAATATTCATATTCGATCTGAATTAAACAGTACACAAATTTTATATAAAGAGCATGTAAAAAAGGCATGCAAATGCAGAATGAGACTCAAGAACGACTAACTCGAGACTATAAAAGGCATGCAAAGGCAACTTGTATAAGTATGAGCTTATATGTTTAGTAAGAATGTTGGCCAGAATATGATGAGTTGGCTCAAGCTATACCAATGAAGAGTTGTTTCCTTATACCAATGAAGATTTGTAACCAAATGGAAATGATTATTTGCAGATTCTGGTGGGGGTCAGAGAATGGATTAAAAGAAATTGCACTGGACAAAGTGGACCACTTTGTGTACATCCAAGAAGGAGGGGGGCATGGGGTTCAAAACTTTTAGAGACTTCATTGAAGTTATGTTTGCCAAATAGTCTTGGAGGTTGATCAATTATCCAAATTCTCCTATTGCTATGTGTTTTAAAGAAAAATATTATCCTAATTGTCATTTCCTCAAAGCTCACAATGGGCACAAGCCTTGCTACACTTAGATAAGCATAAATCATGCTAAATGGATTATTGAAATGGACAGTTGCTCGACTATAGGCAATGGTGAATCCGTTAATATGAAAACTGACAACTGGATTATTTATCATAAAGGGTTTAAACTCAATGGATTTGAATCCTCTCCAGTCAAAATTTCACTGGATACTCTGCAGTGTAGATCTGAACCTTTAATTACCCTTTTAATAATTATAAATGTTTGAAATGAAAAAAATTAAATGGAGAGGATCTCATTGGATTCTCTAGTCACACGAGAGAATCCCCTCCCAAACTCTTAAACCCAGAATCATCTGGAAACAGGGGTTCTCTTGGCTAGGGACCTTTTGGATAAAGATAACAAGCATTGGAACATGGATATTATTCACATAAATTTCAACTCTTTAATTTTGATAAAGAACCTATGCCTCTTATGAACTTAAATGAGAATTATGCCTCTTATGAACTTAAATGAGAATGATAAACTTTGCTTGATGGAATCTATACTATTAGGTCAGGTTACTACATGATCAAAGAATGGGAGAAATACCAATATGAAGGCACTTCTGACGTAAATAACTACAACTAGGTAAAATTATGGAAAAATCATGTATGATCTTTAGGGTGATCGAGGAGCAACTTGATATCTAGAGGGACGTTAGATCCCACCAAACTAACCTCTTAAATAGAACTCTTAATTTATAAGTGATAATTGTTTGCATTAATCCAAAAAAGAAACAGAGAGGATTCAAAGAATCTTAATCGCCGCTAAAATTTGCAATCAAAACCCTTTAATTTTCCACAAGGAAACGTACCCAGACCACTATACGTTCAAACTTGGCATTTGGTGAAGCAAACTCTGGAGACCATTTAGAGACTGCTAGATAATGATAAAAAGTCAACCAATGTCCTCCAGTCATGATTTTTTCTTTATCTGATGCTTTGTCGAGTTTCACCATATAAAACGTGTCGAATTCCACCAAACTCGAGAGACCATTGAGAGACTGCTAGACTCTTGAAACCATTAATATTAAACCTAATCACATCTGACCAAGAAGGTGATCAAACAAAAATTTAGAGTCTCGTTACATAAAACGCTTTAAATACCTCATGGTCGACTATAATCCTCGTTATTCATTAGAGTATGTTTGACCATCTTTCTATATACTCCATCCGTTTCTAATATAAGTAAAATTGACTTTTTAGATTCATTCAATTAATGATGTATGTGGTCCATATTATGACCACATACATCATTAAATGAATGAATTTAAAAAATCATTTTACTTATATTTAGAAATCGGAGGGAGTAATGAATAGAGTATGAACAACGTTGGTATAAAGAAATCATGAAGCCTCTTTGACCACTCATATAGATATAATTTCATATAATGAATATGTGTTAGAAAGATGGTTGAAAATAGTATTTTTTTTATTAAGATGGTTGAAAATAGATATAATTTCATATAATTAATAAGTATTAAGAGCTTTTTTTTAAGCCCGTGGCCACTACTCAGAACTAAGTTTGGCGACTTGGGAATTAAAGGTAAATAAATGCCAAAATAAGACAAACATGACTTGCTTATATGAAGCTTTCACTATAGTACAAAATCCCTTATAAAGACAAACATTTTTGTCTGTCACCAATCCATGCAAGGGGTTGTTCTTCATGAAATCCTTGATTTCTATGCAAAAAGTCAAAATTAGTATTTCCTCCGTTCCTTTTTAATTGTCACTTTTGAGTCTTTTACAGAAATCAAGACAACAAATAATTTTTACTACTTTTGATGCAATAATTTATTTTTTTCCTATAATAACCTTCATCATTTAATATCTCATTTCATTTACTTCTCTCTCTACAATAAATAATCAAGGGTAATAAAGACAAAACAACATTTAATGTTGTATTGAACTTTGAAAATGACGCTTAATTAGAAATAAAAAAATTATGCAAAAGTGACAATTTAAAAGGAACGGAGGGATTAATAATTTAAAATATACTTCAACCGTCCCAATATATAAACAAAAATTAATCAATCAAAGTTAATGTATTTGATTTAAAATTTATATTAAATACATGAACCTGGTTGACTCATTTTTGCTTATATTTTGAGACGATAAAGAAGTACTTTTTTAACGTAACAACGTGTGTCGGTGTTAGTGTCATCTCAAGGTCCGATAGTCAAACGTAACATAACAACAAAGTCCCTCTCAATAATTACTTTTCCATTTAACTCATCTTACCTCTTCTACCTCTCTTTGTATTTGCAATTTGCAATTGCAATGGCACCTCTATTGAACTCAAAAACAGCATCCATGATTGATGAACTACTTAAAATCTTTCGATTATGCTTCCGTGAAATTCCTTCTGATGTAAGAGGAATTGTTTACTTTCTTTGCAGCTTCATCTTTGCCATAATTTTTGTCAATTGTTCTGCCTTCATTTTCTTTTTCATACTAAGTCCCATCCTACCTCACTACCATCCCACCATCAAACTAAACTCTATCAACGTTACATCACTTGATACTCATGCTGTTAATTTAACGGGAACATTTGACATAACCTTTGATTTCAACACTTCCAAATGCAATGATCGTAGTATTGTTTCATATCATGACATTGAGGTCAAGGTTTGGTGGAATGGAAATAAGGATATTACCCTCGCCACAACCCGGCTGTCTCCTTTTAGTCAAAGAACCAATAGTGTGACTAAAGTCGGAGCTATTTTAAAGGTGGTTGATGGATTCAATAACGACGGTGATGTGGTGAAGGGGATTGCTTCTGAATTGGCTTGTGGATCGGTTAATTTTGGAGTAAGTTTGTTTGGTTTGGTTCGGTTTGAGGATGATTCATCGGAGTCACTAAAATATGTGTGCAATCAAGTTGTAATCGTGTTTCCACATGGTAGCAACAATGGTATTTGGAAGACTTTAGGGTTTCCTTGCCCCAAATTGTATCGTAAATTAGTAATTTAGTCTAAATTTGACTGTATTATTCATTAAAAGTGTGATTTGTCTGTTGTTTTTGCTCTCCTATTTTCAATAATAAAAATAAAAAAATTTAAAAAAGTTTGTTTATGCATGGATAAAATAAAGTTTATGTATCTAGTTGATAATTTGGACTAAATACATCAATTTTTTTGACATATATTTCATTACTTTTTTTTTGAGAGAATATATTTCATTAATTAGTAAGTTTATTAGTTGGTAAAATTGTGCATTATAGTAGATCTAGCTATCCAAAGAGTTTTTAGTGACCTGAAAAAGAAAATATCTTAGAATATATTTTGATTAAAATGCACTTTTGACACTTCCGGTTTCCAAAATTAGCAAGTGGCCTCCTAGTTCGAAAAAAATGCGTCACGTCATCATTAACCGAGTCAAAATCAAGGGAATTATAGTTTTGCAAAGGAGGCAAAACATAAAGGGTCAAAAATGCATTTTAGCCTATATTTTTCTATAGTTATGTGTAGCACTAACTCCTTCAAAACTTTTGTGTTTGTTTGCTATTCTAAAAAGCCTTTTTTTTTAAATAAGTTTTTAATCTTTATAAATATTTTAAATATTGTTTTTTTATCCATTTACTGAAGTGGGGTTGTTCTTGGGTGTCTTTGAACGTCGTTTTGAGTTTGTTTTTGAATCTATTTGCCGTCGCTCGTAAGGCAATAGGCTTGGTCCATGTATAATGTAGGAGGGTTTCCTTGGTAATATTATTTCATCCCAATTTTAATAATTTTTGGTTTGTTTTCTGTTTTGGATTTTCGGTCCATTAGGGTTTTCCTTAGTATTTAAACATTTCGGTTGTTGCCAGAGAGACAATTTTTCACTCAATAATAGTTTAGAGTTTTCTCGATTTTCGATTGATTCGGGAACTCTATTTTCTCAAGTTTGTCGCTTGCAAACTCATTTTTTTTAATCTAGGTTTAGTGTTTACTAACCTACGCTTTCGACTACGTCAAAGTACTAGGGGGTTGTCTTCTTTGGATGGTTTCCAGGCAATTGATTGTTGGGGGGTTGGTGTTTCCTCTCGGTGGCCTTTCTTTTCATTGGGTGTTTTGTGTGTTTTTCATCTTTTTAGTTTTCTGGTTGGTTGAAGGGTACACTTTTTTTTTTTTTTTTGACAAAATGGGTACCCTTGGTTGTAGGGTACATTTGACTTTTTTGATTCATTGCATAAAATATGTATTTGGTCTATATTCTAGACAAGATACATCAATTACTCAATGAATTTAAAGTCAATTTTTCTTATAAATAGGACCGGAGGGAGTATTTCAATTAGGAAATTTTAAGGAACTAACTCCAACTTGATTATAATCTACTTTTTTAAAATATATCACACCTTGACATAAGTCACGTTATAACATTTGAATAACCGTTTAGAGCTGAGATCATTTTTTCCTAAAATAAATGGCAATGTTCATTTGTATAGTTTTGTAGTAAATGCATCATATAAATGCACACTTTTCTATGAGTTACACATTTATACACCAAATTTATACAGCAAACATATAGTAATAAGATGTCTATTTCTATTAATAAATGGAGAAGATCTCTGCTCGTTTAGAATTGATTCAAATTCATAGCAAGATACAATCACATGACTACTAAATTGTGACAAATGTCTTGACCAGTTCAATGATTTTAGAAGATACATACATGTGCCTTGAAATTGAATATTGTTGAGTGTTTAAGCATCTTCTTAATTGTGACAAATGTCTTGACCAATCCAACACTTCTAATTATTTTTATTCCTTAGCTCAAATCAGATGAGCTATTCCATCATTCACCGTTATTAGTAATAACCAAAATGCTACTTAGTTATTACTTATTATAATTTTTAAAATAAGTATAAAGATGCTAACACATATGGTATTAAAAGAGGACAGAGTTTATGGGAAAATGGTACAGTCATTATATCTCCAATTGTTTTAATAGTACTATCTCCGTCCCTAATTATAAGATCCTTTTGAAAAAATAATTTGTCCCTTTTTATAAGACCCTTTTGGTATTTCCAAGTACATTAATTATTTCTTTACTAACATACCCTTATTTATTTTGCATTTTTTTCTTCAATCAACAATAAATATTATATTGAAAATATAAATTAACTCTCTCTCTTAAGGATAAAATTGTAAAAACAATAGTAATTATATACAAATTTAATACTACAATCAACTTTCTTAATCTCCGCAATTTTGGCAAAATGCTCCTATATTTAAGGACGGAGGTAGTACCTTCAAAACTAAGTTTTATTTTATGGGTTGCTTCCAGGACACTGGTTAAGGAAGACAAAAAAAAAGTTTTAATTTTAAAAATACAACTTTTTAAACTTTTGAGGAGTTGATTACACAAATTCGAATATTATAGTACTATATTTACTTCTTTAACCAGTACTCCGAGGACACCGGTTAATATTTTCCTTATTTTATTACCACCTAATTAAGCAAATGCTTTAATGGCACTTATTAACAAGACATTTTAAAAAAGAAAAAAAAAACATAAAACAAGACCCGAAGTAAACGATACTCCCTCCATTTCACATTTTTACACATATTACAAAAGATGTATAATGAATTAGAGAAAATGATAAACTACCTTTTATTAGGTATTAGTGTAATCACCATTACCATACTTATATAGTGAAATGTATTCTTTGTGAGTGGTAAAATTAGAATTATGTAGAGAATATAAAAAAAAATAAAAAGAGAAGTTAATATTGTCTTACAAATCAAAATTGTCGTTCATTTTAGAACATTTTGTTTTACAAATGAAACACTCATTATGAGATGGTGGAAGTATTACAAAATAAAATATAAGCAAACAAAATAGTTGAAATATTGATGAATCTGAACTAAATTTGTGACCATGTTTGTTGACATTTCAACTTTCATTTTTGTTTATATTTCATTCCAAATGAAATACATCATAACTCAATTAATTATTAATTCAAAGATAATTTATACCTAAACTATAGTCTTTTTGTTATAAAATAAAGATTAATTTATACCGAAAACACTGATTTTTGTACATATATCTCGTCTTATCTTTAAGTAACTCTTTTATATTTTTTGGCACTATTTCCCATGTATGTTACTTTTCAAAATGCATTTCTTTTTTTGTGTGGTCAATTTTTTTTTTTCTTTTTATATAATGAATTAGTTTTTTTAAAAGGAAACTGAAATTTGATATGATTGTAAAGTAAACCGTTTCTACTTTTAAAAATGAAATAGATTTCTTTCAATTTGAAATTCTTCATTAGTCACAACTCACAAGCTTAAACGAAAATTACTCTCTCTGTTGTCTTTTAAGTGTTGTTTAAGTATTACTTTTGTGTTTCTATTTAACTGTCATAATTTACCAATTATATTTTGGTCAATTACTCCTACTTACTCATGATCAATAAAACTATTTAATGATATCTATTTGAAAAATTCATATATTATTTAAACAAATATCTTTTTTTTTATTGTTATTTAAACTTCTTTTAAACATATATTTGTTACATAGAACAATAGTTCCATGAAGAATTTAAATTCTATAAACAAGATGATAAACATTGTTAAAATATCAAGTGCAAAATTAAAAAAAATTAAAAAAACAACTTTGATGAAAAAAAATAAAAGACTTCTTGAAGAAGGAATATATTTTAATTTAGTTTGCTTTACAAACAATATTTAGATTATTCACAATTGTTTATTATGGAGGATAGAAAAAGGTGCGTGTGCCTGCAAAAAGATAGAAATATGTTTGAGAGAGTGAGAGTAAATTGAATACCTTGTACAGAAAAACATGAAATATATTGGAAAGAGATATTGTGTGCAAAAAAAAAAAAAATATTGATTGATTAAAATGAGTATAATAGAAATAAAAAACCCCAAAATTTCTTTTCTTTAATTTGAATGGTCTATTCTACATTTAAAAAAATTGTTCCTTAGAAAGAAAGAAAAACTTAAAAGAGAACAAAGATTGCAAGAGTACATTTAATTTGATTTTTTTTTTATTAAAAAAATCATTACTCCGGATAAGGATTCATTTGATGTGCCCTCGGATAAATTAAGTAATTATTCTTTAAAAATGTTAAAGTTTTCAATTTTTAATATATCGATTACACAAATTTTCATAAAAAGTTATCATTTAAGGTCTTTAACTAGTGCCCCAGGCACTAGTTAACATTTTTCAAAGTTAAATACCGAATAAAACAAAGAACAACACATGTGAGAACAACCCAACAAAAGACAAAACATCATACACAAACTTTTATGATACTAAATAATTTTTTGTCTTGTACGATTTTTTGCGTACAAAAAACTATTTTTGAATTTTAGACAATTTTTTTTTTGAAGAAGTTAAAATGAATTATATTACCATCTCAAAAGAGTGTTTCCTAGCACAAGACGTATCCAGGAAAGGACATCAGAGTCAAGAACAATATTTACAATAGTTGCCTGAACAGAGCATAAAAACAGAAAAGAAACTCTTAGTCTATGCCAATATGGTAAACTTGTGTGATTTAATGAGGGACAAAAATTTCAGCCCCTGTCTTGTCTCTTGCCTCCACGTTTATCAGTTTTACAATAAAACAAAATAAACAGTTGTTTTACCCCTCCCCCTTAGAACACTTATTAAGAAGACTAGAGAAGAAATTTTGTCTTGGAAATGATACATTCAATATATTGAAACTTTAAAAAATAACTTTTTCTACTTAAAATTTATCAACTATTTTCATTTTTGTAGTAGCTTAATACTCCCTCCGTCCCAAATTGTATGCCGCTTTGGAAAAAAAAAATTATCCCAAATTATATGTCGCTTTACAATACCAATAAAATATTAATGTTACTTTTTCTATTATATCCTTACTATTAACTACTCTCTTTTCTTTCAATTATTTCATTTATCTTTTCCATACCATTTATTAAGGATAATTTTGTAAAACAACTCATAATTTCTCTTCCTCACACAATATTAATTACATTTCTTAATACGTGTGAAATGGCCAAAACGTCATACTCGTCAGCAATACCCTTTATTTTTTGTAGCAAATCAAACGGGTGAATAATATTTGGGGTTGTGAGGTGCAACCTCACACACTCTACTAACAACAAAAACACGCACTTTCATGCATTCTTCTCCCTCTATTTATAACAACACTTTTAGTTCATTTCTTCACATCACCTTCAAGTAACAACAGTATCACATCCATGGCATCCTTCATTGCAAAATCCATATCCATCATGTCTGACACCGTTTCTTCACTCACTTCCGATGTGAAGGCCATTTTCTTCACTCTCTGCACCATGTTCCTTTGCCTTTTCATTGGCATTACAAACCTTGCTTTTCTTAGCCTATTTATAACCCCCCTTAAACTCAACACCCCCCTTGTTCATCTCGACTCTATCACCGTAACATCCCTCAATACTCAAGCCGTTGATTTAACGGCCACATTGAATTTAACATTATTTTTCCATGCTCCCAACTACGATGAAAAAATCGTTTGTTACAAAAACGTTGAAGTCATCGTTTGGTGGTCAGGAAAAGATGATATTTTTCTTGGCAGAACAATCTTGTCACCATTTACCCAAGCGCCCGGTAGTGTGACTATGATTAGGGCTGGGGTAACGGTACCCCCCGGTATCAGTAACGACCGTGATATTGCTATCGGACTTGGTGCTGAGAGAGATCGAGGATCGGTGCAAATTGGGGTGATTTTGTTGGGGTATATGGTGACGGATAGTGCTTCAGTATCAATGACGTTCAAGTTTGGCCCAAATGCTGTAAAATTTCCAGCTGGTAGCAGAAATGGTGCCTGGTCTTGGGCGATTCCTCGCCCAATATTGATGCATAATTTCATGGTGTAGTGTTATCTAGTGGCAGGGTGTATCATCTTTGTAATCTTTTTTGTTCACCTTGTTTCATGAATTAATTGATATAATAAAGTTCGTATTTTGAGTTAAATATTGGTGCTCTTATTCGCTGTGTTGCATTGAAGTTTATTTATTTGATCTGCTATATATGCTATGTTCAATGGAGACTTAATTGGCTTATAAATCATAGCATATGCAAATCAATTTTAATCGATCTCTTCTGGCAATTATGGTGATTAATTGATAACAAAATTAGTCTTATAATTATAGATACCAAATCGCTAATCATCACTCAAGATCATGTTTTTCTTAACCCATCATTATCCGATTCAAGATCTAATGTCATTGTTGGTGATTTTATGATTTCCTTGTTATTTTGCTTTGCTTTATTTTAGTAGTTTGTATCGGGTGTGTTTGGTATTTGAAAGTGATTTGGTTTACTAGTATTTTGAGTAATTGGATTATAGCGGCTTTAGCTAAATTCACCATCCTCTTGGCCTTACAAGTAAAATTTCAAACAATAAAAATAACTGAACCCTAGTCTTTCTCAATCTCTGATCTTCCATTTTCTACGACATCTAGTGTACGTTAGTGCCTTTTCAAGTTGCCATTCCATGTGCACGACACTTCTCTATGTGCTATCTAATCTCTGACACGACTCTTCTTTTTCTGCAATTCATAGTCCAACGGCTAGACCCCTTCTCTTTGTGTCTCTGTGTGTGTGGGTGGGTGAGGGGTGGGGGAGGGGTAGCGTTCTTGCTTGACTTAAATGATGGATTAAATAAAGGAATGAAAGAGTTAAGAAATTAAAGCGATTAACTTAGTAACATTTTATACTAAAAAAGAAAGACCGCTTTTCTATGCAGAACAACGTGACTTGGCACGACCGAATCTCCTACAAATGCAACCCTTATCTAAGATAATCTTATAATCTTTTTGCTCGATTACCTTGTTAAAGTTTGTTTTTAAATTGTTTCTAGTTTGTTGCTAGTCCCACATCGCTTAGGTTCCCGGGATGTTCAGTGTATAAATATGCTTGAGTACCTTCATCCTTTGAATTAGCTTTTGGGATGAGAACCAAGCGTATATAACATACATTTTATCCCTGAAGTTATATTTTTATGAAAATTTATTCTTTTATGATACGCTATTTAAACAAATTCTCATTTAATTAGAATTTTTCTTTAAAGTAAATCTGTGTTAAAATAAATAAAGCAAATAATATATACTATAAAAATCTTTTATAATTGATAATTTAAGATACACGAACGCATAGACAATTATTTCACATACTTGATAATCAATTTTGTTCTTAATTCTTATTACAACATGGATTTTTTCTTTATATATTATAGTTTCCCATATGAATTTTCTTTTTCTGGCTCTGCCACCAAGCCTACTCATTTGTGAAAAGAAAAAAAAAATTAGGCTTAATTGCACTTTTGGCCCCTTATCTTTCCAAAAGTTGCGATTTTGGCCCCCCAACTAATTAAAATACAAAACAACCCCCTATGTATTGGATCTTTGCCAGTTTTGGCCCCCAAGGCCACTTTTGACTTAGTCTTCGCTGACGTGGCACCCACATCCCTTTAGTGAGGTGCCACATGTCAACCATTATGGATGCCACATCAGCGAAGACTAAGTCAAAAGTGACCTTGGGGGTCAAAACTGGCAAAGATCCGGTACATAGGGATTTGTTTTGTATTTTAATTAGTTGAGGGGCCAAAATCGCAACTTTTGAAAAGATAGAGGACCAAAAGTGCAATTAAGCCAAAAAACCAATATGGCTATTCAAATTCAATGTGAATCATGATCATTTACTATTAAGAATTTATGCAGTATAACAAT
Source organism: Medicago truncatula (assembly GCF_003473485.1). Lineage (NCBI taxonomy): Eukaryota > Viridiplantae > Streptophyta > Magnoliopsida > Fabales > Fabaceae > Medicago > Medicago truncatula. The sequence goes on along the minus strand of NC_053042.1, from coordinate 29,223,947 downwards.
ATATCTTAAGTTCAATATATGTATCAACCACACAATTTTTGAGACTTCATCATCTTTATCTCCACAAAGCCATTAATCCTTACTTAACTCTTCAACTGCAGGTCCATAAGCCCAACTGCAAACTAGATAATAGAGTATATTAAGGGCACTAATTCCAGCTATAAGCCAAGAGTACTTGTCAAAATGACCCTTGTTTATATCATCAGAAATCCACCCATCTTTTCCTCCTCTTGAAGTAGTGTTTTCTACAATGCTGAACAATAAAGAAGATACCAAGCTTCCTGCAGCCATTCCCAATCCAGAAAGCGAAGCAGCGACACTAGACATAGTACTTGGAAACTCTGTGTAATAAAACTCATTTTGGCCTATGAATTTGACTGCTTCAGATATACCAGCCAGACAGAGTTGAGGTGCAAGCCACAATGCCGAAATTTCCAAAACTCCATCATTCGCATTTCTTCTCCTTATAGTCTCAAAAATTGCTGCATTTACTAAGTGGAGAAAAGATAAAAACAAACCAATTCCCATTCTTTTCTTTGCACCGATCTTAACTGGTTTCCCTCTTATCTTTGATGCTAAAGGAATAAGAACGTGGTCATAGAGAACTATCCATATAATTATTGTAACTATACTAATAACGCTCAAAGATCCCGCTGGAACTTCAAAGTTGGAGGTGATATGTCTGTTCAAGGTTTTAGCTTGAAGCAATCCAAATGAACCTCCCACGCTAAGGGTCATCATGATCCCACTAGACCATAATGGAATAACTCTAACAATGGCTTTTAGTTCTTCTACTTGATCTACTGTGCATAGATTCCAGGGGTTTATTCTTGAACCATCACATGCTATATCTTGTTCAAATTCCTTAATAACACAAGCTTTGTTCAGAAACCTGAGATATAAAAGTTTGTTACAAATATTTCACCAAAATTTATGGAATATTCAAAAGATAAAAAGAAAAGTCTACCTTAGTTTATCAGTTGGAACCACAAGATTTGAGTCCTTGTTGTGATGGTAAAATTGAGGTGAATTTTTAGGCGGTAATGTAAGTTTTCTGTTGTTACAGGAAGCAACAGTTACTTGCGCAAAACTAGCGAACAAGTTGGTTCTTTTTTGAATCTTTACATAAAGAGGAGAAGCAAGAAAGAATAACAATGTGGATAAAAACATGAGTGCTGCTGGAACTCCAAAACCAATTTTCCAACCAAGATGATCTTGGATATATACTATTACAGTGAGAGCTATTATGGCAGAGATACTTGCAAAAGCATAATACCAGCTGAAAAACATTTCCAAGACCCTATTGTTATTAGGGTTATCTTTTATATTTACTTGGTCTGCACCAAATGCCATGGAACATGAAACACCACCACTTGCAATTGAAATGAGAATAAAGGCAGATATTAACATTGCCATTTCCCATGATGTTGGTGTTTGAACGCCTTCCGTTGGTTTGATCATTGCTGTTAACCACAACAATGCCATTCCCTATAACCACAAAAAAGGATAATTTGTTACCAACTTTTCTCATTACATCATGAAGTTCAGAGCATACTTTTTTTTTAAGAAGTTAAACTAGGCCATCCAAATTGGCTCCAGGGACAATCGAATCTGAGACCTTGAGGAGGAGCAAACTCCAAGGCCCCAAGTCAACACCACCAGGCCAACCCAAGTTCAGAGCATATAGTTTCAACTCTCAAATTGCGGTCTCCATCCGCAATTGCTGTTGAAATATTGCCGATGCGTTAGCCTCTACGATGGCATCACACCGCAACTACGGTGTGAACTTTAATTACGTACGTGTATAGCCACACCGTAACTGCATTGCTTCACGATTTGCATCACACAATTTCGGCCATGTTCGTTTAAATCTTTCCAAAATTAAAAACTAAAGCACCCCTCAATCCGTATTTACAAGGTTAATTAAGACCGCTATGGTGGGTAAATAGTGTATTGAAACCAGTTCCACATTATATGGTTTGTGAAAATTTTAAATTATTTAACGCCGCAGCAGTTGAAATGCAAGTCACAGCAAGCATAATGACCACAATTGCAACGATTGCAACTGTAATTTAAAACCACGGTTCAAAGTATTGATTGAATATTGAACAAGTTTGACACATATCAGGATAGGCTCTGATCTAGACGTCTGTTTATGTTGGTCTAAATTATCTGTTTGGATTTATTCATGTTGGAGGTTTACCCATTTGTCGGGACTTGGAGAACATTTATGTTGATGTATTTTTGATATCATGCCATGTATGCTTCGAAGTATTTGGTTTATATCCGCTGCGACTGTTGAGATTTTTATGCATGCATGTTGAATTTGAATTTTGTATGATGATGTAGCGTCTATTTCTTGAATATATGTATTATTCGCATGTTTTACCGCTTTAATAGAAATAAGGCGTTACATAAAGCACCCTTCAATCCCTATTTACGAGGTCAACTAAGATTTTTGTGGGTAAATAGCTATGAAGCACGTGCACTCTTCGGATTACACGTGTCCTGACTCCCGATGTCAGACACACGACACCGACACTTATAATTACACTAAATTATGTGATTTTCTCTAATTATTAACCGTGTCAACGTGTGTGTTGGCACCCGTGTCACTTTATATGGTTTGTAAAAAATTTAAATTATCTAAAGCAGCAGCAGTTGCAATGCAGGTCCAGCAACCGTAATGATCAAAATCGCAACGACCGCAACTGTAATTTAAAACCAAGGTTCACAGTATTGATTGAATAATTAACAAGTTTGAATTTCAATATATATATATATATATATATATATATATATATATATATATATAGACATACCAGGAAACTGACAGCAGAACCTAATCCAACACTTAAGAATCGACCCAAATAAGAATCTGCAATAAAAGCACCAACCACAGGCATGAACTTGCTGGCTGCAGCAAATAAGAGGAGTATCTGGTTAGCTTGGCCAAGATGAAGGTTGTAAGGTCCCATCAAATACAATATCATGTTGGGCAAAATTCCTATGCTTGCTGTATTGCTAAGTGCCTCATTTGCTGTAAACAATCACATCAACAAAACCTTATTATTACTCAACAAAATGCAGCTCATTAAATGTAAGCAAAAATTCAAGTATTCTCTTTGATGTGAATGAGAAAAATAAGTATAACTAGTAAAGATTCTTGTGCAATATATAGTGCATTATTTTATTTTATTTTAAGCAAAATAGAAAGCATATTAAAAAAAGAGAACAATACAATAGTCGTAAACTATCTTAACTTTGGGATGTCATTTGATCTTTTCATTTTGTCTGGTGTAAATATTGGCAAAAATCCCTTTTTGGTTAGTCTTTGAAACTTGTAATATCTTTTATAAACCTAAGTATTATGTAGCGTTAATCTGCACATTGTTGATTCTTTCATTGATTCCAATTAGTATCATGTTAATTGTAATGTTGTTTTCCTAATCTCTTGAACAAAATAAAACATGCTCTTTTCCTACGGTAAATCTTTATAATGCTTTGCTAAATATTTTAGAAATGTACATATATATAACTTCTAATTAACGCTTGTCGCGTCATTTTTTCGGAGATCAAGGCTATTTGATTAGCTTTTGACTCACTAATTTATTTCACGACCGAACATTTAATTTTTAAGGAAAAGGGGAAAAAAGTTCAAAACACCCCATATTGAAAAGATTTAGGGTTCGGGGGTTAGTTACATAAAGGGAAGGTATTAGCACCCTTTACGTCCATAGTACTCTACGGGAACCTCTTGGTTTTATTTAATTCAATGTGCTATAACTTGCTTGCTTATTTTGAAAAGAAGGAATTAATATGATGAAAAAGAAAATAGAAAGTGAGACCTAATTTATCTACATTTTTTATTGTTTGAAAGGACATGGTCCTCTGCCTACGTACCCGTGAGGGATCAAAACCTCGTAGTTCGGGGTAGAAAACAACGTTTGATTGGTTTTGTGTTTTTTTATTAGTTTTTTTGAAAAAGGTTTTAAAGATAAAAGCCAAGTGGCAAATAAGAATTTGTTTGTGTTTTTTATTAAAAAAAAAAGATAACTCGAAGTATGATTAAATTGATTGATATTTGATTGAGAAAATAAAATGAAAAAAAGGACGATCACTTGATTTAGGATCAAGGTTTATTATGGAAAAATGTTTTTTTTGTGATTTTTTGGTTATTTGCATGTTTTTGTGATTTTTGAATAAACATATAAACTAACGGAGCATAAAGAATAAAAGCGCGGCTACCCTAAGTTAGAAATATAAAATCTATGACTATTACATAAAAAGCCTATTTACATTCTAAGGTCTGCAATAAAATTAAAATGCTAAGAAAAATAAATAAATGCGAAAAAGAATAAAAAAAAGGTCCAAACACATGGTGGGGTGCAGAAAGCAAAAAAAAAAAAATTGGGCTTTAAGGAAACGAAACGGGTCGCGGGTCATGGGTCATGGGCGACCCGGTTTGAAGAGTATATAAGGGTTGTAAACCCTAAATTTCTCATTTCCTTCCCCTCCTTCTCTCTCTTCCGTCTCCTTCTCTCTCTAAATCCCTATCCTCTCTCTTCTCTCTTCTTCTCCGGTGGAGGTGAGGGGCGGCCGGCGCGGCGGTGGGCCGGCCTAGGCGGCGGCGCCGCCGTGCCGGAGCTAGAAGCTCCTATTTTTTTTTGCTGTTTTCACTCGACTCTCTCTCCTCTATTCATTTACAAACTTGAAATTTCCAGAATCAAAACCAACAACCCTAGATCTAAAAGAAAGAGATACTACTACCTTTATTCGTTTGGTTCTGTGATGTTTGTTTCTGGATCGGCCGCTTTGAGTGAGGTTTGCGATCTGTTTGACGAAACCTGTTGTGTAATAGCCCGAAATTGTGCTGCGATGCCGTGTTGCGTACGTGTGTGTGTACGTGTGTGTACGTGTGTACGTGTGTGTGTTGTGCTGCGATGCCGTGTTGCGATTCCGTTTCCTCTGTTGTTCCTCGTGTTTTGCTGTATTTCCCGTGTTCTGTTGTTCTCTGTTTTTTTTCGTGTTTTTCTTTGTTGTGCAGGTCTCTACTTATAGAGTGAGTTTGAGGCTAGGATTTGTTACTGATGAGCAAAAAATCAGTAGTTTGTGGAGGAGAAAAAGGGAAATGCGTTTGTTTTTTTACTGGATTTGTTTCAGATGAGGCAGTGTGAACTGGATTTGGACTGGAACAGCATACGCGTGATGCTGTTATTCTGCACCTGGACCTTTTTTGGATTTTGGACTTTTTGGACTTAAAAAGAAAAAAATAATTAAAAGGATAATATCTAAAAAATAAAAATTTAAAATGGGAATAAAAGAAATTTAATCTAATCTTGGACTAAAATTAAAATTAGAGTTCTAAATTAAAAGATGGAAATAAATAATTAAAGGCTGAGAGAAGAGGGCCCGATTCGGAATTTTATGAGGTATTTCAAAATACCTCCCTGCCGAATTTTTCACTGAAATGCGAGTCTGGTCCGAGTTCGGAGACGTGTGTCAGTGGGATCTTAGGTCAAAATTTGGGGTATGACAGATGCCCCTATTTAAGTTTTCTTCGCTCAGAGGTTCGAAGGTAAAATCTTTGACTCGACGAGCCGAAGAGACTTAAATACAAAAGTGCACCAATTTTGACCTAAGAGGTTTATGAATGCTCATGATTTAATTATGAATGCATGATGACAGTGACGGCTCGACTGGAATAAAAAGACACTAGGATACCCGAATTCTTCGAAGAAAGGGATCCGACTTTACTGGGGAATCTGGTTTCACTGGGGAAGATGATTGTTCCTCATTGTCTCGACATCTCGAAACAAAGTGCAATGGTTCAGACTTTAATGTCCATTTGTGGACTTGGTTTTGAAAATGAAATAAAAGAAGGATACAAGCTATTTGTTGGTTGAAATTGGCCACTTGTTACAGGCTGTTCGTTGGTTGGAACTGGTCGCTGAGCATAAAGATAAAAGATTGACATGAGTTGTTCGTTTGTTGGAACTAGTTGCTCGGAAGGTAAAAAACATTGGCATAGGCTATTCGTTTGTTGGAATCGGTCGCTGGGCATAAAGATAAAAGATTGACATGAGTTGTTCGTTTGTTGGAACTAGTTGCTCGGAAGGTAAAAAACATTGGCATAGACTATTCGTTTGTTGGAATCGGTCGCTTGAAAAGTTTGGATTGGTGACATCTCTAGAACAGCTACGCTGGGGATGATACCTGGAGTTTGAAGTTGACATCGAGTTTAACTAGCGTTGTGACTAGTACGGCTTTCCGCCGGGGATGATACTTCGAAACTAAAGTTGAAATTGGCATTGATTAGTGACATGACTTAGCACGGCTTTTCACCGGGCATGACACCTTTGAAATATGGAAGATAAAACGGAAGATGTTTTACTCGTAGAAACTTGCGGCTTGACGCAATGGTGAGCTTTGACTGATGCAATTATGTGTGAATTGATGTTATGCATATGTCGTGTACGCGTAAACGTATGATTATGTGAAAATATTGGTGAATGCATGATTGCATGAATGTATGGATATATGAATGTACATGACACGTGAATCGATGAACTGAGACAAGACAGGTAAGATGGGAGTCGGACCGACATTGCATTACAAACACTCGGCAACCTTCCTTGGAGATGATATTATTGTGAGCAAATCGAGCCGTTGATAGTGTAAGAACCTGGCACTAGGTAGCCACCGGTGCCTCCTGGGGGGTGAGCCCATTGTCGATGAAAGAAGTCTGGAAGAAGTCGCCATTTGTAAACCGGCATAGAGTGTCCTTCCATTGGTATGCTTCAGCAGTCATACCTTTTGTTTTATTTGAAAAAATCCCTAATTTTTGCCTGGACCGCCCTTTCGGGTTTTCAGTCCACCGGGAATATTTTTGCCCCTAATTTTTGCCTGGACCGCCCTTTCGGGTTTTCAGTCCACCGGGACGCTCTTTGTTGCCTAAGTCGCCTTTTCAGGTTTTCAACTTAGCGAGCTTCTTTGTATTATTTTTGTATTTGTTTATTCAGAGACTTTCCTTAGTGTCGAGCCACGCTTTTAGCAGGATCTAACCTCTCTTGAGTTGATATACGCCTCTTTTACTCCCGAGTGCCAAGCTGTATCTATTTGTTTATGCTTCTTTTTTTTTTTTTTTTTTTTTTTTTTTATTTTTTTTATATAATGTTTTAGAAATCTGTTTCAAAATATTATCATCAATAAAAGAGGAAAAAAAAAAAAAAAATCGAGAAACAAAACAAGTAGGAGTCAAAAGAGAGGTAAAAGCTCAAAGTTTATTAATCGAATGACGCTATGCCAATGGCATGACTTCATGGAGTTCTTTACAAAGTTTGAAAAGAAATGGTAATTTAAAATGGAAAGGTACGTTGAACTTCATAACTCTATCGTTCTTAGGGATGGCAATTGGACCCAGACCCAATGGATACCCGCAAAAAATACCCACAATAGGTAGGGTAAAACCCCGCTTTTATGGATCTGGGCACGGGTACGGGTAATACCCACAAAATTAAATGGGTATGGGCACGGGTAAGGGTACTATACTGCCCAGACCCGCATACCCGCATATACATATTTATATAATATCATAAATTATTTATTTATTTTTTATGTATAATTAATTAATTTATTTAGCTATTTAAGCCTAAACCTAAACTTAAACCAAACAACTACTTAATACAATAACAACTCCATCATGCCGGTGTATAATTTTTTAGGAATATTTCGGATGTTTTCTATTTGACTAAATACCACGGTTCATATTATTTTATGAGTTAATTTTAAAAAATTGGGATCGTAGTTTTATTTCATTTGTGATGTTTTTTTTGTTTTTCCATAGTTAAAGTGCGGGTAATGGGTGTGGGTATGGGTACTTAAGTACCCATAGGGTATGGGGAAGGGGACTAAAGTTGTTGCCCACGAGGGTACGAACACGGGTACGGATATTTTTTGTAAATGCGGGTATGGGGACGGGCATTGTAGTACCCTACCCATTGGATACCCATTGCCATCCCTAATCGTTCTCTAACAACTTTGAAATCCGTTATCTTGTGGCTCGAATACTTTTGATATCAGGTATGCCCCAAGTGTATCTGTGTTCGACTGGATGCAGTTACTTTGTCTCTTTTTTATTTTTTTATTTTTTTTTTATTTTTTATTTTATTTTTTTTTCTTTTTAAATCCTTAATTTTTGCATAGACTGCCCTTTCGGGTTTTCACTCTATCAGGATAATGATCTCTGTTTATTGTCTCTAATTTTTGCCTGGACCGCCCTTTTCGGGTTTTCAGTCCACCGAGACGCTCATTTTTGCCTAAGTCGCCCTTTTCGGGTTTTCGACTTACCGAGCTGTTCTTTAAAAATTTTTTTTTTTAGACAAAGTATTTCTTGACTGCATCCGTGTTCACAGGTCGTGGAAGTTCTTCACCGTCCATGGTTTGTAGAGTCATGGCACCACCTGAGAAGGCCTTTTTAACAACATACGGTCCTTCATAATTAGGAGCCCACTTGCCTCGGGAGTCTGGTTGGAAAGAGAAAATCTTTTTGAGCACGAGATCACCTTCTTTAAACTCACGGGGACGAACTTTCTTGTCAAAAGCCTGTTTCATCCTTTTTTGATATAACTGTCCGTGACATAGGGCTGTCATGCGCTTTTCTTCGATTAGATTCAACTGGTCGTATCTATTCTGAACCCATTCAGCTTCTGATAAGTCAGCCTCCATTAGGACTCTCAATGATGGAATTTCGACTTCTACAGGAAGTACTGCCTCCATACCATATACCAGGGAGAAAGGGGTTGCCCCTGTTGATGTGCGTATAGAAGTACGATATCCATGTAATGCAAAGGGAAGCATTTCATGCCAATCTTTATAAGTCACCACCATCTTCTGGACAATCCTCTTTATATTCTTATTTGCAGCTTCGACAGCACCATTCATTTGGGGTCTGTAAGGTGAAGAGTTATGGTGCTCGATCTTGAAATCATCACACAATTCTTTCATCATCTTGTTGTTTAGATTTGTTCCGTTGTCGGTGATGATCCGGTTGGGGATGCCATAGCGACAAATGATATGATTCTTGATAAATTTGACCACTACTTGCTTGGTCACATTGGCATATGATGCGGCCTCAACCCACTTAGTGAAGTAGTCAATAGCCACTAAGATGAAACGGTGTCCATTCGAAGCTTTGGGCTCAATCCTTCCGATCATGTCAATGCCCCACATAGAGAAAGGCCACGGAGAGGAAAGTAAATTGAGTGTAGTCGGCGGCATATGAATCTTGTCGGCGTATATCTGACACTTGTGACACTTTCTGGTATGCTTGTAGCAATCTGATTCCATTGTCATCCAGTAGTAGCCTGCTCGCAATATCTTTTTAGCCATTGTGTGCCCATTAGGATGAATTCCGAAGGATCCTTCGTGTATTTCATGTATCAATAAATCAGCTTCATATTTGTCTACACATCTGAGCAAGACCGTGTCAAAGTTTCTTTTGTACAAGATATCTCCATTCAAGAAGAAATTACTAGATAATCTTCTGAGAGTCTTCTTATCTTTGTTGGATGCTCCAGGAGGATACTCTCGAGTTTGGAGAAACACCTTAATATCATGAAACCAAGGTTTATCGTCGAAAACTGCTTCAGCGGCAAACACATAAGCGGGTCTATCAAGGAATTTGACGCTGATTAGTGGCACGTCATTGTGATGATTCACCTTGATCATTGAAGACAAAGTAGCCAAGGCATCAGCCATCTGATTCTCATCTCGAGGGATATGATGTAATTCCACTTTGTTGAAGAAGGTCAATAAACGTCTTGCATAGTCTCGATAAGGTATTAGTCCTGCATGAAGAGTTTCCCATTTTCCTTTGATCTGGTTGATTACGAGAGCTGAATCTCCATATATTTCGATGTTCTTGATTCTCAGATCAATGGCTTCTTCAATACCCATGATGCAGGCTTCATATTCAGCGATGTTGTTTGTGCAGTCAAACCGGAGTCTTGCTGTGAAAGGGATGTGAGTACCCTTAGGAGTAAGGAGTACTGCTCCTATGCCGTTGCCGTATACATTGACAGCCCCATCAAATATCAAACCCCACACTGAATCTGGATCAGGACCTTCTCCGAATAGTGGCTCGTCACAATCTTTCATCTTTAGATACATAATCTCTTCATCAGGAAAGTCAAACTTGATAGGTCGATAGTCTTCGAGTGGTTGGTGAGCCAAGTGATCAGCAAGAATACTGCCTTTGATTGCCTTCTGGGAACGGTACTCGATATCATATTCAGATAGTAGCATCTGCCACCGTGCAATCCTTCCTGTCAAAGCGGGCTTCTCAAATATGTACTTGATTGGATCCATTTTAGATACCAGCCAAGTAGTGTGATTAATCATATAATGACGGAGGCGTTTGGCAGCCCAGGCTAGAGCACAACACGTCTTCTCGAGCATGGAGTAGCGAGATTCACATTCAGTAAACTTCTTGCTTAAATAATAAATGGCGTGCTCTTTTCTTCCGGTTTCATCTTGTTGTCCGAGCACACAACCCATGGAATTTTCTAGCACTGTTAGGTACATGATCAAAGGTCTTCCTTCAACTGGAGGGATGAGAATCGGTGGTTCTAGCAAGTACTTCTTTATGCTGTCAAAAGCCTTCTGGCAATCCTCGGTCCACACAATACCTTGTTCTTTGCGGAGTAGTTTGAATATCGGCCCACAAGTTGCAGTCATATGAGAAATGAACCGGGAGATGTAATTTAGTCGTCCAAGAAAACCTCTTACTTCTTTTTCTGTTCTCGGAGCAGGCATCTCTCTGATGGCTTTGACTTTGTCAGGATCTACTTCGATGCCTTTCTGGCTGACAATGAAGCCTAGAAGCTTTCCGGATCTGACACCAAAAGTGCATTTGTTGGGATTTAGACGAAGTTTGTACTTCCTCAGGCGCTGGAACATCCTATGTAGATACTTGACATGGTCTTCTTCAGTAATCGACTTGACTATCATGTCATCCACATAGACCTCAATCTCTTTATGTATCATATCGTGGAAAAGAGTAGTCATACCCCTCTGATAAGTAGCTCCTGCATTGATTAAACCGAACGGCATTACTTTGTAACAGAAAGTGCCCCAAGGTGTAATAAATGATGTTTTCTCTCTATCTTCGGGTGCCATCTTGATTTGATTATAACCGGAGAATCCATCCATGAATGAGAAGACTTTAGACTTTGCAGTACTGTCAACCAACACGTCAATATGAGGTAAAGGAAAGTCGTCTTTCGGGCTAGCTTTGTTTAAATCACGGTAGTCAACACACATTCTGACCTTACCATCTTTCTTTGGAACAGGCACTATGTTAGCTAACCACTGGGGGTAATTTGATGTGATGAGGAAACCAGCGTCGATCTGTTTCTGTACCTCTTCTTTGATTTTGAGAGCCATGTCAGGACGTGTTCTTCTCAACTTTTGTTTGACTGGCGGACACTCAGGTTTCAAAGGTAGGTGATGTACCACAATATCAGTGTCTAGACCCGGCATATCTTGGTAGGACCAGGCAAACACATCAACATATTCTTTGAGGAGCTCTATCACTTGCTTTTTAACACTTGTTCCGAGCGATGCCCCAACCTTGATTTCTTTCTTGTCTTCTTTGGTGCCCAAGTTAATCACTTCTAGTTCGTCCCCATAAGGCTGAATGGTCTTCCTCTCTTGTTCGAGTAGTCGAGAGATTTCGTCAGGGATCTCTTCATTCTCTTCTTCCTCCGCCTCATACACAGGGAGCTCAAAGTTGGGAGAGATCATAGGGTTATGTTGTTCAACGGGTTCGTCGATTTCTAATCTGCACATGTGATGGATGATTTTTAGAAAGAAGATACATGCAGATTTTTTTTGAAAATTCATGTTGGGTTTTTTGTATTACCATTTTTCAGAAAAGCATAAAAGAAAATGGGACAAAACATCGGAAAAAAAACGACGTTTTTATTTTATTGATGATAATTTCTTGAAATGAAAAGCCCTAGATAAGCTCACTTTCGCTTGGGGCGGGGCGAAAGGATTTTTTTTGAAAAAAAAGCATAAACTAGACAAATGCATTACTTGGACAAGTGAGCAACAAAAGGAACATCTATGGCAACCCAATTGTGGCTGGATACTCCTGGTGTTATAAAACCTCGTGGCACACTTTCAGGATCATCTTCAATGATTGCATGGATAAAGCCCGAACTGTGGAAAGTGCCCTTCTTTGCTGTGGACAAACTAGTAGATGGGAAGAAACCCAAACCTTCTCGGTGCTTGTTTTCTGGAAGCTCTATCAGCTTTCCCCAGCTTGTGGACCCCCCTGCTTGTATGACCTTCTGAGCATCTCTCAGAGACGAGATAGAGGCTTCATTCCTCTTGGTATTCTTATCTTCGATAGTAAACCCTTGAAAAGGTGTCCCTTCGACATCGTCTGCCCCAATGAAAGAGAAAGACGACAAATGACTCACCAATAAAGCCTCTTCACCGTTTACAGTTACTAGCTTCCCATTCTTCACAAACTTCAGCTTTTGATGCAGCGTGGATGTGACAGCCCCTGCCTCGTGAATCCAGGGTCGACCCAGCAGGCAACTATACGAAGCTTGAATGTCCATGACTTGAAAATTAACTTGGAAAACTTGTGGCCCAACTGTGATGGGTAGAACCACCTCTCCAAGGACATCCTTCCTCGAGCCATCAAAAGCTTTCACCATTACCCCACTTCGTCTCAAAGGTGCGTTTTGGTAAGCGAGTTGGGTATAAGTTGTTTTGGACAATACATTCAAAGATGATCCAGTATCCACCAGCACTTTTGACAAAGCATCGGTTTTACAATTCACAGATATATGCAGCGCCCGATTATGGTTCCTTCCTTCTGCTGGGAGCTCTTCATCACTGAAACTCAAGTTGTTGCATGCAGTGATGTTCCCTACTATTCCGCCAAACTGACCCACCGTTACATCATAATCCACAAAAGCTTGTTCTAAAACCTTCATTAATGCATCTTTATGGGCCTCAGAATTTAGTAATAAAGACATTATGGATATTTTGGATGGAGTCTGCATCAGTTGGTCAACAACCTTGTACTCGCTCTTCTTTATTAACTTGAGAATCTCATCAAACTCTGCACTTGTACCATCCCCATTGGGTTGATCCACTTCTTTGGCGATACCAGCATCTTTAGTCCGAACCTCCTTGTTTATTGTAGCATCAATCTTCTTTGGGAACACTATGGGAACAACGCGCCCATTTCTCAGAACTCTACTGTCTTCAACAATATTATCCACACTAGACAAAGGCGGTATTGGAACCTCACGACCCTCTTCAATCATGGTGGCATTGTATTTGTATGGAATGGCTTTTTCAGAAGCATATGGCAGTGGACCCGGTAAGCAGATCACCAGAGGGGTGATAGTTGACTTTCGACTGTCATAAAATACCTCCAAAGGTCCTTCGGGAGTTATTACACACACATCATCACACTTCCTTTCGACCACAAGCTCTCCTCGGTCTAGAAGCCCTTGAATATCATTTCTTACTTTCTGACATCCTCCGGAGTTCATAAGGCATATTTCACAGAGATCATGATCATGCTCAAAAAGGTCGACTTTGCATAACTTGGCATGTAACGGAACCAAGGGTGTTTTGATATGTTGAACATTCTGAATGGGACGAGTCTTTTGACAATCTTCGATCATGTTGACTGTTGCGGCACCATGATTCGGCAATGGGTTTGTTTGAACATTTGGCGCCGAGTCTGTGAAAGTTATTTTTCCATCATTGATCAACCTCTGCACTGTGCTTTTAAAGGCATAACAAGTTTCAATGTTATGGCCACGGCCCCCTTCATGGAAGTCACAAGTCTGGTCAAGTCTATACCAAGATGGTAGTTTTTCTGGGATAGGAGGAGCTGTTCTAGTTTGGACAAGGTTTTTCTTGAGTAAGCCGGGAAGTAATTCTGCATAGGTGACTGGTATTGGGTTAATCGGCATTCTTGGTGGTCGCGGTTGTTGTGGGCGTTGTTGATAAGGTTGTTGTTGGAAATTTTGTTGAGGGTATTGTTGATATGGGTATTGTTGGTATGGTTGTTGTTGGAAATTTTGTTGTTGGAAATTTTGTTGTTGGACATTTTGTGGTGAAGGATTTTGTGGGAATTGAGGATATTGTGGTATTTGAGGATATTGTGGTATTTGAGGATGGTTATTTGTTTGTTGAAAAGGGTGAGAGGTGGGTGTGATGGCAGCAATGTGTTGATAGGCTGGATAAGTTTGTTGAGGCCCTCCATGAGTCACCATACCGACTTCTTGTTCTTTCTTCCTCGGGAAATGGTTCCCGGTCTTCTTGGTCCCACTGGCAGGAGTTGTATTCTTTACTAAGCGTCCTTCTCGGACTCCTTCTTCTAACTGTACTCCCATACCAACCATCTCCGCGAAGCTCTTTGGTGTACTCCCGACCATCTTTTTGTAATAAAAATGATTCAAAGTTTTTAGGAAGAGCTTGGTCATCTCTTTCTCCTCAATTCGTGGGCTGACTTGGGCAGCGGTGTCTCTCCACCGTTGGGCATACTCTTTGAACGTCTCTTTATCTCCCTGAGTCATGGCTTGGAGATCACTTCGGTCCGGAGTCATGTCTACATTGTAACTGTACTGTTCCACGAAAGCTTCGCAAAGGTCACGGAAAGTTTGAACCCTTGTTTTGTCTAGGTTTGTGTACCACTTTGAAGCAGGGCCGGTCAAGCTTTCTTGGAAGTAGTAAATAAGAATCTGATCATCTTGGGCATACGCAGGCATCCTTCTCACATACATTTTTAGATGTTCCTCAGGGCAAGAACTCCCTTTGTATTTCTCGAAGTCTGGAATCTTGAATTTGTGAGGTACCTGCACACTCGGTACCAAACAGAGATCGTACGCAGTCTTCCCAAATTTCCCTTTTTCACGGAGGGCTTTCATGTCTCGGCGTAGTTCATCATACTTTTCTCGTAGGTCGCTTACTTCCTCGTAAGCCTCTACATTCCCTGAATGAAAGATAGGTTCTTCAGTTTGCGGGATTGTATGTATCACAGGTGCTGAGTAGGTCATGGTGGCTGGAGTGACCCTCATGGCAGGTAGGGGTACTTGAGCCGTGTACTGGTGAGTGGGCATCTGAGCTTCACAAGTGATAGGACGAAATATCTCCCCAGCAGTGAAAGGTGGAAACCAAGGCGTGGAACGTTGCGGAGCGGACTGCGTTGGAGTGTCAGCACATAGTGTCCAAGAAGAAGATGCCTCGGCCTGAGTTCTGATAGGAGGAGGGGGAGGTGCTTGTGATCGGGCCTGCGCTTCTGTTATGGCCTGAGCTTGAGTTTGCGCTTGTGCCAATGCTTGCGCTTGTGCTTGAATCTGTGCTTGAGCTTGAGTCTGAGCTTCCGCCATTGTTTTTATTAATTCAGCCATCTCGTCCATCCTAGTCTGCATGGCTGTCATTTCTTCACGAAGTACCCGATTTTCCTGCTCAAGATAATCCATCTTCTTCTTTACGTTTGCTCGAGTGTAGTGAGTACGGGTTGACTTGTAGATGATACGTGGGGCCACCGTATGAAACGAGTTGACCCTTTTTCTGGAAAAGGAAGTTTGTGTGAGACTTTGATTTGAGACTATGAAATGCAGGATGATGCATGATGTTTATGCAAAAATAGACGTATATTTTTTTTATCGAAGGACTTATGAAAGTATTTTTGTAAATATCATAGTTGAGAGTTCCATTGAATAATTCGCATACTATAAGATAATTCCCTTTCTAAACAACGAAGCCAAGGGATAGACTTTGCAAAAAAATAAGATAAATATCTAACTTAAAGCTAAAAACAAAAATAAAAGAAAAACTGGGAACTCTCAAGCTCTTTGAAGTAGACTATTCATCAGAATCTGAATGTGCATCTTTGAAGAACTCCCAACGCTCCCCTGCGCTGATAAATTGTGATAGCCTTGTGCTCTGAGCTCGGATCTGAACATTCTTTTTTACTATTTGTCGTCTCAACTTGTGAACCTCATGCTCTCGTTGCTCTATCTCACCACTCATAGTCTCCATCTTGAGCATAGCTTCATCATACTTCCTCTTCCAAGTAGCACCCACATATTCCGATCGGGCCAACTTCTCTTGACATTCCTCCACAGTTGCGGGGGCCAAGGGTAAAGCCGGAGCTGGGGTTGTTGAAGATAGGTATCTTGGCAAATGATATGGTAAGACCAGATCGGAAGCTCTATTGATGACCCATTGAGTGTAAGACCCCTGTAAAGAGTCTGATCTCCTCGCCAACTGGCTTCTATTGAGTGTGCGAATGGCATGCCATGCTTGGACAAATCTCCCTCTTTTGTTTGAGGGATCTTCATGGTTGAAGTAGAATTCACCCTGTAAGTAGATGTTATCTGGCTTAGCTTCCATTGGACATCCGAACTGACGTTTGGCAAGGATAGGATTGTAGCTGATTCCTCCTTGCGTACCGAGAAGGGGTACATTTGAGTATTCTCCACAACTGACAATGATGTTCGTGAAGTTACAAGTGGCACGGTACCAGGTTATGTCGGATGGGGTAAGGGACATGATTCTTTTGGGCCAGGAGAGATTTTCTGGGTTGGCTTGAAAGGAGTGGGTCTGAGGTAAGTGAGAGGTAAACCATTTGTATAGTAAGGGTGCGCAACCAAGGATAGTTCCACGACCTACTTGGGTTCGATCGTGAATGGAATGATATATATCAGCTAACAATGTGGGGACTGGGTTCTTTGTGAGGAAAATTTGGATGGCATGGATGTCAACATAGTTATCAATATTTGGGAATAATACTAGGCCATAGATGAGTAAAGCTAGGATAGAGTAGAAGGCCTCAACATTGTTTGTTTTGGAGAAATCGGAGGCTTGTTGGTAAAGAAATTTAGTAGGTAAGCTTGGGAGATTCCCTTTTAGGGTAAGTTTTTCTTTTATGAGGGAGGTTTTGAGATGGAGGGCATTTGCAATGGTGGCAGCTTTGGGAAAGGGTTCTAAGCCAGTGAAAGGTACCTTATCAAGTACGGGTAGGCCAATTAAGTGAGAGTATTCTTCGAGGGTAGGCATAAGCTGGTAGTCGGGAAAGGTGAAACAGTGGTAAGCAGGGTCATAGAACTGGACCAAGGTCTCCAAGCACCCCTTATCGATATTTGTCCAGAGGACACCAAGCAACTTCCCATGACGATCACAAAAATTCTCCAAGCTAGTTACTTCAAATGCAAGCTTCTTTAAGTTCTCTAGATCCAATTTCCTGAATGTAAACTTCCTAGTATTTCTTCTTTCCATGCCTATGATATTTACAAAAACAAGTATAAGCCCTTCGATATTTTTTGATGAAAAAAGATAAAATTATGAATGAATGCATGTATGCATGATTATGCGTAGGTTAAGCTCATCATGTTGGAGTTTAAAGGTAATAACCCCCATTTGGTAAGGACTATGGTTTCATTTGTACCTGTATCACGGGTTCTATCCAGTTCCCAAAGTCATCAACTACCTCCGAATGTTATCAGGTTACAAGACTACTCTTGATCCAATAATATCCGTAGGAAAGTTTCATTTGAGTGTAGTATCGCGTATCAACTAATTCAAGACTACTCTTGATTAGCCACCGCACTACGTCCTAAAAAGGCCAAGATGGGTTAAGGGTAACTAAAGGTCCTCAACTTCGACGGTCACTTGAAAATATAATGCCAACACGACTATTCATGCCAACATAGTTACTTTCAAGATTCCTCCATTGAGTGGGGTTGTACCACATGAACCTAAACACGAGACTTGACTCTCGGAAAGGCACTTTGGTTATACCACCGTCCTATCTTATGTTTCTCTCAAGCCCGGGTGTAGGGCTTTATCTCACCACTCATATTTAAAAGAAAGGAAGAAAGAGAGAAGGTAAAAGATATATACAATTATTTCCATCTTTATTTTTTTGTTTTAAGCAAGTTATAGCACAAAGAATTAAATAAAGCCAAGTTAGGCTCAACCCTCTTAGGGGGGGTCCCCAGTGAAGTCGCCATTTCTGTCGCGTCATTTTTTCGGAGATCAAGGCTATTTGATTAGCTTTTGACTCACTAATTTATTTCACGACCGAACATTTAATTTTTAAGGAAAAGGGGAAAAAAGTTCAAAACACCCCATATTGAAAAGATTTAGGGTTCGGGGGTTAGTTACATAAAGGGAAGGTATTAGCACCCTTTACGTCCATAGTACTCTACGGGAACCTCTTGGTTTTATTTAATTCAATGTGCTATAACTTGCTTGCTTATTTTGAAAAGAAGGAATTAATATGATGAAAAAGAAAATAGAAAGTGAGACCTAATTTATCTACATTTTTTATTGTTTGAAAGGACATGGTCCTCTGCCTACGTACCCGTGAGGGATCAAAACCTCGTAGTTCGGGGTAGAAAACAACGTTTGATTGGTTTTGTGTTTTTTTATTAGTTTTTTTGAAAAAGGTTTTAAAGATAAAAGCCAAGTGGCAAATAAGAATTTGTTTGTGTTTTTTATTAAAAAAAAAAGATAACTCGAAGTATGATTAAATTGATTGATATTTGATTGAGAAAATAAAATGAAAAAAAGGACGATCACTTGATTTAGGATCAAGGTTTATTATGGAAAAATGTTTTTTTTGTGATTTTTTGGTTATTTGCATGTTTTTGTGATTTTTGAATAAACATATAAACTAACGGAGCATAAAGAATAAAAGCGCGGCTACCCTAAGTTAGAAATATAAAATCTATGACTATTACATAAAAAGCCTATTTACATTCTAAGGTCTGCAATAAAATTAAAATGCTAAGAAAAATAAATAAATGCGAAAAAGAATAAAAAAAAGGTCCAAACACATGGTGGGGTGCAGAAAGCAAAAAAAAAAAAATTGGGCTTTAAGGAAACGAAACGGGTCGCGGGTCATGGGTCATGGGCGACCCGGTTTGAAGAGTATATAAGGGTTGTAAACCCTAAATTTCTCATTTCCTTCCCCTCCTTCTCTCTCTTCCGTCTCCTTCTCTCTCTAAATCCCTATCCTCTCTCTTCTCTCTTCTTCTCCGGTGGAGGTGAGGGGCGGCCGGCGCGGCGGTGGGCCGGCCTAGGCGGCGGCGCCGCCGTGCCGGAGCTAGAAGCTCCTATTTTTTTTTGCTGTTTTCACTCGACTCTCTCTCCTCTATTCATTTACAAACTTGAAATTTCCAGAATCAAAACCAACAACCCTAGATCTAAAAGAAAGAGATACTACTACCTTTATTCGTTTGGTTCTGTGATGTTTGTTTCTGGATCGGCCGCTTTGAGTGAGGTTTGCGATCTGTTTGACGAAACCTGTTGTGTAATAGCCCGAAATTGTGCTGCGATGCCGTGTTGCGTACGTGTGTGTGTACGTGTGTACGTGTGTGTGTTGTGCTGCGATGCCGTGTTGCGATTCCGTTTCCTCTGTTGTTCCTCGTGTTTTGCTGTATTTCCCGTGTTCTGTTGTTCTCTGTTTTTTTTCGTGTTTTTCTTTGTTGTGCAGGTCTCTACTTATAGAGTGAGTTTGAGGCTAGGATTTGTTACTGATGAGCAAAAAATCAGTAGTTTGTGGAGGAGAAAAAGGGAAATGCGTTTGTTTTTTTACTGGATTTGTTTCAGATGAGGCAGTGTGAACTGGATTTGGACTGGAACAGCATACGCGTGATGCTGTTATTCTGCACCTGGACCTTTTTTGGATTTTGGACTTTTTGGACTTAAAAAGAAAAAAATAATTAAAAGGATAATATCTAAAAAATAAAAATTTAAAATGGGAATAAAAGAAATTTAATCTAATCTTGGACTAAAATTAAAATTAGAGTTCTAAATTAAAAGATGGAAATAAATAATTAAAGGCTGAGAGAAGAGGGTCCGATTCGGAATTTTATGAGGTATTTCAAAATACCTCCCTGCCGAATTTTTCACTGAAATGCGAGTCTGGTCCGAGTTCGGAGACGTGTGTCAGTGGGATCTTAGGTCAAAATTTGGGGTATGACAACGCTGCAATTTGTTTTATACCTAGCACTTCTCAAATGAGATATCAATGACATTTCTAAAAGGAACACGAAAAACAATCACACTCATCGACAAACAAGCTAAAAAAAGGTATAAGTGTCGTTTGATAACGGCAAAGAGAGCAAGTTACAAAAAATACTTAGGCGGCCAATGGTTCAAATTTTGCCAAGAACATATGTTAGAGGTAAGTGATAAGTTAATTTTTGATCTAGAGTAGCCACTTAAAAATATGACGTTCAAGTCGTTTCCAAATAAAGATTTGGTGTTCATGATCCGCACTTTCAACAGATCACCTTAACTCTAATGCTAGACTAGATTATCTTCACTCACAGATGCTACTTCTTTGCTTGATTTCATTTGATGTAAATATGGGTATCAATCATTTTTTGGTAACTCTATAACAACAACACTCTTTTTTATAATTTTACATAATATGTAAATTCACACATCATTGGTTCCTTTATTGGTTCCAATTGTTTTCATCCTAAATATTATGTCAATTCCTAATCTCATAAACTGATTATATGCTCTCTTAATCAGCCCATACATATTTTATGATGAATCACAATATTCCATCGTGTTAACATCTCTTCTTTCGAAGATTTTTTTTATCGAATACATTATTGAACTCGTGTGAAGCACGGGTTTGGTAGTTAGTTAATTAAAAATAAACAATAATAAAAAAAAAGTATTTGCATCAAATAAATATAATGTTGGATTAATTATTTAATTAATTAATTATGGATTGACAATAATCAATTATTATAAATTAATGTTATAATTTATAATATGGTCTATTGTATTAAGCACTCATTAGTTGATGAATATGTATGATTGGACTATTCTTTCTAAATGGATCGTGATGGGTTGGACCATTTAGCTAAGCCAAATGAGAGGTCCCTGCCCTCAGCCGTTTAACTATTTAAACGTCATCCCATCAGACGATTAAACTATTGTGAATTCTTCTGGTGCTACACGGAATGAGGTTAGTCATCCTCTCATCCTTCCGACAACAGTTATCCTTCATGAACCTAAACATACAAGGTACACAAATTCTTCTTCCTTCTTTATTACTTCTATGTTATACCTTGTATCTACTGATTTATGGCTGAATTCTAGAACTTTTATCAATTGGTATGTGAGCCAAGTAGATACATGTATGGCTATTTGTTGTTTAAATCACAACCGTATTATAAGTTGCTGTAGAATTTCGAGCCCTAAAATATGGCATTAATTCTTAATCCGTATGCCAGAATTGTTTCAAGGGTTTTGTGAATAACATGTTATTGTAAGCAACTGATTTTCATGTACCAAATTGTTTTCGTTGAGAACGTACAAGTAGGAACCGAACTTATTTATAGGTTTATGGCTATTGTTTAATTACATAAATCATATTTTATTATTATGTAAAAGTCGGTTGAACAATATATACACCATCTTGATTCACGAGTCTGGTATTCTGTGTTTTGCCATATGACCCCAAATCCGTTTTTCTCATATGAAATGTACGGCACGACTACTGTGTTTCCCAGAAAGCGAATCGATAAGAATAATATGAGAAATAAACTGTTCTAATTTTGGATTTTGTGATGAACCCTATTTCTTTACATCTGTCGATTAAGTCGATAATTCTCAAAATTGATATATGGGTTCTTTTCTTCTCTCAAAATCGACTAGATCCGTACTAAAACCGACGCGTTTCACTGTGAAAATCGCAGAAACAACCGAGTCGCTCCGTGGGTCAATATCGACCCATTTACAGTTATGCGGGCGAAGGTGACCCGCTCCAAAACCAAACAAAATGGGTTAAACCAGATTACATTTCTAGTGACCCGGTTCAGTTTTTTTTCTTAAACTTGGCCATTTAAAAATAAATAAATAAAACTGAGACTAAGGCTAAGCACATATGAGGTGATTGGGATACTATCAAAAATTCCAGGGTTTATTTTATGACAACTAATTATTATTTATTATATTCTGGTCATTTTGGAATTTGTTTTGACACTAGATATTTTATACGGGGACAATTAAAATATATTCTAAAGCAATTATATTCTCACATATTTATTGTGAAAATTTTATGAACATTCTTTACTCTTATATGACACTTGAGAAATAATCTCACTCTTTTAAATTTGAGTTTAATGTGTCAATGAGGAATTTTTTTTCATCCCCAATTATCTAGTAAATATTAGTATATTATTTTACACCCAAAATATATTTAACAAGATTTGATTTATTCAGTACCCTTAGTTTGGGATTTAAATTACCTTATAAAATTTCTATATATTTGATGTAAATTAATATGATAATCATATACTCTTTTAAATCATATATTCTCTATATTTGAGTCTAAAATATTCTATGTGAAAATATTTTTTATAGTAATAACACTTATGAAAAAATATTCTTTTAAAGTGTTATGATTATGAAAATTCTTAGACTCTCTTATATATTCTTGCATCAAATATTCTATATAAATTACTATATTTTGGGATTTGTTGATACCCTCAACTATTTATTAAGTAAAGAAAATTTGACTATTATAGCATATATATTATTGATTTATGGGTTTCAAAATTTTGTTAAATCTTGAAAGGATCGTATCAATTAAACTGAGAATATTTCTTTCAAAATCATATATTCTCAATATTTGCGCCTACACTATTTTAAAATTTCTCTCTTACATTAGTAACACTAACTATCTTGTTAATTTATAGAAGGCTCAATTTTATTAATTCTTATGCCAAATATATTGAATTTAATATTTATTCTTTCTTTCATATTGTTTTAGCATAAAGATCCAAAATATTATTCATTCTACTCTTTGCTGTGCAATTGTAATATCCTATATAAAAGTGAAATCCTTTTTCCATAATATTCTAAATAGAACTCTATAATTATTATATAGTATTACTATAATACTCCATGTTGTATTTATATTCTAATTCTAATTTAAATTAGAGGGAGTGTTGAAAAATTTATTCTAAGAGTTCTACTCTCGATAAAATAGAAAACTAATTGACACACGTGTATTCTAAATAATAGCTCTTGGTATTATACTATTTCATATAGATAAATTCTAAAGTCATATTTATGATGTGCTAATTTAAAATATTGTTAAGCACATTTTTCTATTATTTGAATATGACCAAAGTTGAGTAAATTAAGTACAATTGTTTATGCATGATATTATTGTATCATATTCTCTTAAGCATAAACATTATTGATTTGTATAATTGCAATCTCATCTATCGTGGATACAATTATGCGAATTTTGTTAAATAGATTAGCATTATATTGGTAATAGTCATACCCTATCGGTGTGTTGTTATTAATATAATTGTTATTATTCAATGTACCTAAAATGTGTATACTTATGTCAATTATAATTAGAATACTCTATCAATGTTTAAATTTTTAAGACATAAGAATCGTACATTGTGATGATATAGTTCTTACATATTATTCTTAAGATCTCGAATTGGATTAGAATAAGTAAGTTACTCTATTAAAAGACATGTAGCAAACTATATAAATTTTGCAATCCAATATTATTCTAATTTTTGAATTAAATTTCTATTTAAATGTTATTTTTGTATATATATATATATATATATATATATATATTTTGGATTGCTATTATCCCTTTGTTGTGTGAATGACGGACATACCCTATCGGTGTGACGTTACTTAACATATCATTATGTGATAGAGAAATAATTGAATATTTTATTCAAAATATCTTTCAAACTTTTTAATTCATCTATCATATTCTATTCTCTATCAAGTGGGAGAATCTTTGCTATGTATTATGTAACGTGATGGATATACCCTATCGGTATGACATTACTAAACATAATCATCCTTTTATGGGTAAGAAAAATACCTTATTAGTTTAACTATTATTCTCATCAAGTGGAGAACATATAATTCTTCAACAAGCGAGGAAAATTCTACATGTCAATTAACTATATCTTATAAACAAATATATTATTTGTTTCATAACTCTAGATATAAAATTATTGTAGGGACTTATATTGAGGATATTAATTATAGTCTTTTCTTATAAATTATTATATACTTCCATATCCTTTTATATTATTGTAAACTTATTTTGTAAAAGCCATATGTCAAAATCCTAAAATTCTTAACAACTTTGTTGAGAAAAATTTATTTATTCCACTATTCTAAATAATTATAAATGGTATATTTGGGATATTTAATTTTACTATATTTTGACATATTTTATATTATTGTTATTCTTTAATATTTATGGAAGCTTGTGACTATTTTCTATTATATCCTCAATAATAATAAAATATAAGTCTTATGTATTTCCGCTGCGTGTAACCTAATTTTTTTCTCAAATGTGTGTAACTATAATTGTAGCATTTGAGTTTTGAGTGAGCTGCTAAAATTGTGAATAGAGTCTCATATCCTATTTTATTATAATACTAGAAACTTATCTCACTCATATGATGATAAACCTTTTACATAAGCATCATACTCTGTCATATTAAGGTTACTATATTTATAAAATTCTTTGAAATTTTAATTGTGAAAAGGAGATCTTGTGTTATAAAATTCTTAAATGAAAATTTACATTCTCCTTAATTCTAAATGCATAATATGTGGTTAACTACGAAACTCAATTCTTGATAATATCTGTCATTGATAAAATATGTATTTATGGGGGTTTCATACTATCCTTGAGTTACCACTTGTGTTAATAATTCTGCTATGTTCATGTACAAAATATGTGGTTGAGTTCATGAAACTTTATTAGTTAAAATTATGTAACCACTTATGTTAATAATCTTGCACTAGTAATCAAGTATCCCACTGTTGAATATTACATTATAATATTTATATCAGTGATCACTAATGAGAATCTCACTTACTCTTATTTGTATATATGTGGGATCAGTGGGAGTGTGTACACAACACTATGTATTATGAGCTCAAATGGAAAATCTCACTCTTGTTTATACATATGTGAGATCAAGATAAATGTGTACACAATATTATTCTCATCGTTGTCATATACTCTTGTGCACACTATAAAATATGGCATAGCCTAAGAAACTGTAAACTTTAGTCTGATTCTATTATATTGAGATATATATTAAAATTCTTTTAATATCTCAATAAGCATCATAATTGAATGCTAAAGTCAATTTTGTTGGAATATGCACAATAACCTCTCAGCATGCAAATATATATTGTGCTTCTCTTTACCAACGTTCCACATTTTATGAGGTTATAAATAATAAGTACAATGTATAATATCAATACTCCTATCGAGTATGATATTGTGTTCTTGTAGTACTTACAATTTGAGATAATCATAAATGTTCGTTCATTATTGACATTTTAGTGGCCACATTAATCCACATCTTTTCTTTAAACTAAGTGTCTATGTTAATCCATTTTGAAGATTCTTGAATTTTCGATTTCTTTATGGATTTTCATAGTCACATTTTTTCTAAAACGTGGATTAATTGAATGTCGTAGAACATTTATCGATTTAGACTAAATGTAATTACTCTCTCTTTATAGGCTATCCCTATAAGTAATTACTATTCTTATACCTTTGTGGATATATGACTTTTATAGAATTAAAAACTCATTGGCAGAACCACTAACCACATACTTATATAAATGAGTATTGTAACTCATAATGATTTGATTAAGTCTATGATATTTTGGGTTAGTGGGAGTTTGTTATAGCATTTTTAAAATGCTTGAGCCATTCTTTATTGACACATTCTTTTAATTCAAGTGTCTCACAATAAATTCATCATTTGTTAGAAAAGGGAGTCTTTGACCTGTATGATTTGTTTTCCCTATCGGATTCAATTTCTGCAGTATTAAAGTTTACTTCTATTTCGAATTAGTGCTTTGACCATACATATATTTTAAAGTTAAAACTTTATATTCTTTTAGTAATTGAGTATTGTCATCCAAGTGGGAGATTGTTGGATTAATTATTTAATTAATCAATTATGGATTGACAATAATCAATTATTATAAATTAATGTTATAATTTATAATATGGTCTATTGTATTAAACACTCATTAGTTGATGAATATGTATGATTGAGCTATTCTTTCTAAATGGACCGTGATGGGTTGGACCATTTAGCTAAGCCCAATGAGAGGTCCCTGCCCTCAGCCGTTTAGCTATTTAAACGTCATCCCATCATACGGTTAAACTATTGTGAATTCTTCTGGTGCTACACGGAATGAGGGTAGTCGTCTCTCTCATCCTTCCGACAACAGTTATCCTTCATGAACCTAAACATACAAGGTACACAAATTTTTCTTCCTTCTTTATTACTTATATGTTATACCTTGTATCTACTGATCTATGGCTGAATTCTAAAACTTTTATCATATAATTCTCATAAAAAAAAAAGTATATGTATGTTTTTTTTTTTTTACTAAAGAGGAGATATAATTCCCACAACTAACACTATCCATGTTATAACACTACACATACACAATCCATCCATGATTTAATAATATAACTCACTCTCACTCTCTCTCAAGCATTCAACACTCGAAAATCATTGATAAAGATATATACCAACCGGAAAATTTCAATAGTTAATTAACCAGATATAAAAGAACACGTATATCAAACAATTAATAAAAATGTTATTATAACTTTTAAAATAAACATGAAATAAAACATAGAATATTTTGTCGGTCTGGTTGGAATTTTATTTTTTATTTTAGAATAGATAGATAACATACCAATGATGAAAGGCATAGTGATAAGACCACCCTTGCTCCTTTGTGGTTGAGAAACCATTTCATCAGCATCACCTGAACATTGAACTTCCTTGTCCACTTTTTGGTTGGTATATTCATCATCTGGATCTTCTTCTTGTTGCAATGGAACATATATAGACATAGTCATAGTAGAAATGGAAGATGAAGATTTATTAGACTGAAGTTATATGAGTGCTTGTGAAATGCAATAGTTTGGAGTTTGGACAATCACTTTGTGTGTTCAAATGGTATCACATCTTAGCTAAAAGTGCATATATATGGCGTGCATTCTGTTACGTACTCTCTCAGTCAAATTTAATACTCTCCCTATCAAATTAAATGTCTTTTAACTCTTTATAAAATATCTCTGCATTTTTGGTGAATTTATGATTTCCTTGTTATTTTGCTTTGCTTTATTTTAGTAGTTTGTATCGGGTGTGTTTGGTATTTGAAAGTGACTTGGTTTAGTAGTACAGTATTTTGAGTAATTGGATTATAGCGGCTTTAGCTAAATTCAGCATCCTCTTGGCCTTACAAGTAAAATTTCAAACAATAAAAATAACCGAACCCTATCCTCTCTCAATCTCTGCTCTTCCATTCTCTTTGACATCTAGTGTACGTTGGCGCCTTTTCAAGTTGCCATTCCATGTATACGACACTTCTCTATGCGCGATTTCATCTCTGACAAGACTCTTCTTTGTGTGCGATTCCTTGTCCAACGGCTAGACCTCTTCTCGAGGGTGGCTCACTTGCTTGAGCTAAATGATGGATTAAATAAGGGATTGAAAGAGTTAAGAAATTAAAGCAATTAATTTATTAGCATTTTATATTAAAAAAAAAAAAAAAAAGACCCCTTCTCTATGCACAGCAACGTCATTTGGCGCGGTCCAATCTCCAACACAATGCAACTTTTACCTAAGATAATCTTATAATGTTTTCGCTCGATTACATTGTTGAAGTTGTTTGTAGTTTGTTGTTAGTCTCATATCGCTCAGGATCATAGGTTGTTGAATGTATAAATATGTTTGAGTATCCTCATCCTTTGAGTGAGCTTTTGGGATGAGATTTAAGTCTATTTAACATAAATCACATCCTCTTGAAGCTGCATTTTGAGAAGAGATTTAAGTACCATAAATCACCTCCTCCTTGAAGTTGCATTTTTATTAAAAACTATTCAAAACAACTTCTCATTTTAATCATGTTTTTAAATTTTATTATCCTAAAAATGTCGTGTTCAAAGTTAAAAATGATTTTTTATGATACGATATTGAAACAAACTAATTCTCATATGAACATTTCTTTGAAGTAAATCTGTGTTAAAATAATTATAGCAAAGAAATGATACACTATAAAAAATCTGATATAATTTATAATTTAATGCACTCGGAGTGTTAAAATAATTAGGCTTAATTACACTTTTGATCCTCGCATTTTGACGAGCTCACGAAAATGGTCTTGCCTCTTTCAAATCGAACAAAACAGTCTCTAAACTATATGTTTTTTGCAGTTTTGGTCCTTACCCCCTATTTGGCCTCCTAAAACGCTGATGTGTCCAATTTTTTAATGATGTGGCCAAAATTTCCAACATGGAAAATGACATTAGCTTTTTCATCAAAATGAGTTTAAAAATTTGAAAAAACATTTTAACATTTCAAAAATTAAAATTTCTTCAATTTTTTCTTCAGAAATTAAAAGTAATAGAAATAAAAATTGAAATTATATAAAGTGGGTTAACGGATAAAAACCCTAGTTTTCCAAAATTCCCAAATTGATTTATCTCCTCCTCCTTCTTCTTGCTTCATTCGATCCTTCCGTTCCTCTAAACTATGGGTGGCAAAGTGGATGGATTGGATGGATATGGATTTGGATCCTAATGGATTGATCAAAAAAGGTCCATTAGTCCATTACAATCCACTATTATTTTTTCTTAAAAAAAACCATCCAGTCCATCCAATTAGAATAAAGTTCATCCAATCCATCCATTATTAGATTTTAATGGATGGATAATCCATCCGATCCATAAATCAAAGTGTATAATTTTTTAAAGTGTATTATTTTTTTTATAGGTGAATTATTTTTTTTAAAGTGTATTATTTTTTTTTGATAGGTGTATTATCAAAAAAACTTATCTTATACAAAAAAACTTATTACGATCTCTTTTTAAAAAAACAGCTTATTTATGCAAAACAACTTATTAGGATCTCTTTTGAAAAACAGCTTATTTATGCAAAACAACTTATTTATGCAAAACAACTTATTATGATCTCATTTTCAAAAACAGCTTATTCAAAACAGCTCATTTAAGCAAAACAACTTATTTTGATCTCATTTTCAAAAACAGCTTATTCAAAACAGCTTATTTATGCAAAACAGATTATTTCGATCTCATTTTCAGAAACAGCTTATTCAAAACAGCTTATTTATTAAAAATTGCTTATTATGATCTCATTTTCAAAAACAGCTTATTCATGCAAAACAACTTATTTATGCAAAATAACTTATTTCGATCTCATTTTCAATAACAGCTTATTCAAAACAGCTTAATTATGCAAAATAGCTTATTATGATCTCATTTTCAAAAACAGCTTATTCAAAACAACTTATTTATGCAAAACACCTTATTTCGATCTCATTTTCAGAAACAACTTATTCAAAACAGCTTATTCATGCAAAATAGCTTATTATGATCTCATTTTCTAAAACTGCTTCTGCAAAACAGCTTAATTATGCAAAACAGTTTATTATGATCTCATTTTCAAAAACAACTTATTCAAAACAACTTATTTATGCAAAACAGCTTATTTCGATCTCATTTTCAGAAACAACTTATTCAAAACAGCTTATTTATGCAAAATAGCTTATTATACGATGTTTCGAATAAGCTGTTTTTAAAAATGAGATCGTAATAAACTGTTTTTCATAAATAAGTTGTTTTTAAAATGAGATCGTAATAAGCTGTTTTGCATAAATAAGTTGTTTTGAATAAGCTATTTTTGAAAATGAGATCATAATAAGCTATTTTGCATAAATAAGCTGTTTTGAATAAGCTGTTTCTGAAAATGAGATCGTAATAAGTTGTTTTGCACAAATAATTTGTTTTGAATAAGTTGTTTTTGAAAATGAGATCATAATAAGCTGTTTTGCATAATTAAGCTGTTTTTGAAAATGAGATCATAAGAAGTTGTTTTGCATAATTAAGTTGTTTTGAATAAGCTGTTTTTGAAAATGAGATCATAATAAGTTGTTTTGCATAAATAAGTTGTTTTGAATAAGCTGTTTTTGAAAATGAGATATTAATAAGCTGTTTTGCATGAATAAGCTATTTTTGAAAATGAGATCATAATAAGTTGTTTTGCATAATTAAGTTATTTTGAATATGTCGTTTTTGAAAATGAGATCGTAATAAGCTGTTTTGCATAAATAAGCTGTTTTGAATAAGCTGTTTTTGAAAATGAGATCATAATAAGCTATTTTGCATAATTAAGCTGTTTTGAATAAGCTGTTACTGAAAATGAGATCGAAATAAGCTGTTTTGCATAAATAAGTTGTTTTTGAAAATGAGATATTAATAAGCTGTTTTGCATAAATAAGTTGTTTTGAATAAGTTGTTTTTGAAAATGAGATCATACTAAGCTGTTTTGCATAAATAAGCTGTTTTGCATGAATAAACTATTTTTGAAAATGAGATCATAATAAGCTGTTTTTCATAAATAAGTTGTTTTGAGAATGAGATCGTAATAAGTTGTTTTGCATAAATAAGTTGTTTTTGAAAATGAGATATTAATAAGCTGTTTTGCATAAATAAGCTTTTTTATTTAAATAGTTTAGTTAAAAAAAATAAGGTGATAATCAAAAATATAATTATTTAAATAAAAAAGATTAATATTTTTTGAAGATATCCATTGGACTTTTTTTAATTTAAAGAGGTGATCCATTGGATTTTTAAAATAAGGTGGATGGATCAAATCCAATCCATTAACAAATTTTTTTGTTTGATGGATGGATTGGATGGATTTTGTAGTGGATGGATTGGATGGATATGAATCTCATGGATCATATTGCCACCCCTACTCTAAACAGTTCACCAGCAACACATGAAGCCGGAAAGAATTGCCAAGCAACAATAGAATTCATAAACTTTAAACATAAGAAAAAAAAAAGAAAAAAATCCAGATTTGCAATGTTTCTTCTTCTTCTTATTTCCATGATTTTTTCTCGCATTTCAATAGAATTGAAAGAAGAAAAAATTGGACACATCAGCATTTTTGGAGGCCAAATAGGGGTAAGGACCAAAAATGCAAAAAACATGTAGTTTAGGAACGGTTTTGTTCGATTTGAAAGAGGCATGACCATTTTCGTGAGCTGGTCAAAATGCGAGGACCAAAAGTGCAATTATGCCAAAGAAATGATACACTATAAAAATCTGATATAATTTATAATTTAATACAGTTGGAATGCGTAGAGAATCATTTCGATGATCAATTTTGTACTTAATTCTTATTACAACATGGATTTTATCTTTATATATAATAGTGTCCCATATGATTTCTCTTTTTCTGGCTCTCCCACCAAGCCTACACATTTGTGACAAAAACTAATATGGCTATTCAATTTCAATGTGAATCATGATCATTTCCTATTAAGAATTTTTGCAGTATAACAATATGTCTGAAGTTCAATAAATGCATCAACCACACAATTTTTTAGACTTAATCATCTTTATCTCCACAAAGCCATTAATCCTTACTTAACTCTTCAACTGCAGGTCCATAAGCCCAACTGCAAATTATATAATAGAGTATATTAAAGGCACTAATTCCAGCTATAAGCCAAGAGTACTTGTCAAAATGACCCTTGTTTATATCATCAGAAATCCACCCATCTTTTCCTCCTCTTGAAGTAGTGTTTTCTACAATGCTGAACAATAAAGAAGATACCAAGCTTCCTGCAGCCATTCCCAATCCAGAAAGCGAAGCGGCGACACTAGACATAGTACTTGGAAACTCTGTGTAATAAAACTCATTTTGGCCTATGAAATTGACTGCTTCAGATATACCAGCTAGACAAAGTTGAGGTGCAAGCCACAATGCCGACATTTCCAACACTCCATTGTTTGCATTTCTTCTCCTTATAGTCTCAAAAATCGCTGCATTTACCGAGTAGAGAAAAGATAAAAACAAACCAATTCCCATTCTTTTCTTTGCACTGATCTTAACTGGTTTCCCTCTTATCTTTGATGCTAAAGGAATAAGAACGCGATCATAGAAAACTATCCATATAATTACCGTACCTATATTGATAACACTCAAAGATCCCGCTGGAACTTCAAAGTTGGAGGTGATATGTCTGTTCAAGGTTTTAGCTTGAAGCAATCCAAATGAACTTCCCATGCTAAGGGTCATCATGATCCCACTAGACCATAATGGAATAACTCTAACAATGGCTTTAAATTCTTCTACCTGATCTACTGTGCATAGATTCCAGGGGTTTATTCTTGAACCATCACATGCTATATCTTGTTCAAATTCCTTAATAACACAAGCTTTGTTCAGAAACCTGAGATATAAAAGTTAGTTGCGAGTATTTCACCAAAATGTATGGAATATGCAAAAGATAAAAATAAATAAATAAATCTACCTTAGTTTATCTGTTGGAACTACAAGATCTGAGTCCTTGTTGTGATGGTAAAATTGAGGTGAATTTTTAGGCGGTAATGGAAGTTTTCGGTTGCTATAGGAAGCAACGATTACTTGCCCAAAACTAGCGAACAAGTTGGTTCTTTTTTGAATCTTTACATAAAGAGGAGAAGCAAGAAAGAATAACAGTGTGGACAAAAACATGAGTGCTGCTGGAACTCCAAAACCAATTTTCCAACCAAGATGATCTTGGATATATACTATTACAGTGAGAGCTATTATGGCAGAGATACTTGCAAAAGCATAATACCAGCTGAAAAACATTTCCAAGACCCTATTGTTATTAGGGTTATCTTTTATATTTACTTGGTCTGCACCAAATGCCATGGAACATGAAACACCACCACTTGCAATTGAAATGAGAATAAAGGCAGATATTAACATTGCCATTTCCCATGATGTTGGTGTTTGAACGCCTTCCGTTGGTTTGATCATTGCTGTTAACCACAACAATGCCATTCCCTATAACCACAAAAAAGGATAATTTGTTACCAACTTTTCTCATTACATCATGAAGTTCAGAGCATACTTTTTTTTTAAGAAGTTAAACTAGGCCATCCAAATTGGCTCCAGGGACAATCGAATCTGAGACCTTGAGGAGGAGCAAACTCCAAGGCCCCAAGTCAACACCACCAGGCCAACCCAAGTTCAGAGCATATAGTTTCAACTCTCAAATTGCGGTCTCCATCCGCAATTGCTGTTGAAATATTGCCGATGCGTTAGCCTCTACGATGGCATCACACCGCAACTACGGTGTGAACTTTAATTACGTACGTGTATAGCCACACCGTAACTGCATTGCTTCACGATTTGCATCACACAATTTCGGCCATGTTCGTTTAAATCTTTCCAAAATTAAAAACTAAAGCACCCCTCAATCCGTATTTACAAGGTTAATTAAGACCGCTATGGTGGGTAAATAGTGTATTGAAACCAGTTCCACATTATATGGTTTGTGAAAATTTTAAATTATTTAACGCCGCAGCAGTTGAAATGCAAGTCACAGCAAGCATAATGACCACAATTGCAACGATTGCAACTGTAATTTAAAACCACGGTTCAAAGTATTGATTGAATATTGAACAAGTTTGACACATATCAGGATAGGCTCTGATCTAGACGTCTGTTTATGTTGGTCTAAATTATCTGTTTGGATTTATTCATGTTGGAGGTTTACCCATTTGTCGGGACTTGGAGAACATTTATGTTGATGTATTTTTGATATCATGCCATGTATGCTTCGAAGTATTTGGTTTATATCCGCTGCGACTGTTGAGATTTTTATGCATGCATGTTGAATTTGAATTTTGTATGATGATGTAGCGTCTATTTCTTGAATATATGTATTATTCGCATGTTTTACCGCTTTAATAGAAATAAGGCGTTACATAAAGCACCCTTCAATCCCTATTTACGAGGTCAACTAAGATTTTTGTGGGTAAATAGCTATGAAGCACGTGCACTCTTCGGATTACACGTGTCCTGACTCCCGATGTCAGACACACGACACCGACACTTATAATTACACTAAATTATGTGATTTTCTCTAATTATTAACCGTGTCAACGTGTGTGTTGGCACCCGTGTCACTTTATATGGTTTGTAAAAAATTTAAATTATCTAAAGCAGCAGCAGTTGCAATGCAGGTCCAGCAACCGTAATGATCAAAATCGCAACGACCGCAACTGTAATTTAAAACCAAGGTTCACAGTATTGATTGAATAATTAACAAGTTTGAATTTCAATATATATATATATATATATATATATATATATAGACATACCAGGAAACTGACAGCAGAACCTAATCCAACACTTAAGAATCGACCCAAATAAGAATCTGCAATAAAAGCACCAACCACAGGCATGAACTTGCTGGCTGCAGCAAATAAGAGGAGTATCTGGTTAGCTTGGCCAAGATGAAGGTTGTAAGGTCCCATCAAATACAATATCATGTTGGGCAAAATTCCTATGCTTGCTGTATTGCTAAGTGCCTCATTTGCTGTAAACAATCACATCAACAAAACCTTATTATTACTCAACAAAATGCAGCTCATTAAATGTAAGCAAAAATTCAAGTATTCTCTTTGATGTGAATGAGAAAAATAAGTATAACTAGTAAAGATTCTTGTGCAATATATAGTGCATTATTTTATTTTATTTTAAGCAAAATAGAAAGCATATTAAAAAAAGAGAACAATACAATAGTCGTAAACTATCTTAACTTTGGGATGTCATTTGATCTTTTCATTTTGTCTGGTGTAAATATTGGCAAAAATCCCTTTTTGGTTAGTCTTTGAAACTTGTAATATCTTTTATAAACCTAAGTATTATGTAGCGTTAATCTGCACATTGTTGATTCTTTCATTGATTCCAATTAGTATCATGTTAATTGTAATGTTGTTTTCCTAATCTCTTGAACAAAATAAAACATGCTCTTTTCCTACGGTAAATCTTTATAATGCTTTGCTAAATATTTTAGAAATGTACATATATATAACTTCTAATTAACGCTTGTCGCGTCATTTTTTCGGAGATCAAGGCTATTTGATTAGCTTTTGACTCACTAATTTATTTCACGACCGAACATTTAATTTTTAAGGAAAAGGGGAAAAAAGTTCAAAACACCCCATATTGAAAAGATTTAGGGTTCGGGGGTTAGTTACATAAAGGGAAGGTATTAGCACCCTTTACGTCCATAGTACTCTACGGGAACCTCTTGGTTTTATTTAATTCAATGTGCTATAACTTGCTTGCTTATTTTGAAAAGAAGGAATTAATATGATGAAAAAGAAAATAGAAAGTGAGACCTAATTTATCTACATTTTTTATTGTTTGAAAGGACATGGTCCTCTGCCTACGTACCCGTGAGGGATCAAAACCTCGTAGTTCGGGGTAGAAAACAACGTTTGATTGGTTTTGTGTTTTTTTATTAGTTTTTTTGAAAAAGGTTTTAAAGATAAAAGCCAAGTGGCAAATAAGAATTTGTTTGTGTTTTTTATTAAAAAAAAAAGATAACTCGAAGTATGATTAAATTGATTGATATTTGATTGAGAAAATAAAATGAAAAAAAGGACGATCACTTGATTTAGGATCAAGGTTTATTATGGAAAAATGTTTTTTTTGTGATTTTTTGGTTATTTGCATGTTTTTGTGATTTTTGAATAAACATATAAACTAACGGAGCATAAAGAATAAAAGCGCGGCTACCCTAAGTTAGAAATATAAAATCTATGACTATTACATAAAAAGCCTATTTACATTCTAAGGTCTGCAATAAAATTAAAATGCTAAGAAAAATAAATAAATGCGAAAAAGAATAAAAAAAAGGTCCAAACACATGGTGGGGTGCAGAAAGCAAAAAAAAAAAAATTGGGCTTTAAGGAAACGAAACGGGTCGCGGGTCATGGGTCATGGGCGACCCGGTTTGAAGAGTATATAAGGGTTGTAAACCCTAAATTTCTCATTTCCTTCCCCTCCTTCTCTCTCTTCCGTCTCCTTCTCTCTCTAAATCCCTATCCTCTCTCTTCTCTCTTCTTCTCCGGTGGAGGTGAGGGGCGGCCGGCGCGGCGGTGGGCCGGCCTAGGCGGCGGCGCCGCCGTGCCGGAGCTAGAAGCTCCTATTTTTTTTTGCTGTTTTCACTCGACTCTCTCTCCTCTATTCATTTACAAACTTGAAATTTCCAGAATCAAAACCAACAACCCTAGATCTAAAAGAAAGAGATACTACTACCTTTATTCGTTTGGTTCTGTGATGTTTGTTTCTGGATCGGCCGCTTTGAGTGAGGTTTGCGATCTGTTTGACGAAACCTGTTGTGTAATAGCCCGAAATTGTGCTGCGATGCCGTGTTGCGTACGTGTGTGTGTACGTGTGTACGTGTGTGTGTTGTGCTGCGATGCCGTGTTGCGATTCCGTTTCCTCTGTTGTTCCTCGTGTTTTGCTGTATTTCCCGTGTTCTGTTGTTCTCTGTTTTTTTTCGTGTTTTTCTTTGTTGTGCAGGTCTCTACTTATAGAGTGAGTTTGAGGCTAGGATTTGTTACTGATGAGCAAAAAATCAGTAGTTTGTGGAGGAGAAAAAGGGAAATGCGTTTGTTTTTTTACTGGATTTGTTTCAGATGAGGCAGTGTGAACTGGATTTGGACTGGAACAGCATACGCGTGATGCTGTTATTCTGCACCTGGACCTTTTTTGGATTTTGGACTTTTTGGACTTAAAAAGAAAAAAATAATTAAAAGGATAATATCTAAAAAATAAAAATTTAAAATGGGAATAAAAGAAATTTAATCTAATCTTGGACTAAAATTAAAATTAGAGTTCTAAATTAAAAGATGGAAATAAATAATTAAAGGCTGAGAGAAGAGGGCCCGATTCGGAATTTTATGAGGTATTTCAAAATACCTCCCTGCCGAATTTTTCACTGAAATGCGAGTCTGGTCCGAGTTCGGAGACGTGTGTCAGTGGGATCTTAGGTCAAAATTTGGGGTATGACAGATGCCCCTATTTAAGTTTTCTTCGCTCAGAGGTTCGAAGGTAAAATCTTTGACTCGACGAGCCGAAGAGACTTAAATACAAAAGTGCACCAATTTTGACCTAAGAGGTTTATGAATGCTCATGATTTAATTATGAATGCATGATGACAGTGACGGCTCGACTGGAATAAAAAGACACTAGGATACCCGAATTCTTCGAAGAAAGGGATCCGACTTTACTGGGGAATCTGGTTTCACTGGGGAAGATGATTGTTCCTCATTGTCTCGACATCTCGAAACAAAGTGCAATGGTTCAGACTTTAATGTCCATTTGTGGACTTGGTTTTGAAAATGAAATAAAAGAAGGATACAAGCTATTTGTTGGTTGAAATTGGCCACTTGTTACAGGCTGTTCGTTGGTTGGAACTGGTCGCTGAGCATAAAGATAAAAGATTGACATGAGTTGTTCGTTTGTTGGAACTAGTTGCTCGGAAGGTAAAAAACATTGGCATAGGCTATTCGTTTGTTGGAATCGGTCGCTGGGCATAAAGATAAAAGATTGACATGAGTTGTTCGTTTGTTGGAACTAGTTGCTCGGAAGGTAAAAAACATTGGCATAGACTATTCGTTTGTTGGAATCGGTCGCTTGAAAAGTTTGGATTGGTGACATCTCTAGAACAGCTACGCTGGGGATGATACCTGGAGTTTGAAGTTGACATCGAGTTTAACTAGCGTTGTGACTAGTACGGCTTTCCGCCGGGGATGATACTTCGAAACTAAAGTTGAAATTGGCATTGATTAGTGACATGACTTAGCACGGCTTTTCACCGGGCATGACACCTTTGAAATATGGAAGATAAAACGGAAGATGTTTTACTCGTAGAAACTTGCGGCTTGACGCAATGGTGAGCTTTGACTGATGCAATTATGTGTGAATTGATGTTATGCATATGTCGTGTACGCGTAAACGTATGATTATGTGAAAATATTGGTGAATGCATGATTGCATGAATGTATGGATATATGAATGTACATGACACGTGAATCGATGAACTGAGACAAGACAGGTAAGATGGGAGTCGGACCGACATTGCATTACAAACACTCGGCAACCTTCCTTGGAGATGATATTATTGTGAGCAAATCGAGCCGTTGATAGTGTAAGAACCTGGCACTAGGTAGCCACCGGTGCCTCCTGGGGGGTGAGCCCATTGTCGATGAAAGAAGTCTGGAAGAAGTCGCCATTTGTAAACCGGCATAGAGTGTCCTTCCATTGGTATGCTTCAGCAGTCATACCTTTTGTTTTATTTGAAAAAATCCCTAATTTTTGCCTGGACCGCCCTTTCGGGTTTTCAGTCCACCGGGAATATTTTTGCCCCTAATTTTTGCCTGGACCGCCCTTTCGGGTTTTCAGTCCACCGGGACGCTCTTTGTTGCCTAAGTCGCCTTTTCAGGTTTTCAACTTAGCGAGCTTCTTTGTATTATTTTTGTATTTGTTTATTCAGAGACTTTCCTTAGTGTCGAGCCACGCTTTTAGCAGGATCTAACCTCTCTTGAGTTGATATACGCCTCTTTTACTCCCGAGTGCCAAGCTGTATCTATTTGTTTATGCTTCTTTTTTTTTTTTTATTTTTTTTTATTTTTTTTTATATAATGTTTTAGAAATCTGTTTCAAAATATTATCATCAATAAAAGAGGAAAAAAAAAAAAAAAATCGAGAAACAAAACAAGTAGGAGTCAAAAGAGAGGTAAAAGCTCAAAGTTTATTAATCGAATGACGCTATGCCAATGGCATGACTTCATGGAGTTCTTTACAAAGTTTGAAAAGAAATGGTAATTTAAAATGGAAAGGTACGTTGAACTTCATAACTCTATCGTTCTCTAACAACTTTGAAATCCGTTATCTTGTGGCTCGAATACTTTTGATATCAGGTATGCCCCAAGTGTATCTGTGTTCGACTGGATGCAGTTACTTTGTCTCTTTTTTTTTTTTATTTTTTTTTTTTATTTTTTATTTTATTTTTTTTCTTTTTAAATCCTTAATTTTTGCATAGACTGCCCTTTCGGGTTTTCACTCTATCAGGATAATGATCTCTGTTTATTGTCTCTAATTTTTGCCTGGACCGCCCTTTTCGGGTTTTCAGTCCACCGAGACGCTCATTTTTGCCTAAGTCGCCCTTTTCGGGTTTTCGACTTACCGAGCTGTTCTTTAAAATTTTTTTTTTTTAGACAAAGTATTTCTTGACTGCATCCGTGTTCACAGGTCGTGGAAGTTCTTCACCGTCCATGGTTTGTAGAGTCATGGCACCACCTGAGAAGGCCTTTTTAACAACATACGGTCCTTCATAATTAGGAGCCCACTTGCCTCGGGAGTCTGGTTGGAAAGAGAAAATCTTTTTGAGCACGAGATCACCTTCTTTAAACTCACGGGGACGAACTTTCTTGTCAAAAGCCTGTTTCATCCTTTTTTGATATAACTGTCCGTGACATAGGGCTGTCATGCGCTTTTCTTCGATTAGATTCAACTGGTCGTATCTATTCTGAACCCATTCAGCTTCTGATAAGTCAGCCTCCATTAGGACTCTCAATGATGGAATTTCGACTTCTACAGGAAGTACTGCCTCCATACCATATACCAGGGAGAAAGGGGTTGCCCCTGTTGATGTGCGTATAGAAGTACGATATCCATGTAATGCAAAGGGAAGCATTTCATGCCAATCTTTATAAGTCACCACCATCTTCTGGACAATCCTCTTTATATTCTTATTTGCAGCTTCGACAGCACCATTCATTTGGGGTCTGTAAGGTGAAGAGTTATGGTGCTCGATCTTGAAATCATCACACAATTCTTTCATCATCTTGTTGTTTAGATTTGTTCCGTTGTCGGTGATGATCCGGTTGGGGATGCCATAGCGACAAATGATATGATTCTTGA
Source organism: Medicago truncatula (assembly GCF_003473485.1). NCBI lineage: Eukaryota > Viridiplantae > Streptophyta > Magnoliopsida > Fabales > Fabaceae > Medicago > Medicago truncatula. The sequence goes on along the minus strand of NC_053042.1, from coordinate 29,184,015 downwards.
TAAATTTGACCACTACTTGCTTGGTCACATTGGCATATGATGCGGCCTCAACCCACTTAGTGAAGTAGTCAATAGCCACTAAGATGAAACGGTGTCCATTCGAAGCTTTGGGCTCAATCCTTCCGATCATGTCAATGCCCCACATAGAGAAAGGCCACGGAGAGGAAAGTAAATTGAGTGTAGTCGGCGGCATATGAATCTTGTCGGCGTATATCTGACACTTGTGACACTTTCTTGTATGCTTGTAGCAATCTGATTCCATTGTCATCCAGTAGTAGCCTGCTCGCAATATCTTTTTAGCCATTGTGTGCCCATTAGGATGAATTCCGAAGGATCCTTCGTGTATTTCATGTATCAATAAATCAGCTTCATATTTGTCTACACATCTGAGCAAGACCGTGTCAAAGTTTCTTTTGTACAAGATATCTCCATTCAAGAAGAAATTACTAGATAATCTTCTGAGAGTCTTCTTATCTTTGTTGGATGCTCCAGGAGGATACTCTCGAGTTTGGAGAAACACCTTAATATCATGAAACCAAGGTTTATCGTCGAAAACTGCTTCAGCGGCAAACACATAAGCGGGTCTATCAAGGAATTTGACGCTGATTAGTGGCACGTCATTGTGATGATTCACCTTGATCATTGAAGACAAAGTAGCCAAGGCATCAGCCATCTGATTCTCATCTCGAGGGATATGATGTAATTCCACTTTGTTGAAGAAGGTCAATAAACGTCTTGCATAGTCTCGATAAGGTATTAGTCCTGCATGAAGAGTTTCCCATTTTCCTTTGATCTGGTTGATTACGAGAGCTGAATCTCCATATATTTCGATGTTCTTGATTCTCAGATCAATGGCTTCTTCAATACCCATGATGCAGGCTTCATATTCAGCGATGTTGTTTGTGCAGTCAAACCGGAGTCTTGCTGTGAAAGGGATGTGAGTACCCTTAGGAGTAAGGAGTACTGCTCCTATGCCGTTGCCGTATACATTGACAGCCCCATCAAATATCAAACCCCACACTGAATCTGGATCAGGACCTTCTCCGAATAGTGGCTCGTCACAATCTTTCATCTTTAGATACATAATCTCTTCATCAGGAAAGTCAAACTTGATAGGTCGATAGTCTTCGAGTGGTTGGTGAGCCAAGTGATCAGCAAGAATACTGCCTTTGATTGCCTTCTGGGAACGGTACTCGATATCATATTCAGATAGTAGCATCTGCCACCGTGCAATCCTTCCTGTCAAAGCGGGCTTCTCAAATATGTACTTGATTGGATCCATTTTAGATACCAGCCAAGTAGTGTGATTAATCATATAATGACGGAGACGTTTGGCAGCCCAGGCTAGAGCACAACACGTCTTCTCGAGCATGGAGTAGCGAGATTCACATTCAGTAAACTTCTTGCTTAAATAATAAATGGCGTGCTCTTTTCTTCCGGTTTCATCTTGTTGTCCGAGCACACAACCCATGGAATTTTCTAGCACTGTTAGGTACATGATCAAAGGTCTTCCTTCAACTGGAGGGATGAGAATCGGTGGTTCTAGCAAGTACTTCTTTATGCTGTCAAAAGCCTTCTGGCAATCCTCGGTCCACACAATACCTTGTTCTTTGCGGAGTAGTTTGAATATCGGCCCACAAGTTGCAGTCATATGAGAAATGAACCGGGAGATGTAATTTAGTCGTCCAAGAAAACCTCTTACTTCTTTTTCTGTTCTCGGAGCAGGCATCTCTCTGATGGCTTTGACTTTGTCAGGATCTACTTCGATGCCTTTCTGGCTGACAATGAAGCCTAGAAGCTTTCCGGATCTGACACCAAAAGTGCATTTGTTGGGATTTAGACGAAGTTTGTACTTCCTCAGGCGCTGGAACATCCTATGTAGATACTTGACATGGTCTTCTTCAGTAATCGACTTGACTATCATGTCATCCACATAGACCTCAATCTCTTTATGTATCATATCGTGGAAAAGAGTAGTCATACCCCTCTGATAAGTAGCTCCTGCATTGATTAAACCGAACGGCATTACTTTGTAACAGAAAGTGCCCCAAGGTGTAATAAATGATGTTTTCTCTCTATCTTCGGGTGCCATCTTGATTTGATTATAACCGGAGAATCCATCCATGAATGAGAAGACTTTAGACTTTGCAGTACTGTCAACCAACACGTCAATATGAGGTAAAGGAAAGTCGTCTTTCGGGCTAGCTTTGTTTAAATCACGGTAGTCAACACACATTCTGACCTTACCATCTTTCTTTGGAACAGGCACTATGTTAGCTAACCACTGGGGGTAATTTGATGTGATGAGGAAACCAGCGTCGATCTGTTTCTGTACCTCTTCTTTGATTTTGAGAGCCATGTCAGGACGTGTTCTTCTCAACTTTTGTTTGACTGGCGGACACTCAGGTTTCAAAGGTAGGTGATGTACCACAATATCAGTGTCTAGACCCGGCATATCTTGGTAGGACCAGGCAAACACATCAACATATTCTTTGAGGAGCTCTATCACTTGCTTTTTAACACTTGTTCCGAGCGATGCCCCAACCTTGATTTCTTTCTTGTCTTCTTTGGTGCCCAAGTTAATCACTTCTAGTTCGTCCCCATAAGGCTGAATGGTCTTCCTCTCTTGTTCGAGTAGTCGAGAGATTTCGTCAGGGATCTCTTCATTCTCTTCTTCCTCCGCCTCATACACAGGGAGCTCAAAGTTGGGAGAGATCATAGGGTTATGTTGTTCAACGGGTTCGTCGATTTCTAATCTGCACATGTGATGGATGATTTTTAGAAAGAAGATACATGCAGATTTTTTTTGAAAATTCATGTTGGGTTTTTTGTATTACCATTTTTCAGAAAAGCATAAAAGAAAATGAGACAAAACATCGGAAAAAAAACGACGTTTTTATTTTATTGATGATAATTTCTTGAAATGAAAAGCCCTAGATAAGCTCACTTTCGCTTGGGGCGGGGCGAAAGGATTTTTTTTGAAAAAAAAGCATAAACTAGACAAATGCATTACTTGGACAAGTGAGCAACAAAAGGAACATCTATGGCAACCCAATTGTGGCTGGATACTCCTGGTGTTATAAAACCTCGTGGCACACTTTCAGGATCATCTTCAATGATTGCATGGATAAAGCCCGAACTGTGGAAAGTGCCCTTCTTTGCTGTGGACAAACTAGTAGATGGGAAGAAACCCAAACCTTCTCGGTGCTTGTTTTCTGGAAGCTCTATCAGCTTTCCCCAGCTTGTGGACCCCCCTGCTTGTATGACCTTCTGAGCATCTCTCAGAGACGAGATAGAGGCTTCATTCCTCTTGGTATTCTTATCTTCGATAGTAAACCCTTGAAAAGGTGTCCCTTCGACATCGTCTGCCCCAATGAAAGAGAAAGACGACAAATGACTCACCAATAAAGCCTCTTCACCGTTTACAGTTACTAGCTTCCCATTCTTCACAAACTTCAGCTTTTGATGCAGCGTGGATGTGACAGCCCCTGCCTCGTGAATCCAGGGTCGACCCAGCAGGCAACTATACGAAGCTTGAATGTCCATGACTTGAAAATTAACTTGGAAAACTTGTGGCCCAACTGTGATGGGTAGAACCACCTCTCCAAGGACATCCTTCCTCGAGCCATCAAAAGCTTTCACCATTACCCCACTTCGTCTCAAAGGTGCGTTTTGGTAAGCGAGTTGGGTATAAGTTGTTTTGGACAATACATTCAAAGATGATCCAGTATCCACCAGCACTTTTGACAAAGCATCGGTTTTACAATTCACAGATATATGCAGCGCCCGATTATGGTTCCTTCCTTCTGCTGGGAGCTCTTCATCACTGAAACTCAAGTTGTTGCATGCAGTGATGTTCCCTACTATTCCGCCAAACTGACCCACCGTTACATCATAATCCACAAAAGCTTGTTCTAAAACCTTCATTAATGCATCTTTATGGGCCTCAGAATTTAGTAATAAAGACATTATGGATATTTTGGATGGAGTCTGCATCAGTTGGTCAACAACCTTGTACTCGCTCTTCTTTATTAACTTGAGAATCTCATCAAACTCTGCACTTGTACCATCCCCATTGGGTTGATCCACTTCTTTGGCGATACCAGCATCTTTAGTCCGAACCTCCTTGTTTATTGTAGCATCAATCTTCTTTGGGAACACTATGGGAACAACGCGCCCATTTCTCAGAACTCTACTGTCTTCAACAATATTATCCACACTAGACAAAGGCGGTATTGGAACCTCACGACCCTCTTCAATCATGGTGGCATTGTATTTGTATGGAATGGCTTTTTCAGAAGCATATGGCAGTGGACCCGGTAAGCAGATCACCAGAGGGGTGATAGTTGACTTTCGACTGTCATAAAATACCTCCAAAGGTCCTTCGGGAGTTATTACACACACATCATCACACTTCCTTTCGACCACAAGCTCTCCTCGGTCTAGAAGCCCTTGAATATCATTTCTTACTTTCTGACATCCTCCGGAGTTCATAAGGCATATTTCACAGAGATCATGATCATGCTCAAAAAGGTCGACTTTGCATAACTTGGCATGTAACGGAACCAAGGGTGTTTTGATATGTTGAACATTCTGAATGGGACGAGTCTTTTGACAATCTTCGATCATGTTGACTGTTGCGGCACCATGATTCGGCAATGGGTTTGTTTGAACATTTGGCGCCGAGTCTGTGAAAGTTATTTTTCCATCATTGATCAACCTCTGCACTGTGCTTTTAAAGGCATAACAAGTTTCAATGTTATGGCCACGGCCCCCTTCATGGAAGTCACAAGTCTGGTCAAGTCTATACCAAGATGGTAGTTTTTCTGGGATAGGAGGAGCTGTTCTAGTTTGGACAAGGTTTTTCTTGAGTAAGCCGGGAAGTAATTCTGCATAGGTGACTGGTATTGGGTTAATCGGCATTCTTGGTGGTCGCGGTTGTTGTGGGCGTTGTTGATAAGGTTGTTGTTGGAAATTTTGTTGAGGGTATTGTTGATATGGGTATTGTTGGTATGGTTGTTGTTGGTATGGTTGTTGTTGGAAATTTTGTTGTTGGAAATTTTGTTGTTGGACATTTTGTGGTGAAGGATTTTGTGGGAATTGAGGATATTGTGGTATTTGAGGATATTGTGGTATTTGAGGATGGTTATTTGTTTGTTGAAAAGGGTGAGAGGTGGGTGTGATGGCAGCAATGTGTTGATAGGCTGGATAAGTTTGTTGAGGCCCTCCATGAGTCACCATACCGACTTCTTGTTCTTTCTTCCTCGGGAAATGGTTCCCGGTCTTCTTGGTCCCACTGGCAGGAGTTGTATTCTTTACTAAGCGTCCTTCTCGGACTCCTTCTTCTAACTGTACTCCCATACCAACCATCTCCGCGAAGCTCTTTGGTGTACTCCCGACCATCTTTTTGTAATAAAAATGATTCAAAGTTTTTAGGAAGAGCTTGGTCATCTCTTTCTCCTCAATTCGTGGGCTGACTTGGGCAGCGGTGTCTCTCCACCGTTGGGCATACTCTTTGAACGTCTCTTTATCTCCCTGAGTCATGGCTTGGAGATCACTTCGGTCCGGAGTCATGTCTACATTGTAACTGTACTGTTCCACGAAAGCTTCGCAAAGGTCACGGAAAGTTTGAACCCTTGTTTTGTCTAGGTTTGTGTACCACTTTGAAGCAGGGCCGGTCAAGCTTTCTTGGAAGTAGTAAATAAGAATCTGATCATCTTGGGCATACGCAGGCATCCTTCTCACATACATTTTTAGATGTTCCTCAGGGCAAGAACTCCCTTTGTATTTCTCGAAGTCTGGAATCTTGAATTTGTGAGGTACCTGCACACTCGGTACCAAACAGAGATCGTACGCAGTCTTCCCAAATTTCCCTTTTTCACGGAGGGCTTTCATGTCTCGGCGTAGTTCATCATACTTTTCTCGTAGGTCGCTTACTTCCTCGTAAGCCTCTACATTCCCTGAATGAAAGATAGGTTCTTCAGTTTGCGGGATTGTATGTATCACAGGTGCTGAGTAGGTCATGGTGGCTGGAGTGACCCTCATGGCAGGTAGGGGTACTTGAGCCGTGTACTGGTGAGTGGGCATCTGAGCTTCACAAGTGATAGGACGAAATATCTCCCCAGCAGTGAAAGGTGGAAACCAAGGCGTGGAACGTTGCGGAGCGGACTGCGTTGGAGTGTCAGCACATAGTGTCCAAGAAGAAGATGCCTCGGCCTGAGTTCTGATAGGAGGAGGGGGAGGTGCTTGTGATCGGGCCTGCGCTTCTGTTATGGCCTGAGCTTGAGTTTGCGCTTGTGCCAATGCTTGCGCTTGTGCTTGAATCTGTGCTTGAGCTTGAGTCTGAGCTTCCGCCATTGTTTTTATTAATTCAGCCATCTCGTCCATCCTAGTCTGCATGGCTGTCATTTCTTCACGAAGTACCCGATTTTCCTGCTCAAGATAATCCATCTTCTTCTTTACGTTTGCTCGAGTGTAGTGAGTACGGGTTGACTTGTAGATGATACGTGGGGCCACCGTATGAAACGAGTTGACCCTTTTTCTGGAAAAGGAAGTTTGTGTGAGACTTTGATTTGAGACTATGAAATGCAGGATGATGCATGATGTTTATGCAAAAATAGACGTATATTTTTTTTATCGAAGGACTTATGAAAGTATTTTTGTAAATATCATAGTTGAGAGTTCCATTGAATAATTCGCATACTATAAGATAATTCCCTTTCTAAACAACGAAGCCAAGGGATAGACTTTGCAAAAAAATAAGATAAATATCTAACTTAAAGCTAAAAACAAAAATAAAAGAAAAACTGGGAACTCTCAAGCTCTTTGAAGTAGACTATTCATCAGAATCTGAATGTGCATCTTTGAAGAACTCCCAACGCTCCCCTGCGCTGATAAATTGTGATAGCCTTGTGCTCTGAGCTCGGATCTGAACATTCTTTTTTACTATTTGTCGTCTCAACTTGTGAACCTCATGCTCTCGTTGCTCTATCTCACCACTCATAGTCTCCATCTTGAGCATAGCTTCATCATACTTCCTCTTCCAAGTAGCACCCACATATTCCGATCGGGCCAACTTCTCTTGACATTCCTCCACAGTTGCGGGGGCCAAGGGTAAAGCCGGAGCTGGGGTTGTTGAAGATAGGTATCTTGGCAAATGATATGGTAAGACCAGATCGGAAGCTCTATTGATGACCCATTGAGTGTAAGACCCCTGTAAAGAGTCTGATCTCCTCGCCAACTGGCTTCTATTGAGTGTGCGAATGGCATGCCATGCTTGGACAAATCTCCCTCTTTTGTTTGAGGGATCTTCATGGTTGAAGTAGAATTCACCCTGTAAGTAGATGTTATCTGGCTTAGCTTCCATTGGACATCCGAACTGACGTTTGGCAAGGATAGGATTGTAGCTGATTCCTCCTTGCGTACCGAGAAGGGGTACATTTGAGTATTCTCCACAACTGACAATGATGTTCGTGAAGTTACAAGTGGCACGGTACCAGGTTATGTCGGATGGGGTAAGGGACATGATTCTTTTGGGCCAGGAGAGATTTTCTGGGTTGGCTTGAAAGGAGTGGGTCTGAGGTAAGTGAGAGGTAAACCATTTGTATAGTAAGGGTGCGCAACCAAGGATAGTTCCACGACCTACTTGGGTTCGATCGTGAATGGAATGATATATATCAGCTAACAATGTGGGGACTGGGTTCTTTGTGAGGAAAATTTGGATGGCATGGATGTCAACATAGTTATCAATATTTGGGAATAATACTAGGCCATAGATGAGTAAAGCTAGGATAGAGTAGAAGGCCTCAACATTGTTTGTTTTGGAGAAATCGGAGGCTTGTTGGTAAAGAAATTTAGTAGGTAAGCTTGGGAGATTCCCTTTTAGGGTAAGTTTTTCTTTTATGAGGGAGGTTTTGAGATGGAGGGCATTTGCAATGGTGGCAGCTTTGGGAAAGGGTTCTAAGCCAGTGAAAGGTACCTTATCAAGTACGGGTAGGCCAATTAAGTGAGAGTATTCTTCGAGGGTAGGCATAAGCTGGTAGTCGGGAAAGGTGAAACAGTGGTAAGCAGGGTCATAGAACTGGACCAAGGTCTCCAAGCACCCCTTATCGATATTTGTCCAGAGGACACCAAGCAACTTCCCATGACGATCACAAAAATTCTCCAAGCTAGTTACTTCAAATGCAAGCTTCTTTAAGTTCTCTAGATCCAATTTCCTGAATGTAAACTTCCTAGTATTTCTTCTTTCCATGCCTATGATATTTACAAAAACAAGTATAAGCCCTTCGATATTTTTTGATGAAAAAAGATAAAATTATGAATGAATGCATGTATGCATGATTATGCGTAGGTTAAGCTCATCATGTTGGAGTTTAAAGGTAATAACCCCCATTTGGTAAGGACTATGGTTTCATTTGTACCTGTATCACGGGTTCTATCCAGTTCCCAAAGTCATCAACTACCTCCGAATGTTATCAGGTTACAAGACTACTCTTGATCCAATAATATCCGTAGGAAAGTTTCATTTGAGTGTAGTATCGCGTATCAACTAATTCAAGACTACTCTTGATTAGCCACCGCACTACGTCCTAAAAAGGCCAAGATGGGTTAAGGGTAACTAAAGGTCCTCAACTTCGACGGTCACTTGAAAATATAATGCCAACACGACTATTCATGCCAACATAGTTACTTTCAAGATTCCTCCATTGAGTGGGGTTGTACCACATGAACCTAAACACGAGACTTGACTCTCGGAAAGGCACTTTGGTTATACCACCGTCCTATCTTATGTTTCTCTCAAGCCCGGGTGTAGGGCTTTATCTCACCACTCATATTTAAAAGAAAGGAAGAAAGAGAGAAGGTAAAAGATATATACAATTATTTCCATCTTTATTTTTTTGTTTTAAGCAAGTTATAGCACAAAGAATTAAATAAAGCCAAGTTAGGCTCAACCCTCTTAGGGGGGTCCCCAGTGAAGTCGCCATTTCTGTCGCGTCATTTTTTCGGAGATCAAGGCTATTTGATTAGCTTTTGACTCACTAATTTATTTCACGACCGAACATTTAATTTTTAAGGAAAAGGGGAAAAAAGTTCAAAACACCCCATATTGAAAAGATTTAGGGTTCGGGGGTTAGTTACATAAAGGGAAGGTATTAGCACCCTTTACGTCCATAGTACTCTACGGGAACCTCTTGGTTTTATTTAATTCAATGTGCTATAACTTGCTTGCTTATTTTGAAAAGAAGGAATTAATATGATGAAAAAGAAAATAGAAAGTGAGACCTAATTTATCTACATTTTTTATTGTTTGAAAGGACATGGTCCTCTGCCTACGTACCCGTGAGGGATCAAAACCTCGTAGTTCGGGGTAGAAAACAACGTTTGATTGGTTTTGTGTTTTTTTATTAGTTTTTTTGAAAAAGGTTTTAAAGATAAAAGCCAAGTGGCAAATAAGAATTTGTTTGTGTTTTTTATTAAAAAAAAAAGATAACTCGAAGTATGATTAAATTGATTGATATTTGATTGAGAAAATAAAATGAAAAAAAGGACGATCACTTGATTTAGGATCAAGGTTTATTATGGAAAAATGTTTTTTTTGTGATTTTTTGGTTATTTGCATGTTTTTGTGATTTTTGAATAAACATATAAACTAACGGAGCATAAAGAATAAAAGCGCGGCTACCCTAAGTTAGAAATATAAAATCTATGACTATTACATAAAAAGCCTATTTACATTCTAAGGTCTGCAATAAAATTAAAATGCTAAGAAAAATAAATAAATGCGAAAAAGAATAAAAAAAAGGTCCAAACACATGGTGGGGTGCAGAAAGCAAAAAAAAATAAATTGGGCTTTAAGGAAACGAAACGGGTCGCGGGTCATGGGTCATGGGCGACCCGGTTTGAAGAGTATATAAGGGTTGTAAACCCTAAATTTCTCATTTCCTTCCCCTCCTTCTCTCTCTTCCGTCTCCTTCTCTCTCTAAATCCCTATCCTCTCTCTTCTCTCTTCTTCTCCGGTGGAGGTGAGGGGCGGCCGGCGCGGCGGTGGGCCGGCCTAGGCGGCGGCGGCGCCGTGCCGGAGCTAGAAGCTCCTATTTTTTTTTGCTGTTTTCACTCGACTCTCTCTCCTCTATTCATTTACAAACTTGAAATTTCCAGAATCAAAACCAACAACCCTAGATCTAAAAGAAAGAGATACTACTACCTTTATTCGTTTGGTTCTGTGATGTTTGTTTCTGGATCGGCCGCTTTGAGTGAGGTTTGCGATCTGTTTGACGAAACCTGTTGTGTAATAGCCCGAAATTGTGCTGCGATGCCGTGTTGCGTACGTGTGTGTGTACGTGTGTACGTGTGTGTGTTGTGCTGCGATGCCGTGTTGCGATTCCGTTTCCTCTGTTGTTCCTCGTGTTTTGCTGTATTTCCCGTGTTCTGTTGTTCTCTGTTTTTTTTCGTGTTTTTCTTTGTTGTGCAGGTCTCTACTTATAGAGTGAGTTTGAGGCTAGGATTTGTTACTGATGAGCAAAAAATCAGTAGTTTGTGGAGGAGAAAAAGGGAAATGCGTTTGTTTTTTTACTGGATTTGTTTCAGATGAGGCAGTGTGAACTGGATTTGGACTGGAACAGCATACGCGTGATGCTGTTATTCTGCACCTGGACCTTTTTTGGATTTTGGACTTTTTGGACTTAAAAAGAAAAAAATAATTAAAAGGATAATATCTAAAAAATAAAAATTTAAAATGGGAATAAAAGAAATTTAATCTAATCTTGGACTAAAATTAAAATTAGAGTTCTAAATTAAAAGATGGAAATAAATAATTAAAGGCTGAGAGAAGAGGGCCCGATTCGGAATTTTATGAGGTATTTCAAAATACCTCCCTGCCGAATTTTTCACTGAAATGCGAGTCTGGTCCGAGTTCGGAGACGTGTGTCAGTGGGATCTTAGGTCAAAATTTGGGGTATGACAACGCTGCAATTTGTTTTATACCTAGCACTTCTCAAATGAGATATCAATGACATTTCTAAAAGGAACACGAAAAACAATCACACTCATCGACAAACAAGCTAAAAAAAGGTATAAGTGTCGTTTGATAACGGCAAAGAGAGCAAGTTACAAAAAATACTTAGGCGGCCAATGGTTCAAATTTTGCCAAGAACATATGTTAGAGGTAAGTGATAAGTTAATTTTTGATCTAGAGTAGCCACTTAAAAATATGACGTTCAAGTCGTTTCCAAATAAAGATTTGGTGTTCATGATCCGCACTTTCAACAGATCACCTTAACTCTAATGCTAGACTAGATTATCTTCACTCACAGATGCTACTTCTTTGCTTGATTTCATTTGATGTAAATATGGGTATCAATCATTTTTTGGTAACTCTATAACAACAACACTCTTTTTTATAATTTTACATAATATGTAAATTCACACATCATTGGTTCCTTTATTGGTTCCAATTGTTTTCATCCTAAATATTATGTCAATTCCTAATCTCATAAACTGATTATATGCTCTCTTAATCAGCCCATACATATTTTATGATGAATCACAATATTCCATCGTGTTAACATCTCTTCTTTCGAAGATTTTTTTTATCGAATACATTATTGAACTCGTGTGAAGCACGGGTTTGGTAGTTAGTTAATTAAAAATAAACAATAATAAAAAAAAAGTATTTGCATCAAATAAATATAATGTTGGATTAATTATTTAATTAATTAATTATGGATTGACAATAATCAATTATTATAAATTAATGTTATAATTTATAATATGGTCTATTGTATTAAGCACTCATTAGTTGATGAATATGTATGATTGGACTATTCTTTCTAAATGGATCGTGATGGGTTGGACCATTTAGCTAAGCCAAATGAGAGGTCCCTGCCCTCAGCCGTTTAACTATTTAAACGTCATCCCATCAGACGATTAAACTATTGTGAATTCTTCTGGTGCTACACGGAATGAGGTTAGTCATCCTCTCATCCTTCCGACAACAGTTATCCTTCATGAACCTAAACATACAAGGTACACAAATTCTTCTTCCTTCTTTATTACTTCTATGTTATACCTTGTATCTACTGATTTATGGCTGAATTCTAGAACTTTTATCAATTGGTATGTGAGCCAAGTAGATACATGTATGGCTATTTGTTGTTTAAATCACAACCGTATTATAAGTTGCTGTAGAATTTCGAGCCCTAAAATATGGCATTAATTCTTAATCCGTATGCCAGAATTGTTTCAAGGGTTTTGTGAATAACATGTTATTGTAAGCAACTGATTTTCATGTACCAAATTGTTTTCGTTGAGAACGTACAAGTAGGAACCGAACTTATTTATAGGTTTATGGCTATTGTTTAATTACATAAATCATATTTTATTATTATGTAAAAGTCGGTTGAACAATATATACACCATCTTGATTCACGAGTCTGGTATTCTGTGTTTTGCCATATGACCCCAAATCCGTTTTTCTCATATGAAATGTACGGCACGACTACTGTGTTTCCCAGAAAGCGAATCGATAAGAATAATATGAGAAATAAACTGTTCTAATTTTGGATTTTGTGATGAACCCTATTTCTTTACATCTGTCGATTAAGTCGATAATTCTCAAAATTGATATATGGGTTCTTTTCTTCTCTCAAAATCGACTAGATCCGTACTAAAACCGACGCGTTTCACTGTGAAAATCGCAGAAACAACCGAGTCGCTCCGTGGGTCAATATCGACCCATTTACAGTTATGCGGGCGAAGGTGACCCGCTCCAAAACCAAACAAAATGGGTTAAACCAGATTACATTTCTAGTGACCCGGTTCAGTTTTTTTTCTTAAACTTGGCCATTTAAAAATAAATAAATAAAACTGAGACTAAGGCTAAGCACATATGAGGTGATTGGGATACTATCAAAAATTCCAGGGTTTATTTTATGACAACTAATTATTATTTATTATATTCTGGTCATTTTGGAATTTGTTTTGACACTAGATATTTTATACGGGGACAATTAAAATATATTCTAAAGCAATTATATTCTCACATATTTATTGTGAAAATTTTATGAACATTCTTTACTCTTATATGACACTTGAGAAATAATCTCACTCTTTTAAATTTGAGTTTAATGTGTCAATGAGGAATTTTTTTTCATCCCCAATTATCTAGTAAATATTAGTATATTATTTTACACCCAAAATATATTTAACAAGATTTGATTTATTCAGTACCCTTAGTTTGGGATTTAAATTACCTTATAAAATTTCTATATATTTGATGTAAATTAATATGATAATCATATACTCTTTTAAATCATATATTCTCTATATTTGAGTCTAAAATATTCTATGTGAAAATATTTTTTATAGTAATAACACTTATGAAAAAATATTCTTTTAAAGTGTTATGATTATGAAAATTCTTAGACTCTCTTATATATTCTTGCATCAAATATTCTATATAAATTACTATATTTTGGGATTTGTTGATACCCTCAACTATTTATTAAGTAAAGAAAATTTGACTATTATAGCATATATATTATTGATTTATGGGTTTCAAAATTTTGTTAAATCTTGAAAGGATCGTATCAATTAAACTGAGAATATTTCTTTCAAAATCATATATTCTCAATATTTGCGCCTACACTATTTTAAAATTTCTCTCTTACATTAGTAACACTAACTATCTTGTTAATTTATAGAAGGCTCAATTTTATTAATTCTTATGCCAAATATATTGAATTTAATATTTATTCTTTCTTTCATATTGTTTTAGCATAAAGATCCAAAATATTATTCATTCTACTCTTTGCTGTGCAATTGTAATATCCTATATAAAAGTGAAATCCTTTTTCCATAATATTCTAAATAGAACTCTATAATTATTATATAGTATTACTATAATACTCCATGTTGTATTTATATTCTAATTCTAATTTAAATTAGAGGGAGTGTTGAAAAATTTATTCTAAGAGTTCTACTCTCGATAAAATAGAAAACTAATTGACACACGTGTATTCTAAATAATAGCTCTTGGTATTATACTATTTCATATAGATAAATTCTAAAGTCATATTTATGATGTGCTAATTTAAAATATTGTTAAGCACATTTTTCTATTATTTGAATATGACCAAAGTTGAGTAAATTAAGTACAATTGTTTATGCATGATATTATTGTATCATATTCTCTTAAGCATAAACATTATTGATTTGTATAATTGCAATCTCATCTATCGTGGATACAATTATGCGAATTTTGTTAAATAGATTAGCATTATATTGGTAATAGTCATACCCTATCGGTGTGTTGTTATTAATATAATTGTTATTATTCAATGTACCTAAAATGTGTATACTTATGTCAATTATAATTAGAATACTCTATCAATGTTTAAATTTTTAAGACATAAGAATCGTACATTGTGATGATATAGTTCTTACATATTATTCTTAAGATCTCGAATTGGATTAGAATAAGTAAGTTACTCTATTAAAAGACATGTAGCAAACTATATAAATTTTGCAATCCAATATTATTCTAATTTTTGAATTAAATTTCTATTTAAATGTTATTTTTGTATATATATATATATATATATATATATATATATATTTTGGATTGCTATTATCCCTTTGTTGTGTGAATGACGGACATACCCTATCGGTGTGACGTTACTTAACATATCATTATGTGATAGAGAAATAATTGAATATTTTATTCAAAATATCTTTCAAACTTTTTAATTCATCTATCATATTCTATTCTCTATCAAGTGGGAGAATCCTTGCTATGTATTATGTAACGTGATGGATATACCCTATCGGTATGACATTACTGAACATAATCATCCTTTTATGGGTAAGAAAAATACCTTATTAGTTTAACTATTATTCTCATCAAGTGGAGAACATATAATTCTTCAACAAGCGAGGAAAATTCTACATGTCAATTAACTATATCTTATAAACAAATATATTATTTGTTTCATAACTCTAGATATAAAATTATTGTAGGGACTTATATTGAGGATATTAATTATAGTCTTTTCTTATAAATTATTATATACTTCCATATCCTTTTATATTATTGTAAACTTATTTTGTAAAAGCCATATGTCAAAATCCTAAAATTCTTAACAACTTTGTTGAGAAAAATTTATTTATTCCACTATTCTAAATAATTATAAATGGTATATTTGGGATATTTAATTTTACTATATTTTGACATATTTTATATTATTGTTATTCTTTAATATTTATGGAAGCTTGTGACTATTTTCTATTATATCCTCAATAATAATAAAATATAAGTCTTATGTATTTCCGCTGCGTGTAACCTAATTTTTTTCTCAAATGTGTGTAACTATAATTGTAGCATTTGAGTTTTGAGTGAGCTGCTAAAATTGTGAATAGAGTCTCATATCCTATTTTATTATAATACTAGAAACTTATCTCACTCATATGATGATAAACCTTTTACATAAGCATCATACTCTGTCATATTAAGGTTACTATATTTATAAAATTCTTTGAAATTTTAATTGTGAAAAGGAGATCTTGTGTTATAAAATTCTTAAATGAAAATTTACATTCTCCTTAATTCTAAATGCATAATATGTGGTTAACTACGAAACTCAATTCTTGATAATATCTGTCATTGATAAAATATGTATTTATGGGGGTTTCATACTATCCTTGAGTTACCACTTGTGTTAATAATTCTGCTATGTTCATGTACAAAATATGTGGTTGAGTTCATGAAACTTTATTAGTTAAAATTATGTAACCACTTATGTTAATAATCTTGCACTAGTAATCAAGTATCCCACTGTTGAATATTACATTATAATATTTTATATCAGTGATCACTAATGAGAATCTCACTTACTCTTATTTGTATATATGTGGGATCAGTGGGAGTGTGTACACAACACTATGTATTATGAGCTCAAATGGAAAATCTCACTCTTGTTTATACATATGTGAGATCAAGATAAATGTGTACACAATATTATTCTCATCGTTGTCATATACTCTTGTGCACACTATAAAATATGGCATAGCCTAAGAAACTGTAAACTTTAGTCTGATTCTATTATATTGAGATATATATTAAAATTCTTTTAATATCTCAATAAGCATCATAATTGAATGCTAAAGTCAATTTTGTTGGAATATGCACAATAACCTCTCAGCATGCAAATATATATTGTGCTTCTCTTTACCAACGTTCCACATTTTATGAGGTTATAAATAATAAGTACAATGTATAATATCAATACTCCTATCGAGTATGATATTGTGTTCTTGTAGTACTTACAATTTGAGATAATCATAAATGTTCGTTCATTATTGACATTTTAGTGGCCACATTAATCCACATCTTTTCTTTAAACTAAGTGTCTATGTTAATCCATTTTGAAGATTCTTGAATTTTCGATTTCTTTATGGATTTTCATAGTCACATTTTTTCTAAAACGTGGATTAATTGAATGTCGTAGAACATTTATCGATTTAGACTAAATGTAATTACTCTCTCTTTATAGGCTATCCCTATAAGTAATTACTATTCTTATACCTTTGTGGATATATGACTTTTATAGAATTAAAAACTCATTGGCAGAACCACTAACCACATACTTATATAAATGAGTATTGTAACTCATAATGATTTGATTAAGTCTATGATATTTTGGGTTAGTGGGAGTTTGTTATAGCATTTTTAAAATGCTTGAGCCATTCTTTATTGACACATTCTTTTAATTCAAGTGTCTCACAATAAATTCATCATTTGTTAGAAAAGGGAGTCTTTGACCTGTATGATTTGTTTTCCCTATCGGATTCAATTTCTGCAGTATTAAAGTTTACTTCTATTTCGAATTAGTGCTTTGACCATACATATATTTTAAAGTTAAAACTTTATATTCTTTTAGTAATTGAGTATTGTCATCCAAGTGGGAGATTGTTGGATTAATTATTTAATTAATCAATTATGGATTGACAATAATCAATTATTATAAATTAATGTTATAATTTATAATATGGTCTATTGTATTAAACACTCATTAGTTGATGAATATGTATGATTGAGCTATTCTTTCTAAATGGACCGTGATGGGTTGGACCATTTAGCTAAGCCCAATGAGAGGTCCCTGCCCTCAGCCGTTTAGCTATTTAAACGTCATCCCATCATACGGTTAAACTATTGTGAATTCTTCTGGTGCTACACGGAATGAGGGTAGTCGTCTCTCTCATCCTTCCGACAACAGTTATCCTTCATGAACCTAAACATACAAGGTACACAAATTTTTCTTCCTTCTTTATTACTTATATGTTATACCTTGTATCTACTGATCTATGGCTGAATTCTAAAACTTTTATCATATAATTCTCATAAAAAAAAAAGTATATGTATGTTTTTTTTTTTTTACTAAAGAGGAGATATAATTCCCACAACTAACACTATCCATGTTATAACACTACACATACACAATCCATCCATGATTTAATAATATAACTCACTCTCACTCTCTCTCAAGCATTCAACACTCGAAAATCATTGATAAAGATATATACCAACCGGAAAATTTCAATAGTTAATTAACCAGATATAAAAGAACACGTATATCAAACAATTAATAAAAATGTTATTATAACTTTTAAAATAAACATGAAATAAAACATAGAATATTTTGTCGGTCTGGTTGGAATTTTATTTTTTATTTTAGAATAGATAGATAACATACCAATGATGAAAGGCATAGTGATAAGACCACCCTTGCTCCTTTGTGGTTGAGAAACCATTTCATCAGCATCACCTGAACATTGAACTTCCTTGTCCACTTTTTGGTTGGTATATTCATCATCTGGATCTTCTTCTTGTTGCAATGGAACATATATAGACATAGTCATAGTAGAAATGGAAGATGAAGATTTATTAGACTGAAGTTATATGAGTGCTTGTGAAATGCAATAGTTTGGAGTTTGGACAATCACTTTGTGTGTTCAAATGGTATCACATCTTAGCTAAAAGTGCATATATATGGCGTGCATTCTGTTACGTACTCTCTCAGTCAAATTTAATACTCTCCCTATCAAATTAAATGTCTTTTAACTCTTTATAAAATATCTCTGCATTTTTGGTGAATTTATGATTTCCTTGTTATTTTGCTTTGCTTTATTTTAGTAGTTTGTATCGGGTGTGTTTGGTATTTGAAAGTGACTTGGTTTAGTAGTACAGTATTTTGAGTAATTGGATTATAGCGGCTTTAGCTAAATTCAGCATCCTCTTGGCCTTACAAGTAAAATTTCAAACAATAAAAATAACCGAACCCTATCCTCTCTCAATCTCTGCTCTTCCATTCTCTTTGACATCTAGTGTACGTTGGCGCCTTTTCAAGTTGCCATTCCATGTATACGACACTTCTCTATGCGCGATTTCATCTCTGACAAGACTCTTCTTTGTGTGCGATTCCTTGTCCAACGGCTAGACCTCTTCTCGAGGGTGGCTCACTTGCTTGAGCTAAATGATGGATTAAATAAGGGATTGAAAGAGTTAAGAAATTAAAGCAATTAATTTATTAGCATTTTATATTAAAAAAAAAAAAAAAAAGACCCCTTCTCTATGCACAGCAACGTCATTTGGCGCGGTCCAATCTCCAACACAATGCAACTTTTACCTAAGATAATCTTATAATGTTTTCGCTCGATTACATTGTTGAAGTTGTTTGTAGTTTGTTGTTAGTCTCATATCGCTCAGGATCATAGGTTGTTGAATGTATAAATATGTTTGAGTATCCTCATCCTTTGAGTGAGCTTTTGGGATGAGATTTAAGTCTATTTAACATAAATCACATCCTC
The DNA here is from genome assembly GCF_003473485.1 of Medicago truncatula. Lineage (NCBI taxonomy): Eukaryota > Viridiplantae > Streptophyta > Magnoliopsida > Fabales > Fabaceae > Medicago > Medicago truncatula. Next base: position 29,165,154 of record NC_053042.1, on the reverse strand, counting down.
TTGAAGCTGCATTTTGAGAAGAGATTTAAGTACCATAAATCACCTCCTCCTTGAAGTTGCATTTTTATTAAAAACTATTCAAAACAACTTCTCATTTTAATCATGTTTTTAAATTTTATTATCCTAAAAATGTCGTGTTCAAAGTTAAAAATGATTTTTTATGATACGATATTGAAACAAACTAATTCTCATATGAACATTTCTTTGAAGTAAATCTGTGTTAAAATAATTATAGCAAAGAAATGATACACTATAAAAAATCTGATATAATTTATAATTTAATGCACTCGGAGTGTTAAAATAATTAGGCTTAATTACACTTTTGATCCTCGCATTTTGACGAGCTCACGAAAATGGTCTTGCCTCTTTCAAATCGAACAAAACAGTCTCTAAACTATATGTTTTTTGCAGTTTTGGTCCTTACCCCCTATTTGGCCTCCTAAAACGCTGATGTGTCCAATTTTTTAATGATGTGGCCAAAATTTCCAACATGGAAAATGACATTAGCTTTTTCATCAAAATGAGTTTAAAAATTTGAAAAAACATTTTAACATTTCAAAAATTAAAATTTCTTCAATTTTTTCTTCAGAAATTAAAAGTAATAGAAATAAAAATTGAAATTATATAAAGTGGGTTAACGGATAAAAACCCTAGTTTTCCAAAATTCCCAAATTGATTTATCTCCTCCTCCTTCTTCTTGCTTCATTCGATCCTTCCGTTCCTCTAAACTATGGGTGGCAAAGTGGATGGATTGGATGGATATGGATTTGGATCCTAATGGATTGATCAAAAAAGGTCCATTAGTCCATTACAATCCACTATTATTTTTTCTTAAAAAAACCATCCAGTCCATCCAATTAGAATAAAGTTCATCCAATCCATCCATTATTAGATTTTAATGGATGGATAATCCATCCGATCCATAAATCAAAGTGTATAATTTTTTAAAGTGTATTATTTTTTTTATAGGTGAATTATTTTTTTTAAAGTGTATTATTTTTTTTTGATAGGTGTATTATCAAAAAAACTTATCTTATACAAAAAAACTTATTACGATCTCTTTTTAAAAAAACAGCTTATTTATGCAAAACAACTTATTAGGATCTCTTTTGAAAAACAGCTTATTTATGCAAAACAACTTATTTATGCAAAACAACTTATTATGATCTCATTTTCAAAAACAGCTTATTCAAAACAGCTCATTTAAGCAAAACAACTTATTTTGATCTCATTTTCAAAAACAGCTTATTCAAAACAGCTTATTTATGCAAAACAGATTATTTCGATCTCATTTTCAGAAACAGCTTATTCAAAACAGCTTATTTATTAAAAATTGCTTATTATGATCTCATTTTCAAAAACAGCTTATTCATGCAAAACAACTTATTTATGCAAAATAACTTATTTCGATCTCATTTTCAATAACAGCTTATTCAAAACAGCTTAATTATGCAAAATAGCTTATTATGATCTCATTTTCAAAAACAGCTTATTCAAAACAACTTATTTATGCAAAACACCTTATTTCGATCTCATTTTCAGAAACAACTTATTCAAAACAGCTTATTCATGCAAAATAGCTTATTATGATCTCATTTTCTAAAACTGCTTCTGCAAAACAGCTTAATTATGCAAAACAGTTTATTATGATCTCATTTTCAAAAACAACTTATTCAAAACAACTTATTTATGCAAAACAGCTTATTTCGATCTCATTTTCAGAAACAACTTATTCAAAACAGCTTATTTATGCAAAATAGCTTATTATACGATGTTTCGAATAAGCTGTTTTTAAAAATGAGATCGTAATAAACTGTTTTTCATAAATAAGTTGTTTTTAAAATGAGATCGTAATAAGCTGTTTTGCATAAATAAGTTGTTTTGAATAAGCTATTTTTGAAAATGAGATCATAATAAGCTATTTTGCATAAATAAGCTGTTTTGAATAAGCTGTTTCTGAAAATGAGATCGTAATAAGTTGTTTTGCACAAATAATTTGTTTTGAATAAGTTGTTTTTGAAAATGAGATCATAATAAGCTGTTTTGCATAATTAAGCTGTTTTTGAAAATGAGATCATAAGAAGTTGTTTTGCATAATTAAGTTGTTTTGAATAAGCTGTTTTTGAAAATGAGATCATAATAAGTTGTTTTGCATAAATAAGTTGTTTTGAATAAGCTGTTTTTGAAAATGAGATATTAATAAGCTGTTTTGCATGAATAAGCTATTTTTGAAAATGAGATCATAATAAGTTGTTTTGCATAATTAAGTTATTTTGAATATGTCGTTTTTGAAAATGAGATCGTAATAAGCTGTTTTGCATAAATAAGCTGTTTTGAATAAGCTGTTTTTGAAAATGAGATCATAATAAGCTATTTTGCATAATTAAGCTGTTTTGAATAAGCTGTTACTGAAAATGAGATCGAAATAAGCTGTTTTGCATAAATAAGTTGTTTTTGAAAATGAGATATTAATAAGCTGTTTTGCATAAATAAGTTGTTTTGAATAAGTTGTTTTTGAAAATGAGATCATACTAAGCTGTTTTGCATAAATAAGCTGTTTTGCATGAATAAACTATTTTTGAAAATGAGATCATAATAAGCTGTTTTTCATAAATAAGTTGTTTTGAGAATGAGATCGTAATAAGTTGTTTTGCATAAATAAGTTGTTTTTGAAAATGAGATATTAATAAGCTGTTTTGCATAAATAAGCTTTTTTATTTAAATAGTTTAGTTAAAAAAAATAAGGTGATAATCAAAAATATAATTATTTAAATAAAAAAGATTAATATTTTTTGAAGATATCCATTGGACTTTTTTTAATTTAAAGAGGTGATCCATTGGATTTTTAAAATAAGGTGGATGGATCAAATCCAATCCATTAACAAATTTTTTTGTTTGATGGATGGATTGGATGGATTTTGTAGTGGATGGATTGGATGGATATGAATCTCATGGATCATATTGCCACCCCTACTCTAAACAGTTCACCAGCAACACATGAAGCCGGAAAGAATTGCCAAGCAACAATAGAATTCATAAACTTTAAACATAAGAAAAAAAAAAGAAAAAAAATCCAGATTTGCAATGTTTCTTCTTCTTCTTATTTCCATGATTTTTTCTCGCATTTCAATAGAATTGAAAGAAGAAAAAATTGGACACATCAGCATTTTTGGAGGCCAAATAGGGGTAAGGACCAAAAATGCAAAAAACATGTAGTTTAGGAACGGTTTTGTTCGATTTGAAAGAGGCATGACCATTTTCGTGAGCTGGTCAAAATGCGAGGACCAAAAGTGCAATTATGCCAAAGAAATGATACACTATAAAAATCTGATATAATTTATAATTTAATACAGTTGGAATGCGTAGAGAATCATTTCGATGATCAATTTTGTACTTAATTCTTATTACAACATGGATTTTATCTTTATATATAATAGTGTCCCATATGATTTCTCTTTTTCTGGCTCTCCCACCAAGCCTACACATTTGTGACAAAAACTAATATGGCTATTCAATTTCAATGTGAATCATGATCATTTCCTATTAAGAATTTTTGCAGTATAACAATATGTCTGAAGTTCAATAAATGCATCAACCACACAATTTTTTAGACTTAATCATCTTTATCTCCACAAAGCCATTAATCCTTACTTAACTCTTCAACTGCAGGTCCATAAGCCCAACTGCAAATTATATAATAGAGTATATTAAAGGCACTAATTCCAGCTATAAGCCAAGAGTACTTGTCAAAATGACCCTTGTTTATATCATCAGAAATCCACCCATCTTTTCCTCCTCTTGAAGTAGTGTTTTCTACAATGCTGAACAATAAAGAAGATACCAAGCTTCCTGCAGCCATTCCCAATCCAGAAAGCGAAGCGGCGACACTAGACATAGTACTTGGAAACTCTGTGTAATAAAACTCATTTTGGCCTATGAAATTGACTGCTTCAGATATACCAGCTAGACAAAGTTGAGGTGCAAGCCACAATGCCGACATTTCCAACACTCCATTGTTTGCATTTCTTCTCCTTATAGTCTCAAAAATCGCTGCATTTACCGAGTAGAGAAAAGATAAAAACAAACCAATTCCCATTCTTTTCTTTGCACTGATCTTAACTGGTTTCCCTCTTATCTTTGATGCTAAAGGAATAAGAACGCGATCATAGAAAACTATCCATATAATTACCGTACCTATATTGATAACACTCAAAGATCCCGCTGGAACTTCAAAGTTGGAGGTGATATGTCTGTTCAAGGTTTTAGCTTGAAGCAATCCAAATGAACTTCCCATGCTAAGGGTCATCATGATCCCACTAGACCATAATGGAATAACTCTAACAATGGCTTTAAATTCTTCTACCTGATCTACTGTGCATAGATTCCAGGGGTTTATTCTTGAACCATCACATGCTATATCTTGTTCAAATTCCTTAATAACACAAGCTTTGTTCAGAAACCTGAGATATAAAAGTTAGTTGCGAGTATTTCACCAAAATGTATGGAATATGCAAAAGATAAAAATAAATAAATAAATCTACCTTAGTTTATCTGTTGGAACTACAAGATCTGAGTCCTTGTTGTGATGGTAAAATTGAGGTGAATTTTTAGGCGGTAATGGAAGTTTTCGGTTGCTATAGGAAGCAACGATTACTTGCCCAAAACTAGCGAACAAGTTGGTTCTTTTTTGAATCTTTACATAAAGAGGAGAAGCAAGAAAGAATAACAGTGTGGACAAAAACATGAGTGCTGCTGGAACTCCAAAACCAATTTTCCAACCAAGATGATCTTGGATATATACTATTACAGTGAGAGCTATTATGGCAGAGATACTTGCAAAAGCATAATACCAGCTGAAAAACATTTCCAAGACCCTATTGTTATTAGGGTTATCTTTTATATTTACTTGGTCTGCACCAAATGCCATGGAACATGAAACACCACCACTTGCAATTGAAATGAGAATAAAGGCAGATATTAACATTGCCATTTCCCATGATGTCGGTGATTGATCGCCTTCCGTTGGTTTGATCATTGCTGTTAACCACAACAATGCCATTCCCTGTATCAACGAAAAAGGATAATTTGTTACCAACTTTTCTCATTACATCATGAGGTTCAGGGAACATGGTTTCAAATTGCGGTCTGCATCCACAATTGTGGTTGAAATATTGCTGATACGCTACCCTCTGCAACGGCATCACACTGCAGCTGCGGTGTGGATTTGAATTACGTACGTGTATAGCCACACCGTAACTACATCAGGATAAGCATCACACAATTTCGGACATGTTTTCAAATCTTCCCAAAAATAAAAACTAAAACTTCAGACATCAAATCTCAATCTACTTATTATCCAATGAAAAAACTTATGGTTAGTAGTCTTTCAATTGTGTATCTAAAGCACTCTTCAATCCCTATTTACGAGGTAAACTAAGATTGCTATTGTGGGTAAATAGCTATGAAACACGTGCACTCTTCGGATTAGACGTGTCCTGACTCCCGATGTCAGACACACGACACCGACACTTATAATTACACTAAATTATGTGATTTTCTCAAATTGTTAACTGTGTCAAAGTGTCTGTGTTTGTGTCGTGTCTGATGTATATGTTTGTATCCATGCTTCATAGGTAAATAGTGTGTTGGCACCCGTGTCACTTTATATGGTTTGTAAAAAATTTAAATTATCTAAAGCCGCAGCAGTTGCAATGCAGGTCCAGCAACCGTAATGATCACAATCGCAACGACCGCAACTGTAATTTAAAACCAAGGTTCACAGTATTGATTGAATAATTAACAAGTTTGAATTTCAATATATATATATATATATATATATATATAGAGAGAGAGAGAGAGAGAGAGACAGACATACCAGGAAACTGACAGCAGAACCTAATCCAACACTTAAGAATCTACCCAAATAAGAATCTGCAACAAAAGCACCAACCACAGGCATGAACTTGCCGGCTGCAGCAGATAAGAGGAGTATCTGGTTAGCTTGGCCAAGATGAAGGTTGTAAGGTCCCATCAAATACAATATCATGTTGGGCAAAATTCCTAAGCTTGCTGTATTGCCAAGTGCCTCATTTGCTGCAAACAATCACATTAACAGAGCCTTATTATTATACAACAAAATTCAGCTCATTAAATGTAAACAAAAATTCAAGTATTCTCTTTGATGTGAATGAGAAAAATAAGTATAACCAGTGAAAATCTTGTGTAATATATAACGAGGTTAGTTCAGTTGGTAAGAACAATGCATAATATATGTAAGGTGGGTTTAGCAAATAGTTTTGTAAGTAAAGTAGCATGATAAACTTGATGTAAAATTAACATAGATTTAATAAATAACAATAATCAACAAATATATTCTTCTTCTTCGGGTACATCATATGCTTCTCCTTTTATGACGGTGATGGTTCTCCAAGTTAGATAGTTTGAAGTTATGTCAAAAACCTTGACATTTGAAGCATTTTGGTTGATCTATTGAAGTTATGTCAAAATAGTTTTGTAAGCATGTATTTTTCGGGTGCGAATGTTTCTACCATTGAATGGATAGATAAATAATACTAGCTCCGTCCCTAATTATATGATATTTTTGAAAAAATAACGGGAATTAAAATAGTGAATATTTGTATTAAATATATTTGTAATTACTATTGTTTTTACAATTTTATTTTAAGAGAGAGGAATGGTTTATGTTATCAACATGTTATTATTGCTGATTGAAGAAAAAGATGTATAATAAATAGGGGCATGTATGTAAAGAAACAATTAATGTAGTTGGAAATAGCAAAGAGATCTTAAAAAAAAAAAAATCTCAAAAGGATCTTATAATTAAGGACGGATGTAGTATCATCCAATGACCAGTATTATTGGATCTACACATGATGAGGAATATCATTGTTTAATTCACAAGAAAACTTTTAGGTGCTTGTATGTTACATGAATGTCACACTTTATCATCAACTTAACATATTATTGGATGTATTCTTCTACGAACAAGTTCTTTATTTTTACAAAGGGGAATGCTTCTTTTAGCGAAGCAAGTCCACGCGAAGGCATCACGATTATAGTAGCTGTTTTATAAATCCTACATGCTAATTTTTAGTTGGAATAGTAGCTGTAATTTATTTCTCGTCTGAAATAAAATAGTAGCACCAATTATGACATGAATGGAAATTGTCAAGCATACTGGCGTGGCTTAGATTCAATAATAGGTTATAAAAACAATTTCTAACAATATTTCTCACCCAATAAATTACCTGAAGATTCTAGGAAAATTGAGATAGAGTTAATTAAAATAAACAATAATAAAAAAATATTTGCATCAAAGAAATATAATTCTCAATCACAAAGAGGTGATGTATACTTTTTTTTTCCTACTAAAGAGGAGATGTAAACTTTTTTATTTTTTTAAGGAAGAGGAGATGTAAACTTGAGTCTTTTGTTGGCAATTAAGGATTTTGACACGTTTAGTTGCTTGTTGTAATGGTCCCACAACTAACACTATCCACGATACAACACCACACATAACACCACACATACACTATCCATCCATGATTTAACATTATAACTCACTCTCACTCTCTCTCAAGCATTCAACGATCGAAAATCATTGATAAAGATATATACCAACCGGAAAATTTCAATAGTTTATTAACCAGACGTGAAAGAACACGTATATCAAACAATTAATAAAAATGTTATTATAACTTTAAAATAAACATGAAATAAAACATAGAATATTTTGTCTGTCTGGTTGGAAAATTCTCTTTTTCAGAATAGATAGATAGATAACAGTCCTCGTGAGCATAATTCGGTTGACAAGGACATGCATTGTTATATGTAGGATCCGGGATTCGAACCTCGGACACCCCACTTATTTAATTTGAAAAAGATGAATTCTATCAAATAGACTACTTAACCAAAAAAAGATAGATAGATAACGTACCAATGATGAAAGGCATAGTGATAAGACCACCCTTGCGTCTTCGTGGTTGAGAAGCCATTTCATCAGCATCACCTGAATATTGAGCTTCCTTGTTCATTTTTTGATTGGTATATTCATCATCTGGATCTTCTTCTTGTTGCAATGGAACATATATAGACATAGTCATAGTAGAAATGGAAGATGAAGATTTATTAGACTGAAGTTATATGAGTGCTTGTGAAATGCAATAGTTTGGAGTTTGGACAATCACTTTGTGTGTTCAAATGGTATCACATCTTAGCTAAAAGTGCATATATATGGCGTGCATTTTGTTACGTACTCTTTCAGTCATATTTAATATTCTCTCTATCAAATTAAATGTCTTTATTAAATATATCTGCATATATATATGGCACCCCATTTCTTACTCCCTACGTTTAAAATTAGATGTATTTTTTACGATTATTAAGAAATGATTATTGGTGTTTATTTTGATGGTAAACTATATTTTACTCCCCCGTCTCTATATATAAATACCCATTTGATTTTACTTTTGTTCCTAAATATAAACCCCTTTTCAAATTACTAGATGCATTTATTACTTTTTCTTAAACATACCCCTAATTAATATCATTATCTTGCCTCGAAATATGAAAAGTCAAATTTAATACACATACAAACAAAGGAAAATTTCGTAATATTAACACATAAAACAGACACATTATTTACACTGACAACTTTTCTTAAAAAATGTGAAAAAGACAATGGATGGCAACATTAAGAGACGGAATGAGTAGTTATTAAAACAACCTTTGTTTGAGAGGTTATTAAAACATCTTTATTAATTATAATTAGTCAAGTAAAGTGATTCGGGAATTGAGATACAATAAATGAAAATACGATAGTTGAATTGTTTGGCGATGTTATGTTGTTGTGCGGTTATCTACGACGCATAGGTATGAGTACAATCCCCGATACAAGTACGGGTACTGGTACGTATTACGTTAAATCTAAAAAAATGAAAATATGTACGTTAATATAAAACATTAAAAAATTATTTTACAAGTAAATTACTACCATTGTTGTTGTAAATTTAGAAGAAAAAAAAATCAATTATAACAAAAATAGTATAAATTTATTCGTATATTTTTTTAAGAGATAAAAATGAGATATATATTACTTATCTTTCCAACACAAGATGTACCGGAGAAGAAAATCAAAATACAACAAACGTTCAACAATACTAAACAAACATTAGCCAATACCAAACTTAAAAAAGGATTTTGGCACCAATTATGAAACTTATAAGAAAAAATAACAAATTTAGCTTTAAACCACCAAAATGAAAGAAGCTTAATATTCTCCAAAAGCTTAAGAGGGGGATTTTTTTTTGGTCACAGAAAAACCTATCATTTCTTTCCTTCTAGATCATCCAAGAAGTAACAAACCAAATCAAACTCTATTCGTATTTTAATCATGTGTTAATCACATTTCTATCATTAAGTCGTTTCGTAGATTTATTTATTTTTGTTCATCTCCTACACTATTTTCTATCGTCGATACATTTTTGTCGTACCCACTATGATGAATCAACTAAGTAAAGATGAATATGTTTCGATACTTATGGTATATTTGGATGGAGGGTTTAGAAGGGGAAGTGAGGGGAGGGTTTACTTTCCTTTTTTAAATTACGGAAATTATAAAATGATTTTTAGAAAATTTAATCAACAACGTGATAAATGATCATATAATACTTCAAAAACACTTAATTTATTTTAAAAATACATTTTACATTGTTCAAAATTTAAAATATAAAAGTTAACTCTCACCTCCTAAATCCTCAATTCAAACACACCCTTATTCACTGCAAACACCTATTTCACTCTTTTAGTAGCAAGCTTTTTTTTAAGGAGTAGTAGCATACTTTAGAGGCGGTAATTGTTATGCTGTTAGGTGTTCTTTTTTTCTTCTCCTTGAGACCGTTTGTTGATTTGCTTGTGTGTGGCAGTTTGTGTGACATGGCTTTTTTGATGTATGTATTAGAAAAGTTTGTTCTCGTTGCTTTTGAGACTAGTGGTTGCACGTTTGTTTCTCTCTACCAGCCGTTTGGTTTTGAGCAACGTGTGTATCATGTACTCCCTCGGTTTCTAATTATAATTAAAATTAATTTTTTAAGTTTATTTTATTAATGATGTATAGGAACTATAATATGAACCACATGTATCATTAATTGAATGAACTTAAGAAATTAATTTTATTTAAAAAAACTCTTTTATATTTATAATTAAAAACGGAGGGAGTAGTCAATTGAATATGCGCTAAATTTACATATTTCTATTGTCCTCTAACATATCTTGTGTGGGTTCAAACTTCGAAAATAAATCTCCCGATTCAAAAAGAAGAAATACAGTAGTTGAAAAGAATAATAGATTTTGTATCAAGAGAATAAACAAAATAAATAATTTGAGATAGAGAAAAAAAAAATTATACTTAATTTGAGACGTATCGATATCATAGTTTACTAGTATTTTATTTTAATCAATAGGAAGATTAGTTTACTATTTTATAATGATAAATGAGTTTGACTTATTACCCTCTTCATCAAATTTATAATGATAAATGGGTTTTATTTAGGCAAAATTACGCAATCAGTCTCTTAACTTAATTTTAGATAACACTTTCATCCTTTATTTTATTTTTTTTTGTCATGATTTAATCCTTTATGTTATAAAATAACAACATAGTCATCTTATTTTTTATGAAAAATATAATAAAAACTACAAAAAAATTTCATCAAATTTCATTGAAAAAAACAAATTTCATTGAAAAAATCTCATTAAAAAATGATAAGATATTGTCATTTTACAAAATGACTAAATCGTAACAAAAAAAGATAAAGGACGAAAGTGTTATCTAAAATTAAATTAAGGGATTAATTATATAATTTTGCCGTTTTATTTATTACTCTCTTCATCAAACTTAAATGTCGTCTAATAAGGTCTGTTTTTCTTTTTCTTTTTTAGGGAACCTTATAAGGTCTGTTTGGTGGCTAAAACAATAGGCATATCGAATCTTTTATTATAAAAACTTGTAAAATTAAAACTTTGAAAGACAATGTCACATTGTTAATAGGCCGGTCCTTGATTTTATATATGTCGGCAAGAACCCTCCAAGTGAATAACTATATTAACCGTTAGATTGTCGTTTTTATCAACCTTGGCTCCATTCATTAATTAGCTCACGTTTTACGCAATGGCTCCATTCATTAATTAGCTCACGGGAGGAATATTTGTTTGTCAGCTATTCATATTTATTTAGCCATATTCTTAAAAAAAAATATTAGCCATATTTACATTCTGTAAAAAAAAAATTACATATTATTTTAAAGGTTTAATAGTTCAAATTAACTTTATATATACACAAAATCTAAAAAATAACATGACGGAATTACAACCGTTCCATCTTAAAAATGTTGGTTTTAAATTTCCAAACTATTATATCCGGATTTTCAAAGCCTATTTTAAAAAAGAAGTTTTTTTTATCTACTTAAGCTATAACTGGGTTGAGTCACGATCAGATCACTCTCTTTAAAACATTTCAAGGTACTGATGACATAGCATATGACATTTTTTGGTTATGTTTTTAGTACTTTTCTTTGCATTTGAAGACAGAAAGATAAGAGATAGAGAAGTTGTCAATGGTATGAAAAACATATTGTATTGTTTTCACTCGAGTCATTGTAATTCATTTTTATCTTGGATCATGGAACTTCATATGTGTTTTGAGTGTTTTGTAGTGAGAAAAGCATCCAAATCGACTAATCGTGACATCATTGTAATTCAATATTCTCTGCAACTCCTCTCTCTCTTTCTCTTTGATTTCGTGTTTCATCTTCTCTTCTCTATGCAACTCGCGAGTCACTACACACAAGGTAATGGATCTTAATTTTAGGGTTTTTTGAAATTTTCAATTGAGATTTTAGAATTTAGGGTTCAATAGTTTTGTTAATTTTGTTCTTACTTAGGGTTTAACTTCAATTGTTTTTGTTATTATTTAAATTTATGGAATTTGATTTTCATAGTGAAACTTCAGACCATAGTGAACGTATGCAATGTTCTTTACAATGTATTTATGCAATTTGATAGTCCTTATTTTGTTCTGTACATATGCAATGTTCGGTACAATTTATTTATGCAATTTTTTGGTTCTTATTTTTTGTTCTGTTCCTATGCAAATGTTTTGTACATAGTAACAAATTCACTAGATTCCCTCTTAATTATATGCCTCTGTTTTTGCTTGTTTTTTAGTCCAACCTTCAATAGCTTAGAAACTATTGTTCCAGACAGTCTCTCAAACATAACGAGACTCTAATCTCAACAGATGAAACTTTTGAAGCAGGATTCTTTAACTTTGAAGATTCAAATATTCAATATTTTGGTATATGGTACAAAGACATTTCACCAAAAACTCTTGTGTGGATAGCAAATAGAGACATTCCATTAGGAAACTCATCAGGAGTTTTGAATCTCACAAATAAATGAACTCTTGTTATTGTTGATTCCAAAGTGTAACATCCCAAATTTCTTGACCAGTTAGATTATTAGCAAAATGATATATGCTTTGATTATGAGTTAGTGTTAGAAGATCAGACCAAGTAGGATGTTAAAGTGACCCAAGCCCAGCTCTCAAGTAGTCCAAAACCAAGATTGGGACATAGGTGGAATTGCCAGATTTATTTAGGGATATTTTAGTAAATACTCACCTAATATTTTAGTAAAAACATTACCAGAAGGAAAATTCTATTCCAAGTCCCGAGACACGATATATGGATGAAAACACCCAACGGATGAAACATGCAATTATGCGTGAAAAATAACACTAGTGCGCCCCCCAGGTGTGATCTAGGTGCCCCAGGGTGTGCAAAAATATACTCATGCCCCTTTGGGTGTTTTCCATGTGCCCTCGGGTGCACAAAATTACACTTGTGCGGCTCCCAAGTGAGTCATTCACGCGCCCGTGTGTTCCATTTCGGAAAATAACTGCTTTTTGCTATTTTGTGGTGGAAAACTCAGTTTTAAGGTCCAAACTCAGGTAGAAACTTTGCCTATATTTACAACTCCTCTCATTCATAATTTTTCATACAGAACGAAGCGAATCAAGAGGAAGACAAGCACTAGGAGCTTCAAGGTAAGAGTTGCTCTCGTCATTCTAAGTCTCTAAGGTATGTTTTATTTCTTTTGTAAATTATCTTTAGTTACCATGAGTAACTAAACCCTATTAGGTTAGGGTTCGAAGATGAACCTCTATTTTATTTGTTGGATTATTTAATTTAAGTTCTTTATTTAGTTATTTTATGAATCTTATTTAATTTTATTATGCAAATTCTTTCATCTGAAGTGAACTAACACTCAAATAAAGATACTTAGGAAAGTGACATATCTAATATTTGTGAAAACCTACCCGAATCATGAAGTAACTAAGATAACAAAATAATGGTAATTAGGAAAATATTAGTAACAACGGAGAATAAATTAGCATAATAACTTTATTCTTCTTACATCCTTGATAAGGTAGACGAGATAGGGTTGCCTGTTTGTAGAACTACCGAAAGTGAGAGTATGTTGATGAACTTCTAATATTCATAGACGTGGAACCTTTAAGACCATTGAGAATTTAAGTACCCTAATTTAAGTCTTTGTTTCAAATACCTTTGGGAGAGTAAGAACTCCACGTACATCTACATGCAAAGGTGCATCCCATTATAGGATTGACGACCCTATACATTGACGCACGAAGAAACTTTGGTGTAAGGTTGCAACTCGACAGTTGGAGGGGAATAAAACTCATACCTCTGAGTGAGTAAGGCCCCATACGTACAAACTCATGTGATTAGTATAACACCCTGTTTTCCCAACTTGAATTTTTTTTTTTTTTTTTGCATAAATCAAAGTAAAACAATTAAACATGATGCTACACTTCTTAAGAATCATAAATGGAATAATTAACTAATTATCCTTCAAAATTTAATCAACATAATAATCATTACTTCGCAGCGGAATTTATTTCAACATCTAAAATAGTCTTGGCACAAAGGCCTCATCAAAACATCTTATAAAATCCAATTTAACAACTTAATCATGTATATTCATAAGCAATACGTAAGGAATAGAAAATAGCCACAAAGTTCCCATCCCGTTACGTATTAGAGCACCTAAAGACACAGTGAGAGATAGCCACTCACGACAGCAATCAACAGCTACTTATTCTCGATCACCTGCAAGTTACTCATACGAAGAGCAACATTTCCAAGCAGAAGGGGTGAGATTTCACAAACAATAATATTAAGTATATAATTAAACAATTAAATTTAACAACATAAACATTATTAATTAATAATAATAATAATAATAATTCTTCATATAGTGCTTCATTAATAGTCCAATCCACTTCTAATCATCATTAACTCATAACAAATATAAACAACATAATCATCATCTTATAATAACATAAGCAACAACTTATTTATCATCTTATAATAATATAAACACAACATAATCATTAATATTCCATGGTTTGTAATCAACAACAACTTCAACGATTCAACGACGACAACGTCAACCTGACAATACAGCTACGTGAGAGTACACCACCTCTTATAATATGACAACGTAAGAGTACACCACCTCTTATAGAACAACAACGTAAGAGTACACCACCTCTTATAATATGACAACGTAAGAGTACACCACCTCTTATAGAACAACAACGTAAGAGTACACCACCTCTTATAAACGACAACGTAAGAGTACACCACCTCTTATAATATGACAACGTAAGAGTACACCACCTCTTATAAACGACAACGAAAGAGTACACCACCTCTTATAGAACAATAACATAAGAGTACACCACATCTTATAAACAACAACATAAGAGTACACCACCTCTTACAAAACACCTGAACATAAACAGTCACCAACAACAGCTTCAACTACGACTTCAACAACTTAGACAACATTAACAACTTAAGACTCCAATACTTTGGAAAGACAACTTACAACTTTACAACTTTACAACTTTGACAACAACAACGGCAACGACAACAACGACGACTTTGCATCATAATATCATAATTCATCAATCAAAGATATTCATATAATAATTCATCAATCATGAACAACATCATATAACCTCATATTCGTCAACATATACATTCATATAATAATTCATCAAACACGAACCTATTATTTCAAATTCTTCATCTAAGAAATATTATTTCAATAGTAATAGTAACTTATTATTATAACCATCGATTTTATATAGTTTTAAACTTGACACCTAAAACAATTTATCATAAAGGCTGATGAAATAAATCATAGATACTTTAGGCATCTGAGAATCCGAAACCAAATAATGATAACAGTATTGAACCATTTTCTAACTAATTCACTCTTATGATATCCTAGTTTTAAAGGGCATCTATGACATGATTCCATATATTATAAAATCTACTTTATGCTAATTCCAAAATAATATCATGACAAAATCAACAATTGAATGAATTAAATTTCAAGCAGACAAAACTTAATCTTGTGTCTTATCGGAACTTAGGGACTGGAAGTATGATTCAAAATAAAATTAGCGATTACAAAACCATATATTAATTTGCATATTCAATAAGCTTGTAAAACGAACAGACACGTACGAATCGTATTCATATCATCACAGTATCAAACCAAATTTAATCAAACATGCATATAAGTACGATAAAATCCTCAATTTCTCACTTATTTAACCCTAATTCTCCAACTTCTCTAATTCAATCCTACACTTGTTAAATACAACTATCAGAATTATACAGATTAATAGAATTGAATGCTAGTCTCACCCTTATCTTAAGAAATCGATTGCAAGGTTCTCTTCTCGTTTCTCCTCTTCTCTAGGTTTTCTCCCTTTTTCTCCAAAAACTGGTTGTACTGAAAAACTATTCTGACTTCTCACTTTTCTCTTTTTATAACCTTAACCTACCTATTTTCTCTTAACTCCACTTATTCTCTTAAACTCTTCTAAATTCCCAAATCAGCCCCCAAAGTCTCAATATTCTATTTTAATATATATATCACTTATTCTCTTAAACTCTTCTAAATTCCCAAATCAGCCCCCAAAGTCTCAATATTCTATTTTAATATATATATATATATATATATATATATATATATATATATATATATATATATATATATAATACTTCTACACCAAATAACAAATATATTTCTACACTGGATAATATAATAAAATATACTACTAAAACACCAACCTATAACACAAAAAATAACACACATCATCATAAATCAAATAAATTATTCAAAAAGAGTCTAAACTCAATAAAATAATCAAATAAAACAAATAATTCAAAGAGTGCGTTACAATTAGTAGGTGCAATTCGACAGCTAGAGGGAAATAAAACCTCACGAACTTATCACTTAAATAGAAGATATAAACCCAATATCTAAATAATGTTTGACCATTAATTAATTCGAACAAATAAATAGAAGAGATTCGAAGAATCATAACCGTCGCTAACATTTTGCAATCAAAATAGGTTACTTCTAAACTCTTGCTCTGAGCAAATAGATCAAATTGCACAAACTCTCCCCTCTTATCTTTTGTTGTATTGTTTTTATATCATTTTATCTTCCTAAATAAATAAGAAGAATTGTCTAATGAGAACAACAATCCATGTTAATATAATACCCTATTTATACTTTATTACTTGATAAACGATCTACTATATTTGCCAAAATTCGACTGTCAATCACTACAAGAAACATTGCATTTTGCCAGGGGCAAAATCCCTGAGAAAATGACAGAATCCCTGGGAAAAGGGACGTTTGTGAGGGCATTTGCCAGGGGCGGAAACCCTGGCAAAACAGCTCGTCGCTAACATTTTGTGAGGGGTTACACCCCTGGGAAAAAAACTAGGGGCTAAACCCCTGGCATATGTCCTGGCTTTTTCCTTGTTTTAACCCCTGGCATATTCCCTCACTTTTTTTGCTGCAACTGTGCAGTCTGCTCTGACTACTGACTGACGCGCTGACTGATGGGAGGTCAAATCAGATCAGTATTTACCAGGGTCTTGCGAGGGGTTTAGCCCCTGGCAAATGGTATATTATTATTATTTTTAAAAAGTTTTATTTATCAAACCGAATTTTTAATTAATTAATTAAATATTTTAATAATAATTTTAATTAATAAAATGTATTTAAATTAATAAAAAAATCAATTTTTCTTTTAAAATTGTTTTTGAAATACAATTATTTGTTTAAAAAATCATTTTAATATATAAAATTTATATTAAATAATAAAAATATAAAAAAATTGTTTTTGAAATATAAATTAAAGGTTTAATCTTACTAACATTGAAGTTCAATTTAATTCATGACATTCTCTCTGGATCATGAGGCCTCTCTCCTTCTCCCAAATCTCTCTACGACCACACAAATTGCAGATTGAATAGAACATGATTATTGGTAGCTGCAATTAATCTACCAACTTTGTGACAACACCAGCATCAACTTCTTTAAAAGTGTGCAGATCAAGCACCTCACCACAATGGACTTGACATAGATTCAAATTTGAAGATACATAAAAAATTTCATCTTGAAGGTTTTTGTTTAGACCTTTTCTCTTCTCTTGTTTCATTTATTTTTCAATTCATTCTCCTCCTGTCCATACTTTCAGTAGTTCTCTCATTAATATGACACCAAAATATGCTTCCTCTCAAATAAAATAAAATAAAAAGATTCAATTGTGGTTATCAATTATTATTGTTGCTGCTATTGTGTAAAAAGGAAACACTAAAGAACAAACAATAGTGATAAAAAAAATTGATAAAAAAATAGAGAGAACAAACAATATAAACACTAAAAAAAAATTAGGGAAAGGGATTTTTAACTTCTATATATCAGGGAGAGAAGAGAAATTGGAAATAGGAGCCATCGGTGGTGACTTATCTGTTTGCTCACAGTGACTTAGTGAGAGACATTATTTGCTCACCCACGGTAGCAAGAAAGTAGAAGTGTAGAAGGAAGTTGAAGAGTATTAGAATTTTTTCTAAGTATGGAACACTACAAATGAACACGGTTTGAAAATATATAGGGGAAAAATAACACAGGGGTAAACCGAGGGGCTACCCCTCGCATAAGACAGTCAAATCCTAGCTAGTTATAGGTGGCAGAACAGTCACAATTGTAGACCAAAAAGCGAGGGAATGGTGAACATTACCGAGGGGTTAACTCCTGGCAGGTCAGCTTTACCTGCTGTTGGTTCAGTAGCTTGTCAAGTCAGCTGGGAATCTGACCAGAAAGCTGTAGCATGTCAGCATTTTTGAATTTCAATTTCGCGGTATTTACAAAGCCAGGGATTATGTATTTTTGCGAGGGGCAAACCCCTGTATAATTACAAGTGGTCCCTACTTTCTTAATATCGTTTTGTGAGGGGTTTTCCTTGGCATTTTCTCTGGCAAATTTGCCAGGGGTTTTATGTCCCTGTCAAAATCCTTGGCAAATATGCATTTTTCTTGTAGTGAATTATTTATTACGATTTGACGTGCATGTCAATTTTTCCATCAATGCTCAACCGATAGGCACTACGAAGAACACTCTCATTGTTCTGTTTCATCTTCCAAAGAAGACAGTCCTCGTGCACTGAGGGGTACAATAACGTGTTGACTATATGTTCAAAAATCTATTGATTCAAGATCAAGGGCAAAAGTGGAACATTTCATGCTTTATGCTCCGAAAACCATTTGGTTTAAAACTTTTAGGACAACCATAATTTATAAAGAAAAAATTGGTATTTGCATGAAAATCAAAACAATAGAGAAATAAAGTAAAAAATAATTTGAGTATAAGAGATAAAATTGTTGCAAAAATTATCATAAAATAAAATAAATGTTCAATATCATTTCTCAAAGGAAAAACACCATTGTTTTTATCAAATATAATCATCGATATTTTAAATTGTATTATTTTTAAATCGTGTTATCAAAATTTGATGTTAAGTTATTTTATCAAAATAAGCATAACTCGTTGTTTTTGTTGATGGATTGGAAAAGTTGGCCTTACATCACATCAATATGATTATCGTTTAATCATGAAATTGAGGCCTTCCATTTTATCAAACCTTTCATAAATGTTGTGAAGAAAAACCAAAAAGCAACGGAAAAATGGATGGTGACGGGTATAATTTAATCTAATTTGTAATGATAAGTGCTTTTTTAATGGGCTGTTTGTCATAAACATTGTTAGTGTTTGGACGATTTTAAAACCAAAATAAACCACAATGTTATGAATATTAAGGGATGTTCATCTTTTTAATCTTTCACATTTTATAACTTTCATCCGTGTGTATTGATTGTTAGTGGTTCTTAATTACTTTTGATCATTGATTTACTTATTTAATTTGTACCTTATATTTCTTCGGTTTTTATATTTAAGCAACCATTTAATTTTATTTTTGTTCTTAAATGTAAATTCATTTTCAAATTACAAGATGCATTTATTATTTTTTTCTAAACATACTCCTAATTAATACTACTAAATTGTTTTGAAACATGAAAAAGTTAAATTTAATACACATACAAACAAAGGACAATTTGGTAATATCAAGACATAAAATAGACACATTAATTGCACTAACAACTTTTCTTAAAAAATATGAAAAATGTAAAAGGTGCTTAAATATAAGGACAGAGGGAGTAAATAATAAGACTCAAATTTTGGTGTAAAGACATATTTATAAAGAGAATAATATTGAAACTCTCATCTTCTACATATTTGATCTTGTTCTTTTAATTTATTTTATAACACGTTATCAATCAATAAACTATTTAATATTCTACTTGCAAACAGGTTATATAGGGACAGAGGGATATGATATTCTACTTAGATTTTATTAATCAGTAAACTATTTAATACACTTGTCTAATCCAACCATCAACATACTAATGAATACTTGAAAAAAAAAAATGATAATGAGTAATGACATTGTTTAGGGTTGAAAAAAAATGATAATGAGTAATGGCCTCATTTAGCATTGTGCTTTAATATCTCTTTACAAAATTTAACATATATGAACGATTCTTTTACTGAAATATCTCTATTTACTTTAACGTTGAAAAACTTAAATTCATTTTCTCTCTATTATATTATTAATAATTATAAGGGTAAATATGTAAAACTAACACATATTTAAAAATATTTATTGCTCCAATAATTTTTTTTAATATTCATGAGTGATAATCTGTGAAGCCCGGATACGAGATATGATACGGATACGATACTGCACCGATACGCCGATATGGAAAAATTTCAAAAATCAAGATACGATACGGCTGGGATACGTTAATAAAAAAATCATATAATTAAATGTACAATATAATTATAACCATTTTTTAATATGCAAATATATTAACAAACACAAGAAACCAGGCTCGTAGCACATTAACATAAATATAAATAATATTGACGATTAAGAGAGTGGTTTAGTCAATTACATACGCAATATATACAAAAAGAGCACCATCAGTGCTATACATCAATGCTACACTATATCCAAAAGGAACTTGTTAGTGCTATACTATATCGATCCAAAAAAGAAGCACTATATCCAAAAAAGAACACATCAGTACTAAGAGTTAACACTAACAAGTAACTAACGTTTACATCTCTCTCTTCCATTCCCATCATCAAGATACAAATCAGCTTCCAAATCCGGTTCATCCAAAGACAACTCTTCTAACTCAATTCCAACATCATCAAGCGGTTCATGCGCATCTCCACTAATGTCCCACATTCCTGACTGTCCTTTCTTATATCCATTTTCTTTCCTTGACAAGAATCGAAGATTAGTATGCACATAAACCAAATCTTCTACCCTTTTTGGATCCATTTTATTTCTTTTCAAAGAATGGATAAAAGAGAAAGTACTGCAATTTCTCTCACAACATGAGGAATAACAAGGTTGCACAAGAAACTTTAAACCCTAATTTCTCGACGGTGACCAAAGTGGACGGCGACTACTTTGGAAGAAAAAGTTGAAACCCTAATTTCTTAGAAAGGGAAAGATGCAATTGTTTGTGTGGTGTGGTATGGGTCGTACTGGCACCAAAGAAAGATAAAGGAAATGTATATATATTATAGTAATATAATATTTTTATTCTTATTTTTTTTTAAAAAAAAAACAGAAATCAAAATAATATAAAAAAACACAAGTATCCGTGCGTATCGGAAAATATCTTATAATTATTTTAAAAAAAATAAAATTTAATATTTGAATACTCTCCGGATACGTATCGGGAAGTATCGGACAGGTATCGGTGCAGAATACGCAGAGGATACAGTACGTCATCCATTTTGAAATATCAGAGCTTCACAAGTGATAATGTAAAATAATTTATATTGTTAGTGGACATCAATTAAATATATCTTATTCTTTATTTTAATATTACGATGATAAAGTTAATATGTAGACAAATTGATCAAAAAGCAAAATGGGGAAGAATTGGTGAAGTTAAAAAATTTGAGACGTTCGAAGTAGAACGTGTGGGGACATTTTTAGTTCAAAACTATCACAAATAAAGAGTACAAGAAGATCATCCTAAATGTGAGTGCAGGACTGCAGGTATATCAACACAAACCAATAATTTTCTTTAAAAAAGAAATACAAACCAATATTATAAGGTTTCGTTATCGAGTGTCCGAGAAACACTCTTTAAAGATTTAAAAAAAGGAATTATTTTTCCTTAAAAAAAAAAAGAATTATTTTATAAAATAATCAAATATTTTGATTTTAAATGTATTGATCCATCAATTATCACTCAAATTTAAATAGGTAAATAGTCATTTTAATCCTAAAATATGTAATAAGTAATCATATTAATATTTTAATTTATAAAAAATTTAAAATAGTTAATGATTGTACACCATATTAGTCATATTATATTTTGAAATTAAATATTTCATTAATATTGTCATATCAATTCCCAATATACCTGTTTATTGTCAGATTAATCCATATAAATATGATGAACTATTTTGACATGCAAAATGCATAATCAAAAACTATTTTAAAATTTCGATAGACTAGTAAAGAACTATTATAATGACTTGTCCAATTTGAATTCATGCGATTCATCCATTTTGAAACCAACTGTTTCTCAATACCCCTTATCCCTTACCAGGTCGGTATGGCAGCTGAAAGCAGCTTCTGCTTTAAGTGGGGCTGGTTGTACGTACGTATGATGCAAACGTTTTGTAAGAAGCTTCTCTTCCAAATCATCACACATCAAATAATTAGGACCATATGTATTATTCACCCAAAAAAAAACCTACCGATTGAAATGGGAGAAATTGGTATTAACATCACTTGACCGTTCAATTAGTTGAAAAATCATCCGACAATTTCTTAAAGACAGATGCTAGTATGTGCTATGACACCCTTGTTAATGAACTTAATATAAAAATATTATATAGAAAGTCGTGTATTCAATTTTTAAGAGACTCAATTGATTCGTGGATATAAATGGTGGATGATTCGATAGATGAAACCTAATAGCATGTGATCTAGTAGATATTGAAGAGGATCTGATACATCTTAGAAATCGTGGTTGGGCCTAACACAACCCCACAAAACCGGCTTGTGAGGTGAGAATTGTCATCACTTTAAACACATTGTTTGACCATCTCTTATTCGATGTGAGACTCTTAACAACAATATTTTAAAATGATTTTTAAATAACTCAATTGAGTTATGTTCAAGGGAAGAAACAATAGGTAAATATATTTTTTTTGTCAATTAACCTAGTAATAAAAAATTCATCTTTTAAAATAAATTAGGGAAATGTTTGAGATTCAAATTCTGACCATTATATATTATGCAATGTTCTTCCTAAGGTAGATAAATTTTACTTTAACTAAATATAATACTATAAGATTACACTATAAATATGAAATAATGCATCTGTGAAATAACGTAGTATCATGGTAGTTGATTCATCCTTTTCAAAAGGTCACATTTTGAACTTTTTGTCTTTTTCCATGTTTGATTTATTGAAAAGTAAAGCATCCCCTTTCTTGACATGGCGAGCATCAGCATTGATGAAAACGGAGTCAGCATTGAAATGGACTAGTGACAAAGTGGGATGAAAAAATTCAGTATTGTGATCAGTAGAAGTAAAGAAGTTGATCCTAAGAAGTTGATCCATATTACTAAGAGAGACGTGAATTCAACTCTTAATGTTGAAGTAAAGATTTATTTGATGTGTGATCTACAAGTACTTTTATAGATTATTGCTATTTGAATTTTGAAGTTTTCTTTTACCTTTGGTAGTTTTGATTTCTAACTTACCTAAACCTTTTTATACCTAAACTTTCTTTAACAAGTGAAAGAGTATATGTATAACCTTCATGTTCTTAGTTATGACGAGTATATGTAGTTCTTTTAGCCATGATATAAGTGATTAATTATATTAATTAATTACTTTTTAGATAATAAAATAAAATATATATTATACATTATTTTAATTCTTTGATTCTCAATAAAAACCGCACTGATAATCCAAAGTTCAATCGTAAATTAAATAAAATTCGACAAAAAAATTTCAATCTTTATTTTGAACTCAGATTCTTCTAAACAATTTGTCTTTTAATTAAATTCAATCAAGGTTTTACAACTCGAGAGTTTACTTCAACTCGTTTTACCTAGGTAAACTCGACTCGAGAACTTGTACGAGTTTACCTAAATTAAAATTATATAAAATTTATTATATGCATGACATATATAAGCTGATATAATACTGTAAATAAGTCAATATTGCAAAATATGACTTAATTACAAAGGCACATTATACCAAACTACCAAAATGTTATGCTAATAAAATGTTATGCTCAACTTAGCATCAAAAAACAAAAATTAGCGCACAAAATCATAAGTTTCATAAGTCTCTAAGTTCAAGTCATTCATAAAACCATCAAAAATAACAAGTTTCTCAAGTTTCCAAAGTTGTTAATAAAACTATCTAAAAAATAATAAACTAGTTAATTTCTTCAAAAGGTCAACAAACACCACCACCGCAACCCTATTTGACGTCGCAATCACCGGCGTCGAAATATGAATTTCCACCGTTGGATTCGCAACCCTAACCGGTATGTACTCCCTTATTCAAGGTTTGAGAACTCGAAAAAGAAAGAAAAAGAAACGTTTTATTTCAGGAACAACGTGTTACTGGAAAGGTAACTATTCAGTAAAGATTTCAGTCTTTGGGTTTGTAGAAAAGACATTGGATTTTGAAAAAAATGAGCCTAAAAAAAGGCCAATTTTTTTAGATGTTAACTCGTAAAACTCGGTAAACTCGATCGAGTTTACAAGAGTTTACCGAATGTTAACTCAGTCAAACTCGTCAAATCTTCCGAGTTTACCAGAAACCGAATTTACCTCAGTATTAACACGATTTTGGTACCTAAAAACATAAACTCGGTAAACTCAGAGAATTAACACTCGATTTAGGAACATTGAATTCAATAACTAGAACAATCGTAAATTAACTCCCATACTATAATTGTATCACTTTTTTAATTTCTTTCTTTGGTTTATTGAAAAGAAAACTCACTTTATATTAGGAAAAAAAAACCACTTTAAATAAGTTTGTGACGAATTTCACTAATGCGGTCTATGTTTTATTCCTATATATGTACGACTACTTAGTGGACTCATCAATTATCTCTATTTCTCTTCACTTATGTTTTCGCAAATATTATATGGATGTGATGGAAAGGTAGGTAGATTGATGCTACTTTTATATTCTACTAAATTTCAATAAAATATTACATCTGCAATATGTTTTTTTTATTATAAAATTTATATTTTACTAGAAAAATAATGGTCTATTTTTAGAACAACATAAAATATGAAGGTACAAGTTAACAAGTGTGCATTTTTTTATTTGGACAAAAATATCTACTTACTGCTATTATAAACCATTATTAAACAAAGGGTAATTATCTAATTTTCCAAAATCATTTTGTCTTTTTTAAGTTTTTTTAAACAACGAAAAATGGATATTTAAAAAAAAAAACAAAGAGAATCCTTGGTAGCATAAGGTTTGTCAAGAAGAACCTCAAAAGTTTACAACCAAACAATAGTAACCAAAGGAAACAAAAATAAGTTAGTCGATGCTCATACAACAAAAGGGCTCGACCAACACATATGAAAGCTACAACTAAGATTGACATTATAAGCTTTCAGCCATAAAAAAGAATGTTATTTGACTTTTTCTAGCAACTGATGAATTGTATTTTCCTTATTCTTGAAAACTCTATTATTTCGCTCATTCCACAAAGCCCAAAAACACCATAACCAAATAATCTGCATCTAGAACGAGTGTTCGCAAGCCACCAGAGGAGTCAACAAACTGAAAAAATATGATCCTGAAGAGAGTCCGGATCGGCTGTTAAGATGCCCATCCAAGACCTAACCAAGCTCCAAAGGGGGCGAAACAAGGACATGATAGAAACCAATGTTGAGCCGTCTCTAAGCCTCCGCAACCAGTCACACATAATTGAGAGTCAAGAGAAATAATGCCACGCGTCACCAAATTATCTTTAGTCGGTAGCATGTTTTGAAAAAAAGTATTTACACCATTACAACCCTTCTCACAATACTCTCCTAAAAACACCCTCCCCCTCAACACCTACACCATCACAAATTTTCGCTATCTCCTGCCACCACAAAGAACCACTCTGCCCCCCAACCACTAACCTCCCTGCCTCTTCATCATAACGAGCTACCAACACCCTATACCACAAACCTATGTCTACTAATAACCTCCAACATCATTTACCTAACAAAGCAGTGTTAATAATAAAAGTGTTTAATTTTTGTCTTTTTTTTTTTTTTTTGGTTGGGTTGTTTAATGTTTGTAATTGTGACATAAATGTGTTCAGAACAAAAGTGGGTCTAAGTTAGCAAATTGATGCAAGTTAACAATTATTTTATAATGAAAATTATTAAAGTAACATTCAAGTTATTCATTTTAAATAAAGATGAATGATATTTTTATCTAAATAACAAGGTGTAACCTTGCTAACTTGGATCTTCATGTTTTTTTGTTGGTCTAACCATATATACACACACATAAAACAGAGTCTTATCATTTTTAATAATGAGTAAATTTTAGGTTGTGAAAGTGCCTCAAAATTGAAGAAATTGGAATTCTGGAAGCAGAAAATCGGTGGCCGATTTTGAGTGCTGTTTTTTTGTCTGTTGGTTCGGCAAAAATCGGTGGCCAATTTGGAGCATTTGGTGGCCGATTTTAACAGCAGAATATAAAAAAGAAACGTATTTTCGGGCCTAGATTTGTTCCAGTTTTATTGAAGATTTTTTTACTATAAATATAGACTTTGTATCAGAGTAAACCTTGAGATAGAGGGGGCTGAAACAAAGGTTTAGAAAGACAACAACAAAACTAGGGTTTGTATAACGTTTGTCTCTTCGAAACAAACACTAGGGTTTGAGGGTTGATTCACCTTAGGAAACACTATTAGGATTGAGTCTCTCGGTTACGGGAAGAGATTGGGACTTTGGGTAGAATTAGGCGGAAAACTTATTCTTGTAACCCATTGATATATCTTTTGTAAGGTTACTTATCATTATAGTGAAACAGAGGGTTGCTCTCTCCCCAATACTAGGTCAATTTGGACCGAACTGGGTCAACAAATTCTTTTGTGTTCTCTCTTCCTTTCTCTCTCGTTGTTTTCTACTTTTGGCTTGTGATTATAATTGTTTCATACACTTTGTTTTGGTTGCTTGACTATCCCTTGCTCCACACATCAAGTTTGTTATTGGTGTGATTTTTCATCGAATTCACAATAATTGGCGCTCACCTTGGGGCAAAGGTCAAAGGATAATCAAGTACCATGGGTTCGAAGTGGGATATTGAGAAGTTTATCGGAGATAACAATTTTGGATTATGGAAAGTAAAGATGGAAGCGGTGTTAATACAACAAAAGTGTGAGAAAGCTTTGAAGGATGAAGGTGTGTTACTGGTCACCGTGTCACGAGCGGAGAAGACCGAGATGGTGGGCAAGGCCAGAAGTGCCATTGTCTTGTGCCTCAAGAATAAAGTTTTGAGAGAAGTAGCAAAGGAAACAACCGCGGTATCGATGTGGTTAAAGTTCAAATATTTGTATATGGCAAAGTCTTTGGCTCTTCGGTAATTCCTAAAGCAACAACTCTACTCATTCAAGATGGTAGAGTCAAAGGCCATCATGGAGAAACTTACGGAGTTCAACAAAATCATTGATGATTTGGACAACATTAAGCTGCACCTTGAGGATGCGGGTGCTCTGATGGTGTGGTGTTGTTTGGAGGGTGAAGAATGTGATGTGTCTCACCTTGAGAATGATGCCTAGTGGAGCGGTGGTCATTGTAACGCCCTATTTATTATTTATTTATTTTATTGAGTTTAGATGTCTTTTTATAATTTAGTTGATTTGTTTTAATGATTGATATTTTTTTATGTTATATGTTGGTATTTATTAGTATAATATATATGTTATTTGGTGTAGAAATATATTTTATTTTGTGTAGAAATATTATGTTATTTGGTGTAGAAATATATGTTATTTGGTGTAGAAATATATGTTATTTTGTGTAGAAATATTATGCTATTTGGTGTAGAAATATATGTTATTTGGTGTTGAAATATTATGGTATTTGGTGTAGAAATATATGTTGTTTGGTGTAGAAATATATGTTATTTTGTGTAGAAATATTATATTATTTGGTGTAGAAATATATGTTATTTAACCTTGAGTTGTTGATGAAAGATATAATGCGATGAATATGAAGTTAATAATGATTATAAGTTGATTGAGTTATTAATGAAATAAATTCCACTGCGAAGTATGAATTATTATGCTATTGAATTTTGAAGGATAATTATTTAATTATTTCCGTTTATGATTTTTAAGAAGTGTGACATTCCGTTTTGTGATGATTACTTTGATTATTTGAATGAAATTTTTATGTTGGGAAAACGTGGTGTTACAGTCGTTTGGAGAGACGTTAAATACTAAACATCATTCTGGAGAGGTGGTGGTAAGAATACTAATGATCAGTCTGGAGAGGCGGAGGCAACAATACTCATGATCTACCTGTTGAGTTGGAGTTTTAAGGTGGAAGACATAGTGGGATGTACACATTTGCTAATTGAGGTAGAGTACACTCTACTTGAGGTGGAGTTGAACACACCGGAAATCGTATGACTATGGAGGACCTTGGGTGCTATGATCTAGTGGTGAGCAAGGGATTTCTTCATGAAGACAGAAGGCATTCTGGAGGTTGAATAATGTATAGCATGACTTGCGGGATTACCCTAAAAAAGGCCAAGGGTGATTGGATGCAAGATGATCTTCAAAGAAGCGGGAGATGTCCTGTGTTGAAGATGTTATGGTGAATGCTTGTGGAACTACCTAAAATTCCTAGCGTAGTTGGACTGCAACGACCTTCGAGAAGGTGAAAGACATTCCGAGGGCTGAAGGGTTTAAGGTGCGTACTTGTGGATTACTCTAAAAGCCAAGGGTGATTGGGCACAAGTAGATCGTCAAGGAAGCAGGAGATGTCCTGTGTTGAAGAAGTATGATATAGTCTTGTAGAACTACCTGAAATTCCTAGTGTAGTTTGGATACAAGGATCTTCAAGAAGACGGAAGACATTCCGATGGCTGAAGAGGTTAAGGTGTGTAATTGTGGAACTACCTAAAATTCCTTGAGTAGTTTGGACACAAGGATCTTCAAAAGGGCGGAAGGCATTCTGATGATTGAAGAGGTTAGGGTGTAAACTTGTGGAGCTACTTGGTGTACTGGGAAGCAAGGAAAAGAGTAGCAAGGTGGTCGATGGTTTGGCGTCATCACTAATTTAGGGTCAAGGAGGAGATTGTTGTGATAGTGCCTCAAAATTGAAGAAATTGGAATTCTGGAAGCAGAAAATCGGTGGCCGATTTTGAGTACTGTTTTTTTGTCAGTTGGTTCGGCAAAAATTGGTGGCCGATTTGGAGCATTCGGTAGCCGATTTTTGCAGCAGGAAATAAAACAGAAACATACTTTCGGGCCTAGATTTGTTCAAGTTTTATTGAGGATTTTTTTTCTAGAAATATAGACTTTGTATCAGAGTAAACCTTGAGATAGAGGGGGCTGAAACAAGGGTTTAGAAAGGCAACAACAAAACTAGGGTTTGAGGGTTGATTCACCTTGGAAAACACTATTAGGATTAAGTCTCTCGGTTACAGGAAGAGATTGAGACTTTTGGTAGAATTAGGCGGGAGACTTATTCTTGTAACCCATTGATATCTCTTTTGTAAGGTTACTCATAATTATAGTGAAACGGAGGACTGCTCCCTCCCCTAGACTAGGTCAATTTGGACCGAACTGGGTCAACAAATTCTTTTGTGTTTTATCTTCCGGTGTCTCTCGCTGTTTTCTACTTTTGACTTTTGTTTATAATTGTTTCATACACTTTGTTTTGGTTGCTTGACTATTCCTTACTCCACACATCAAGTTTGTTATTGTTGTGATTTTTCATCGAATTCACAACATTTTATGATAATAAAAAATGGAAAACAATTATTATATTCTATTAAAATTTACAACAAAAAAAAAATAGTAAACTCTATTTTTTTTGACCATGTTCATGTTACACCTACACAATAGTCTCAAAAACCAAAAGTCATTAGTTTACACCTAAGTGTAGTACGCACAAATATATCTATCAATACAGCAAAGCAGCCTCCACCATTATATACCTCCAAACTACCTATTACCATATATCATATAATCTTATCATATCTAGCCTCTTAATATTTTTATTTTTTTTAGAATATCTAGCCCTTTAATAAAAACACACAAACTTACAAATAAATTAATCAACATGCCAAACGCACACACAAAAAGCCTCAACCACACGAAACCTCCCCATAATTTCATCCTCTCACAAAAACCATTCTATATTTCCCTCACTTCTACTCTTCTTCCACTCTCACCAAATTAATATCTTAATTATTCTTCATCACTCTTTCATCTATCACACTCTTTACACTCTCAACATCATCATGTCGGTGAAGGAGTGTGATCACCACAAAGGAAGAAAAAGAATACTCTTCCAAAGAATATTTTGGGCCATCATGGTATTCCTCTTCTTAGTCCTACTAACAATTCTCCTCATATGGGCAATCCTAAGACCAACAAAACCTACTTTCATCCTCTTAGATGTAACCCTATATGCTTTCAACGCATCACAACCAAATTTCTTAACCTCAAACTTTCAAGTAACACTTTCGTCTCGAAATCCCAACGATAACATCGGTGTATACTACGATCGTCTCGATACTTACATGACCTACCGGAGCCAACAGATTACTCTCCGGACCGCCATACCGCCTTCTTACCAAGGTCACAATGAGTATGACGTTTGGTCTCCGTTTGTTTACGGCAATGATATACCTGTTGCTCCTTTTAACTCTGTGAGCCTTTCACAAGACGAAAATAACGGTAATATCTTTGTTACCGTTAGAGTTGACGGTAGAGTTCGTTTTAAGGTTGGTGCTTTTATTTCTGGTCGTTATCATATACATGTTCGTTGCCCTGCTTACATCTCACTTGGTAACAATGGTAAAGGTGTTGATATGGGAGAAAACGCCGTTAAGTATCAAGTGGATCAACGTTGCTCCGTTAACGTTTGAGTAAAAATTATATTACGTTAATTTGCGTATGTATTTATTTCTTTGTATTGTATTTTATACCTGCGTATATTTATCTTCCATAGTTCTTTATGTGTATCTTATCTTATGTATTTTAATGTTACAAAATATGAGACATATGAAAGATTCCGAGTATATAGATTAATTACACGTTGTACTTGTAATAACATACTCTATATGCCAATATAATTCAACCGCAAGGTTAATAAAAAATTATGGTGTTTCAATTTGGATATCAAATGAGTGTATGAGGAAGAGTTCAGTGTCATTTTCTTTCATTTTCATATTAAATAATGTCATTTTCTTTGTATTGTATTTTATACGTGCGTATATTTAACTTATTTTATTAATTCTTTTTCATCTTTTCTAATTCTATTTTTATTCTTCTCATCACATCATTCATTAAAATTCTCAAATTGCTCCTTTTTCCTTTATTATAATATTTGTATTTCTCTCCGGTGTGAAAAGCTACGAAAGAATCATTTTTATTTCCCGACCTCGGACACCTAGTTAATCACATTCAAAGTATGTTTAATTCTACTGAACAAATATTTAATTTAGGTCATGTGGAAAATTGTGGTTAAGCATGTAGTTGAATTAACCACAATTTGACCGTAAATAATTGAGTTAATTATATATTGCATGTGGTTAACCAGATGTCGTGCAGGTGTACGAAAAGAGTATGTATGCATCAATATTGTAGCTTAATGAACATCCAAAGGAGGATTGAGTCTAGTAGAAGAGATAATACTATCACAACATGATAAATCTAAATTTAAATCCAGGTCGAAGGAAATACTTAAATTTAGTGGTTAAAATGTCTCCTATAAGATTACCTCCAATAAAGACAACTTATAATAAACGAAAAAATATTGCATACAAACATTAAAATATTGGACTCATATTTTTTCTCTCTTCATGTTATATCATTCTTTTTAAAATACATTAGCAAAGTAGAATGGTGCAATAACATAATTTTTTTTATTGTTATTTGATATTATTGTAAAATTAATTTATATGAAAAACACATTATTTAAATTTTATAAAATATATGTATGGAACATTTACACGTCTTTTTTTTCGCATGGTCAAATTATATCTGTACGTATTGGACAAAATTGTTCTCAACTTTTACTCAAATGCTTTTAGAGATTCATTCACCTAAAGTTAAAAATATACCTGCACCTAACTAGTTCCAGGTTACTTCATGTATATACTAGAAAAAGGTTCTCTAGCAATATATTCCATTTGGAATATTATTATTGGTAGTAGAAGTTAACCATCCTAGCAATATTTTCTGTAATGAGAAAAAGTTTAGGGGTAAAGGTGAATTATTGAAGGTCTATTAGTGGGAATGGAGGTGTATCTATCTAGCTATTGTTCCATGTGGCAAGGTAGTGGTGGTCCTTTTGAATTCCCTCTCACCTACTTTGGCAACTATCGTGAAAGAAAGAAAGAAAGTTTTCCCTCCATTAATTATTAGTTAATAAACGAGTGGTCCTTATCTTCATTTTCTATTCCCTAATCAAATCAAAGCTATCATGGCCAATCTAACAAGAGAATTTGGATTTCTTGAAGTCGGTAGTCCTCGTGTTAACACAGTGAACATAGATGAAATTGAAACGATTCATTTAGTAATACAAATTTTGATTTTTTTCAATACCAAAATTAAAATCGTTCGGGCGGGTTCAATCAAAGATATGTTTCAAGTGACTCTTTAAATAAGGTCCATCGAGATATGGTATGGATCTTACATAGGATCATACAAAAATAATGACATGTGGTACTGGAAGTAATATTAAAACAGTTTTGTATGAATAAACTGTTTTTGAAAATGAGATCATAATAAACTGTTTTTCATAAATAAGTTGTTTTGAAAATGAGATCGTAATAAGCTATTTTGCATAAATAAGTTGTTTTTGAAAATGAGATATTAATAAGCTGTTTTGCATAAATAAACTTTTTTTTTATTTAAATAGTTTAGTTAAAAAAAATAAGGTGATAATAAAAAATATAATTATTTAAATAAAAAAGATTAATATTTTTTTAAGATATCCATTGGACTTTTTTTAATTTAAAGAGGTGATCCATTGGATTTTTAAAATAAGGTGGATGGATCAAATCCATCCATAGTTTTTAATGGACGGATCAAATCCAATCCATTAACAAATTTTTTTATTTGATGGATGGATTTGATGGATTTTGTAGTGGATGGATTGGATGGATATGGATCTCATGGATCATATTGCCACCCCTAGGAAGTATTGTGCACCCTCTAGTATGAATCCGAGACAACTTTCTTTTAATCTACACAGTGGCGGATCTTAACTTATTTTGTTGGGGGTGCCAAATATTTGTAGAATATATATTTAAGTTGTTTGATTAGATTGATGCAAATTGTTATGTGGTTTAGTGGTTCTTTGTACTTGAGTTCTACCTAATGAGCAACTGTTCGAGTCCTTGCAAGACCTTTTTCGTGAATAAAATAAAAAATGCAGCAAAATAAAAAGAAGAAGGTAAACTTGAGTTCTACCTAATGAAAAACTGTTCGAGTCCTTGCAAGACCTTTTTCGTGAATAAAATTAAAAATGCAGCAAAATAAAAAGAAGGAGCCCGAGGGATTAGAACTCACAACCACATGTTGTCAATCATCTATGTTTTCTAATAAATTACACTTAACATAGTATTTATACAATATCTGGGGGGAGCCATGGCTACCATGGGCTCCCATGAAGATCCGCCACTAAATCTACACACATATGTCCCTTGAGGACAAGTATCCATGTTTGTTTGGTATAGAATCTTTAGGTGGTTGGGGTGGTTTTAGGTTCTTCCGGGGGTTTGGTGGGTATAATGTCTAGTTTTTATGGGTTGGGTTATATGCATTGCGTTAAGTTAGGTTTGGCCTTCGTTTGACAATATGTTGTTTGGTCCATCCAAAGAGCTTAGAACGACCTCATATTTTATGGGGAAACATCCTCTTTTGTAGTAGGGTCCTACCCTAATTTCACACCCCATTTGGGGAGTCTTCACTTTTCAATACTTTGCAGGTTGTCAGGTGTTTAGTCATTGGAGGTTCATTGGGAGTGGATGGCCTTGTAGGATATGTCTCTTTGGTGACTTGGTTTTACCATTTGAAATACCACATTCATCACAAAAGATCTTGATGAATTTTCAAATCCACCTCTAAGATCACTTCTTACATAAATGATATTAGAACTTTTTTCAATTTGAACTTTTTACGAAAAATTTGAAATACTTCAAAAGAGCCATCTTTATTTTTAAAAATAGCACCTAATTAATCTGGATAAATCATCAACAACATCTTTATTTTTCCACTAAGACCAGCAATTTGATTTGGATCAAAAATATCAATATGAAGAAGCTCCAAAGGTTTCAGAGTTCAAATATATTTAATTGTTTTAAAACTACTTTTTACTTGTTTTCCTTTGACACAAGCTTCACATGTTTTATCTTTGTCAAAACTGACCTCAGGCAATCCTCTAATAATGTCTTTTAAAATATATTTTTTCTATTTTTTTTAAATACAAAATATTTATTTACATTAGTGTCCAGATGGGCACAAGTGCTCGTCATTTTCATTTTATTAATAACAATGAACAAATAAATGGTAAAACTGATTATGTGAAAGATAAAATTGAGAGAATCTTTATACACAACACACGACATTTTTTTTTTATATTAGAAGTTCAAATAAGGTATTTTTTTAATAATCTCCAATATTTCTTCCATTATTATGCATTATTCTTATTTTTAATTGATAATTTAAATAATAATATTATAAAACCTCCCGATTAAGTTTATAGAGTGAATCTCAATTAAATTTCTCATCGGTGGATCTAAATAAAAATATTGTTCTTTTAAGGGAGATTAAATTATTGCTAGATTTGATAAAAGGTTCCGATTTGTTGAATATAATTCAACACAATCATACCCGTCTTTTTTTATTTTGGTCTAAATGACCATATTGGGCAAACCTTTGCATTAATGTTTGTCTATTACTTTTTTTTTTTATTTTTTTATTTTTTTTATCATATTTGGTTATGGTTCTCCCTATTTTTTTCTTTCAAAATACTCTTTGCTCAAATTATAAATATGAACACCAGTTTTGGATTATATAATTTGAAACTTGTAAAACTCGTAGGTAACGATATAACTTTGCTCAGGTTTGTCCAAAACATGTAAATATACTATTTGGAAAGTACATTTCAAAAACTTTCGCAATATACTCCCGAAGATATCAGACCATATGAGGTCCGTATCCAAGCTATCTAGAGTAATGACTGATTTGCTTGAACGATCGTGTGTTACAGTGCTGGTGATACAAGTACTAGACAATAAAACTATGATCCATGTGATCTAGATATGATCTTGTAGGATCTGTGATAACCTGACTCTTCAGGGAAACAAACAGTATAGCACGTGGGTGCCGATCCTCCTTGAGTCCGTTTCAGAAATCCTTGGCCTTGACAGATTGAAAGTACTAAAATATCCAAGCCAACATAAAAAACAACATATACCTATCAATAGAAAGCACATGAACAAAAAACATGTTATACAAATTTCATTTGAATAAGCATGAGAATGTGTTCAACTAACTATGTGATGTAAGATTTTTACATGTTATATAACTATTTACACGTGAGTATAATATGATTGTTTCCGCAAGGATTAGCGTGTGTCATAAGCATTTAAAGCATAAATGGTAAAAAAATGCAACAATAGTAGCTTTTCCTTAGATAACTTGCAGAACAAGTCATTAAAATGCCTAAATTAACACATAGAATATGTTAGTTTTGAGCACTTATCACTATGAAAGTGAACAAGTGTCACATAGAACACAATTAATATCATTACATAATTCAATCATTATATGCTAAGCCACATAACCTATATCAATTTATATTCAAACTAATTTAAACAAGTGATAAAGCAATTTGAATAATCTCATTGGTGCAAAACTGAAACAAATTGAGTAAGCATCAACATAATCGAATTTGCATTAATAGAGACGAGATTGAGCAAGTATCAAATCAAATTAAAGAAATTGAGACAGAAAGCAATTGAAATGTAAACGAAATTCACATTAGAATCCAAACCTCAAGAATTCATAAATGAAGCACTCTTACACGAATGGATCAATTTAGGGTTTTGACTTCCATCACAATAAGTTTTCACAAAATTTTGATGATACGGCTGAATGGAAAAGAAAGAGTGTTTATGCTGTTTTCAGCTTTCTTTATAGGTACAAACATTAACCTAAAGTTATAGAACGAGCTACATCAATAGTTGGGCCAAAAGACGGCTAATCGACTCATTTACGGTAAAAACATTTGACCCAAATTTGTGGTCAACACAACTGCTTCAGAGAACGGTATTTTTTATCCGGAGGACGTCCAAAATGGTCTTCATGCTTAACATGAAAGTTGTAGATATTTTCCTTAGCTTTCTAACTCTTATTTTTACACCTCGTTCTAATAAACGTAGCCAAAATTATGGCCTGCACAATGAACAGGGGTCAAAACAAATTGAAAACAAAAATTAATCCACAAATTATATTAACGCTCAAATCAAACCCAAAATACGAAAAAAAAATGCAAAAATTATCATGTTAAGCATAAAAAGCTCTCAAAATATCAAAATGCAATGCTATAAAACATGTGCAAAAATGCATTGATCACACATGATACGCGCCACCAGGATATACATCCATCGATTGTGGCTCCACCTCCTAATGTGGTTTCTCATCATCATCCGTGTCCCCCCCATAAATTGTCAGAATCAACCTCTTCATACTTCGCATAATTTCGTTGTGGTTGGGGCTTAGACTCGTTCACTTGAGATGGTCTGACGCTATCAGCACGGCGGACCCTGCCCCTGCACACTCTCCCTACCACTACAATCTTCTCGATCTGCTCTTGCCTAGAAGAAGCAGTCATGGATGGTTTATCGTTTCTACTGCGGTCTATGCCGTCCATATGTGAAATATGCAAATCGCATATACATACAATTAATAAAAACCCACAAAATAACTAAAACAACATACAATGAATATGTCTAGATTATATAATCAGAAAAAGAAGAACCTAGTTTAGATCATATAATCCGAACATGTTCATTATCCAGAAGAAAAAAAATTGAACCAACTTAATCTAAATTAAAGCAATGTTACCTTAGCTTGTGTTTGGTAATTGAAAGACTTGAAATGTGATACTTTTGAGCAAAAAACTTTCAATCACACAATCTTGGGCTTTTGGATTTTTGGTGGTGAGAGGGAAGTATTTGGGGAAAACCTGACTGTTGGAAATGATGGAGGTTTCCTAATTTTTGAGTTATATATATATATATATATATATATATATATATGTAGGAAGTTTTCAGATTATCTAATCTGAAACAAACATTGAGATTATATAATCCGAGCAATAGGTATTTTTGAAAGAAAAAAATAGGACAAGTGAGAAACATATAGGGTGTAAAAAGTAACAGCTTAATTGCTTGTTGCAAAAAAACTTGTACTTTGTTAGGCCCAATGTCATCGTTGCAGAAAAGGCTGGTTACTTCTTGCTCCCCCACTTTTTTTTTCCTCCTTCTTTCTCTCCCCTAAACCTCAATCATGGTATGTTTTTCATCTCACTTTGCTGATTCATCGATCAATTTAGAACCCTCTCTTGTTTGCACAATAAATGATTAATTTGGTCATTAGAAACACATAGGGTGAATGAGAAACATAAAAGGTGGAAAAAGTAATAGTCTAAATGCTTGTTAAAAAACTTGTATTTTATTAGGTCCGATGTCATCATTGCACAAAAGGTATGTTACTTCTTGCTCCCTCACTACTCATTCCTCCTTCTTTCTCTCCCAAAAACCTCAATCATGGTATTTTTTCCCATCACTCAATTGATTCATCGATCAATTTAGAACCCTCTCTTGTTTGCCCAATAAACAGTTAATTCGGTCCATAAACTATCACTCTCTCGTCAATTTAATCCTTAAACTATTTAAATCAATTAAAAAGTCTCTAAACTATGAAAAATACATTAGTCCCTAAACTATATGATAAATAATAATTTTGTTAACAATGACTTCATAGTTGGATGAAAGAATAGAGAGATAGTTTCAGGACTAAATTGACGGTTTATTTTTTGTTTGTTGCTCCTTTATTCTACTTTTCTTAATCTTCATTTCAATGTCAATCTTGCCTTATAATTGCTTTCCAATTCGTTTTGTAGGCAAATATGCAGAATTTAGATGTGAAGATTGAGCGAATGCTGAACATAGGGAAGTATATGTGGTTCACCGATGATTAAAGTTTTTGACAGTTGTTCTTGGATGGAATGCCGAATTTTCAAAAAAAAAAAAGTTTATGAGGGATGCAAATATGTAAAAATCTTACATAAACTATTTTGACCGATAATTACTATTTTGAAGATCAATTTATATGTGTAGCAGTACCAACAACAATTATTCTAACACTTTATGTATACTCTTTTATTAAGTTAAATTCATTCACTTGTTTATAGATGAAATTTATGTGGATTATCTCAATATATTGAAAATGTGATCAATATGAAGCGGTGAAACTCATAACTTTCAACAATAAAAAAAGTTAATTATCAAAAAGAGAGTATTAGAATGAACGTTAGTATTTTATTTTTTTTTTGTCAATCTTTTTTAAAGAAGATTATTTTTTTGTCAATTAAATTGTCTAGTGGTTAAAATATCACATTAAAAATATCACATTAAAGCATGAGTAAGTGGAAAATCATGGGTTTAAATATACACTCCTAAAAATGATGTCGTTGAAGCTATCAACCGATGAGTGAATGTTAATTGCTTTTTACAATAGAGTGAATGCTTTTTTGTCTATGTGAGATAACTCAGTTGACAGGAATATGTATTATTAATTGAGAAATGATATTTGTACAATTATTTTTGTTCAACTTTTGCACAGCTTTCTCTCTTATACTCACGTTATCTTTTTATTCTCTCTCTTCCCTTTTCTCTCCATTGTTTTTGACCAATAAGAAGAGAGAAAAAAAAAAGTTATCATAAAGGTTGTACCCAATAGTTGTTCAAATATCATTGCTCTTATTAATTATATGTAGGGACCGAAGTTCGAATCACTAACTACTAAGCTACTTGACCAAAAAAAAAGTGAATGATTTTTTTTCTTTTACCAGTAATAGAGTGAATGTTATTAGTACTATTCTATAATATCTGAATAATGCAAGTTAAGTGCTTCAATTATTTTGGTTTATATTCAAACATGTATGGTTGGCACTATATATATATAACAATACTCTTAATATATATTAAATATTTATTTTTGCCCACTTACAGTTACATAGTTACATCACTCGTTCCACTTCTCCCAGATCTCCCATGCCCAATCATCAGACGCGTAAATTGAATAGTGGGTTTCGGGTAGACCTTCTTTGCTCATCATATGAACTGGCTGATGACAAAATCAAGTGAGCAATAAATTAGTTATACTCCCTCCTGTCCTTATTATAAAAAACAATTGACTTTTTAGGTTCATAGAATAATTAATGTATCTTGTTGTACCACTCTGAAAAATTTCAGTTAATCAAATATATGGTTTCTGTGACCACATTTTTTTAGTTATGTGACTACTAGTTTTTCAGAATTTATTTGGTTAACTAAGTGGAAAAATAGTGGTTACGCACATTTTATTACGTGACCACATTTTTTAGCTTCTAAATAGTGGTCACGCAACTGAAAAAATTTGATCATATAGACCATATATTTAGTTAACTTGCATTTTACGGAATGGTAGATAAGGGTACATTAAGGTCTAACAATCTTTATTCTTTATGATTTGCTTGTGCCTAAATCCAAATCATTCTTGTTATGACTAACATGCTTACTCCTTCTCTAACGCGTCCTTACCCTACAGGGTCAACACGTACATGTACAAGCCAATAGCAAGTGGAATAGGAGATATATATATAACAAAACAACTAAACAAGCACACCAATTCTGAACTTTTCAACAAATTTTCCAACGTCTTTTATCCTGAGGTACCTATATGTACCTCCTTAACACTCACCATAAAACACACTTCAATATTCATTTTCTTCCAAACTCTTCGATCAAAATTATAAACTTCAACAAAATTTCCTTCACTCAAGTACAGAAATTAAATGGCAGAAGCACAACCCCACAACCGGGGCAGAAGATGTTGTTGCTGCCTTTTCGGTATAATTTGGAAACTCCTCCTAGCAATCATCGTTCTCGCTGGTCTCATAATCCTTATTTTTTGGCTCGTTGTCCAACCTCGAACCTTCAAGTTCAGTGTCAAAGAAGCAAAACTCACCAAATTCAACTATAGCGACGACACCAACACCCTCCATTACAACCTCGTACTCAACTTCACGGCCCGTAATCCAAACAAAAAACTCAACATCTACTACGATGTAATCGAAGGACATGCGTCTTACGAAGGGACTAGGTTTGCTTCAACAAAGGTTATAACATGGTTAAATTCATTCCGACAATACACTAAGAGCACGAATCCTATGAGTGGTGTTTTCTCTGGGCAACGTGTTGTGGTTTTTGATCGTGATCAGGTTTCTAACTTCGAACGTGATGAG
Organism: Medicago truncatula; assembly: GCF_003473485.1. NCBI lineage: Eukaryota > Viridiplantae > Streptophyta > Magnoliopsida > Fabales > Fabaceae > Medicago > Medicago truncatula. The sequence goes on along the minus strand of NC_053042.1, from coordinate 29,124,767 downwards.
AAAGATGGAGTTTTTCATATTAATGTGAAATTAAACTTTGACATGAGGTTTAGACTTGGTGATTATATTGGTCCACATACTAAGGGTAACATTAAGTGTAGGCTTGATGTTCCTTTTGTTGCTAATGGAACTAAGGTCATGAAAGCATTTGAACCCACCACGTGTGATGTAAATTTCTAAGGGTTGTAATTTCAAGGGGATCATTTCATTCTTGGGTTTGTTGATAAATTTATTTTTCCCCACCTTTTGTTTTTGTAATATTTTGGATTTTATGAAAATATATAAATCATATTTGTTGCTGAGTCTTTAACCATGTGTTTGTAAGAGAAGAATCTTACTTTCCACAAGATCTTTTACCTTACTTTCCACAGAAGTTGATAGTTTGGAATGAGCTGCCATCATTTGCAACCCATTTAGAGTTGGCCTAATGGTTAGTTTGGGATCTTGGAGTTTGCTTCTCTCAAGGTCTCAGGTTCGATTCCCTCTAGTGCCAATTTCGGTGGGCAAGTCCATACAGAGTTTTGCTCTGACTTAGAATGGTGCCTCCGCAAGTGGACGGTGGAATTGGTCCTCTCATATTAGTCGGTCCTTTGATCGGATACGAGTTTTTTTTTTTAAAAAAAAAAGCTGCCAACATTTGCTTCATGATTGCTTGAAACTGATTAACCATCATGTTATGGCGTGCCATAAGAGCTCGGTGATTTTCAAGTTCAAGAGTTCCTTTCTTCTTTGCATTCTTCTCACCATGGTTCATGTACTTGTTATGTGTCATACTTTCCACAAGACCTTTTACGTTAGTTTCAGATTTAGTTTTCATAATTCCTCCAGTTGAGACATCTAAAAGCATTCTTGTTTAACCCTTCAGACCTTGAAATGCTCCAACACATCATAGAGAGATTTATCATCTCCTTGCTTGAATTTTGTGATCTCTGCACACTTGTCCATAAATTTCATGACTAGAAAGAACCGCTCGATAAATTTTTCTTCAAGCTCATTCAAAGTGGTAATTGTCGTCATACCCCATTTTTGACCTTTAAATCCCATTTTTATTCATCTGTTGGACCGAATTTTTTCGTTGTTTTAGACGAAATTTAGGCAGAGAGGTATTTTAAAATACCTCATTTTGTGGTTCCGAAGGCGACAATTTTTTAGCTTTTTTTATTTACTTTAATTTTTATTTTATTTTTCGTTTTTTTACTTTTACTTTTTTATTTTATTTGATTAATTTTCATTTTTTTATTTATTTATTTTTAATCATATTCTGTTTTATTTTTATTTTTATTATTTACTTTATTATTTTCCTTTTATTATTCATTTAGAATATCCTTTGTCTTGTTGTCCTAGTGAGGGGCATTTTTGTTTAACAGAATATCATCACAACCCTAATTTCACCCATATATATATATATATGAAATTTCAGAGATAGGGAGCAGAGATCAGAATTTGGCACACATCCCAATAAACCCCAAAAATTCATATTCTGCAAAATCACAAACATTCTCCTGGATTCACAATAACAACCTCAATATACAACAATCTAAACCCTAATTTTTATGAAGGGTTAATATATCTTTACCTCCTGTAATATAGTTCATTTTTAGTTTTTCTCCTGTAATTTTTTTTTTATTAAAAATTTGTTTTGATTTCCCCCCCTAATAGGCCAAACAAAAATCAATTTAAATTTTTTTTAAGAAATTTTCGTTTTTGTTTGGCTTATTAGGGGTAAATCAAAACAATTTTTTTTACAGGGGGTAAATAAAAAAAAAATTACAGGGGGAAAAAATGAAATTGACCTATATTACAGGGGGTAAAGACCTATTAACCCTTTCTTTGAATATCATTTTTTTTCCAGAAAAATAAACACACCAGGATACGAATTTCAGCAACAACAACCATTTTTCACACAAAAACATAAACCTCAAGAATACAAAAATCACAAACACGGTTTCAGCCTCAAAACCAAATCACGAAATCATCACCAACAATCAAAACTCCACAAACTAATAACCTCACAATCAAAGCAACAGACATAACCGAACCGCAATAAACCATCACCCAAGCCAAATATAACAAAACCGGTTCAAGAAAAAGAAAAAGAAGAGAAAAGGTAGTATTTTATTTTATTTTTCAGAAGTTCTCTTTCAAAATCATTTTCGAAAATGGAGAGAGGAGAAGGAGAAGAATAGAATACAAAAAAAAAAAAATAAAAAAAAAAAAAATTAAAAAAGGTGGTTTTATTTTGCTCTGGCACGGAGGTGCCGTCGCAGGAGGCCGGACAACCATCTATAAGTGTTCTTTTTGTGTTGTTTTGATGATTTAAATTTACATAACCATGTTTACATGGAATTGATTGAGATATGTTGTTTTGAGATTAACTTTGACAATATTTGAATGTGATTTTGAAATGGAATTGAAGTGAGGCTTTTCTCAATTGAAATAATGTTGCTATGTTTGGTCTATTGTAATCATGAACTTAGATGAAGCATGTAGGATTGATAAAGCCCTATAAGAGTATGTAACTTGGTTTTTGATGAAAAATTTAAAAATAGATGAACTTTGGAAAAATAGACGAACTTTAATGAATTGTTGAAATATGGCATAATAACTTGTAATGATTGTATACATATGATCATATGTTGAATGATGATTTACTAGGTGATTAATATGCTTGAGATATGTTGATTTTCTATGTGAAAATGGTTGTACGTCTAAAATGACAATGCTAAAAATGAGACTCTGTGTGGAAGATGTTTAATGATGGTTATTATGTTAATAATTTTGGTGAAGACGATTTATTATTGATAATAAAGTCATAATGGTGTATGGATGTGTTTAAATGATGATGAATGCATGTATATGCACTGGTGAAATTTTGATGGTGAATTATGAACGTATGTATTTGGTGAGTCATATGTTTATGCATTCATGAGTTTTGGTGATAACGTATTTTATATCTACCGGTGATTTAGGATATTTCTATATCTAGTGGTGATTAGGATATGTCTATATCTAGTGGTGAAGGGATTAATCGGTAAAATAACTCTGAAATCCTAAAATGGTAGCACATGCATATATCTACTTCCTCGTTTCTTGTTGATTTGGAGTCTAGTTAGGCTTTGATTAAGCTATGTCGGGAGTTTTGTTTATTTACTTTTGGATTATGTTGAGTACTTTGTTGATGATGTATTTTTGAGATTTGAAACTTGTTGAGATTATGGATTATCCGGAATGTTTTGAGATGTTGTTTTTATTGTGCTGCGAGATTTATGAAAAATGAATCCTGCATGTTTTTAAGTTTTAATGTCGTGGCATTTTGAATACTTTTGAATTACTTGTTTATTTGCTTTAAATATTGCATGTGGGGTTAAAGGGTGGTACAAACAGCAAAACCTGTTATGTGTTTTCAAGCCAATTTTCGACCTATTTATTACCTGTAATTCAACAACAACAATTCTAGAGGAAATACAACTCATACACCAATTATAATTAGTTATAAACAAGAACAATACATAATCTTTCACAATTGATCAAAATTAAATTAATTCAACATTTCGTTAAAATAACACGAATGTTTGAAATTCAACTAAACATAAAAAATGTTTGAAATTGAACAACACATTACATAACATTACATGAAATCTCTACTGACATTCTGCACAGATGCAGTTGGGCTGAGCACAAATATATAATATATTATTTTCAAACATATGCCTCAACATAAAACCTATGTCGCTATCGTCACGAACAACCCGAGGAAAATAGACTGTTTACCACATGCCTTATCTTTGTTTGCTCCCAGGTCTACACAAGGCATCTGAACAAATATGTGACATGTATAATGATTTTCACCAAGATACTCAAAGTATTTATTAAGTTGTGCCTTCAACTCATCAATAGTGTCGGTCGTAGTTATATTTAACTTAAGACTTTTATATCAAATGTGTAAACATTAATAACGAATAAAAATGTATTGTACTAGTTCCACCACATACAAGTCATACATACATACATACATATATATATATATATATATATATATATATATATATATATATATATAATGGCCACAAAAATTTGGCGTTACAATATCAACCAAAAAAAAAAGGATGAACATCGACAAAAAATGTATCATATCACATCAAGTGAAATTGAATCTTTTTCATCTTCCTCACTAACTTGAAATTCTTCCTTTGCTTTTTCAGGAGTGTTACAAATTCTTTTATTGGCTTGGTTTGATTCCTTTTTTGGTGGGGGCGGTTTCTCTCCTTTTTCAATCTTCATAAGCTATCAGATCCTACCTTGTGATCCAAATACTCAAATTCCCAAGTTGATGCCTCGTCACTCTTGTGATTGTTCTACTTCGTAGATGATGAAGGTATTGGACAACCATCTTTAAAAAAAATGATTGGGAATTAAGCTAAGTCACATGATGGGGTTTCACCTCTTGAATTGCCTACGAACCATGATATGACTTTCTTAGGTCAAACCCAAGAACTCGGCTATAGCCTAAAAACCACAGTTCTCATCGTCTTTAAAATCCACCATATTTTCAATAAATGGAACCATGAATTTTGGCATATAATCAATAAGGCTCAAAACATTATTAAGCGTTGGAACCGAAATAGACTTTGAAAACCGAGTAGGTGGTGGAAGTGAGGAAAGTGATGCTTTGCCAATACAAGCTCCTTTCTTATAGGAAATGATGACGTAGTGATGGTTGACTATCCAGAAATTGCGAATCAACACGTTCCCACGAAGAAAGGATTCGACTAGTCGATGCCACATTTGCTTTAGACCTTTCTATTTTCACCTTTTTTCTTTCTTCTTGGCTCCCTTGGTTGGTACTTTTCTTGGAGGTGGAGACAACATTGTGGCTTCTAGAAATGTCAATTGCCGCAAAACCTCTTTGATTTGTAGCTTCATTTGATAAGGGACTTTCTTGAGACGTTCTTGAATATCATTCCACTCCTCCACGACAGAAAAAACATCCTCATTACTTTCTTCACCCATACATAACATTTACCAATGACGACGTATCACATCCAATCGAATAGGCTTGTTGTCACGAATTTTCATAGCAATGATGCATGCACAAGCTAGGTATCCCATACGATCTCCTTATCACACAATTGCAACTTCCCTTGTCCATGCACAATGTTTCCTTGCAATGTTGTTCTTCCACAACAATGTTGCCCAGAGCATATCTAGACACATAACCCACCGACCCAAAGTACAAAATGACGTCTTTGAATATATGTTCTAATACAGTACAACTCCTCCCAAATGATGTTTGTATCTCAGTTAACTAGATCACCAACATATCATGTATTTTCTCCCAAGTACCCAAATCATCCACACTATTGCTCAAATATTTCTTCACTATACCTCACACCCTTTAAACTTTATTGGTGGTTTTGCAGCCAGGATGCAAGACACGGTCTGTCCATTCCCTCACTATTTTATCCTTGACAACATCCAATACGGTGCTCTTGACATAGCTAAGAAACTTTGAAAAATATTTACAATTATTTTGGAACTTCATTAATGCACTTGCAAACAATTCTTGTGTAGGTAATTTAACAATAACATCCAATGCTCTCATTATCTTCTTCACTATGTTACTTTGCTTCACCTCTTTCCCATTCTTTTTTACATCCTTCGGTTTCACTATACAGTCAGTGATGCAATCTACTCTAACATTTTTACCAACATGTACTTTCAGGGAGAACAGTTGCTACCGCATTCATCAAAGTCGTATCCCTGTCAGTTGCAGCCACCGTAGGCATATTAATTTGAGTTAAGAAGTTTAAGCAACGTTTCTAAAACCCAAACAAATTGTCCTCTTTTACAGCTATCAAAATTCCCAAACGAACATAATATGTCAAATCGGTCGAGGTGACCCTAACTATCTCAAACATTGGTATCCTGTACAACTTAACGTATGTTGGATGAACCCAAAATATGTCTTTAATTGTAGTACTTTCACTTTTTGTTATGGTGAAATAAACATAGTTGTGCTCCTCCAATTTTGAGATTAGATACTGCATCACCGTCATGTTACCTCTGTTTGACTTGAATAATTTTTTCCGTTAGTTGTATACTTGCTTGATATTTGTCATGCACTCTTATCTTTTTCTTTTCAAATTTAACAAAATATTTGTTAAAAGCACCAAACATTTGGTCAAGTCACGTACAATCTTCTTGGTATCCTCCCTTGATCTACCTGCAAGCATGTGTCCTTCCAAACTTGGCTTCGTCTCACGGTTGTGAACTCCATTGAAAATATTCAATCTCCAGTCATTTGTTTCCCTACTAATATATCCAGGAAGAATGACATACACCCACATTTTCTTGAGCCTATTGCCTCATGCTTTAATCTTTTTTTTGGCTATTTGTGATCGCCACTCCTTTCACACAATAGTTGCAACATTGGATTAATCAAATTGGATATATGTATAACAATTATAAATCCTGCCCTATTTGCTTGACGACGTACCCGATTAAGCAAGTCATCCATATCTTTCCATTTAACTTCTTCAGAAAAAATTAAGTTGTGTCAACTTTGTTAAAATCAAGTTGGACGACACCGGAGTCAACATGTAATGAAGCTTCAACATGGATGGAAGCTCCGTCAATATTAGGTTTGTCTACAACTCTAGACGGTGTGACATCTCCGAAATTATCGACAAAAATAAGTTTTTCCTTAACTGGATCATCATCCACGTTTTCAACCATAACTATAAATAAACAACACATAACTATGAATAAACAACTAACTAATTGTATAACATCAATTTCATAAGGAATTAAAACAAAACAAAAAACCAAAAAATTAAGCAGTAGTTGCCGGTTTTGAACTGCATCTGTAGTTAATTACCGAAAACCCATCGACATAAACTGTCGATGCTTCTAAACTTCGACATTTAACTGCCGATACGTCTGTGTTAGTATTTTTGCAATAAAAATAAACGGAATAAAAGATGCAATACCTGTTTTTTGACGTCAAAAGTGTGTTCAAACCTTCTAGGATTGATGCTTCAATGATTTTGGACAAAGAACGTGGATTTTTTTATTTATTTGGGGGTTTAGATTGAAGAGAGAGAAAAGGTTATGATGAAATTGTGAGTAGGAGTAGGTTGCTCTAATCAGCAATATCAGTACGTATCAGCGGTTAATTATCGAATATTTCAAAACCAACGACAATTGACTGCCGAGGAATATGAAACCGATGGCAGTTAACTGTTGAGAGACATTTAGGTCATTTCATAGTGTGTTTTAGCTCTCTTTCAAGTGTGAACAACAATTTTCGATCATGTATTATTAAAGATCAAAATATCATGAACTTAAGAAATTAAAATTTTAACTAGTTGTCAATGCTGATGAAGTTGTATTAGGCTAAAAAGGAGAATTATATATAATACTATGTGTGTTTGGTATGACGGTGGCGAGAATTGATTTTGATAGAACTGAGTTTGAGAGAATTGATTTTAGTTAAAAGTGAGTTGAATGTGAATTGATTATGTTTGGATACACTTTAATAGAAGTGATTCTTATTAGTTGATGTTGTTTGGATAGTTTGAATGAAAATTGATTTTGAGTGTGTAATGACCAAATTATCCTTTTAATTTTAATTATATTTAAAAAAAATATCTCGTTTTTGTTTTTGATAATTATTATTTCAACTTATGTAAAATCATAAATAGGTTTTTATTGGTTCACAAATTCATTTTAAAATAATATTTATTTATAAGAGTTATTTTGATATTATTTTGATCAATTGAGGTATTATTTCTAATACAATACAAGAACAAAAGGGTTGCGTAAGCTCACCTAGGCCATTTTGAAGAAAAACGTTTTTTTTTTTATTTTATTTTTTATTAAAAATAAAATCAGTTGGTCATTTAAATTAATGGGCCGGGTTGTGTTGGAAAATATAATAGAGCCCAGTTAATGTTTCATCTCTAACCTAAAAACCAATTGAAAACGGTTGTGAAACATGAAACTGAATAGCTGCAAATGAAAGGGGCAAAGCTGGTAAATAAAGTTTAGTTGTTGCAGATTTGATTCCAGGAAACGCAGAAGCTTGGAATTGCAGCTTCCGTGAAACTCACGTTTAACTCAGAAACGTGGTTTGCCTGAATTGCTTTTTGTTTTGTCCAAACATCTTTGCAAAGGGAAATCCCGTTTGGCAAATTAAACTCGGATTTGGATGGCACAAACGCCATACCAAACACACACTATATCTATGTAATTTTTTAACTGAATACTAATAGGTATTAATCAAACGAAGAATGAATTAGATATTTTATCCAAATTTTGTATGATACATTATTTTGTGATTAGAAAACATTAAACCTCTCGATTAGACATTGGTATTAAGAAGCATCGACAGATATACGACAATAGGTTCTTAATAACTCCAAGTACGGCATTTATTAAGATTGCAAATTTATTACATTAATAATTATTTATTCCAATGAAAACAAACATTACCCTCTTGAGATGTATTGCGACATGGTCCAGGATTTGTTATAGACCAATTGCAAGTATCACATCTTTTAGAATCTTCACTTGCTATGTATACATCAAAATAGTGAAACTCACCGGTCCACTGAAATGAACAGTAGAATTGTGTGTTGCCAATAATTTTATCTCGAAATGTAAAACCATAAGTATCACCATGATGAAGAAGATGAACTCCAAGATCATCATCTGCAGATTTGCAATGAACAGTTAAATCCAGATTATTATCCAAATTGTTAATAAGATTCACATGGTGCGTTCCAAATCCAATAACATTGTGCATCAATAGCAATGCCAACACACATAAGAAGAGCAGTTTTTGAGTCAATAGAGACATCACACCTTCAATTAATCTTTTCTAGGAAGTGAATAACTTTTGGTTTATGAAGGCTACAATAATAACTAAAAGAGAAGTACCCATTTATAGAAGAATTCTAGGAAATGAAAATATTAAAAAAGTTTAAATTTATTAACATATTTTATTATATGTATTTTACATAGTATAAAAATAAAGTCAAAGATTGACCAAAAAAATCAAATAGAGTATTAAATATTAATATAAAAATTTACATATTTATGTACTACCTCCGTCCTTAATTAAAAGGCCATTTTGAAAATATAACGGAAATTAAGATAGTGGATATTTGTATTAAATATGTTTGTAATTACTATTGTTTTTACAATTTTATCCTTTAAGAAAGAGGGTTGACTTATGTTTTCAACATTCTATTTATTGCTGATTGAAGAAAAAGATGTATAATAAATAGGGGCATGTATGTAAAGAAATAAGAGTAAATAGTCAATTTCCCCCTTGAAATTGTAAGTTTCATCAATTATCCCCCTGAAATTAAAAAAACTTCAATTACCCCCCCGAAATTTCACAACGTTAGTCAATTTACCCCCTCCGTCAAATTTTTCTGTTAGTGAACATGACGTTTTGCAAATACCCCCCTGAAGCTTTGCACTTATGTGCAAAATGCCCCCCAAACTTAAAAATTTATATTATTTTTTTCTTAAAAACAAACAATTAATAGTTAAATATTAAAGTTAGCTATTAATTTTGGAGTTTGGAAAAACTACATACATATATACATCAAAATAGGGAAAAATGTGTATTTTTAAAGTGACAATAATAGTTATTTCTAATAGACAAATTATTATTTTTAGAGGTTTATAAAAAAATTAATAATCAGATTTAAATTTATATTTTCTCCTTCACCATCTTAGTCTTTTAACTCCTCCAACTCCTTCAACAATTTGCTCAAACCATTTAAACTACACAACCCCCAATATTAATCCACAAATCATCCCATTATTGTCACTTTAAAAAATACATATTTTTCCCCATTTTGGAGCCTATTTTGATGTATATATGCATGTAGTTTTCCCAAATTCCAAGATCAATAGTTAGTTTTAATATTTAACTATTAATTGTTTGTTTTTAAGAAAAAAAATAATATAAATTTTTAAGTTTGGGGGGCATTTTGCACATAAGTGCAAAACTTCAGGGGGGTATTTGCAAAACGTCATGTTCACTAACAGAAAAATTTGACGAAGGGGGTAAATTGACTAACGTTGTGAAATTTCAGGGGGTAATTGAAGTTTTGTTAATTTCAGGAGGGTAATTGATGAAACTTACAATTTCATGGGGAAATTGACTATTTACTCAAAGAAATAATTAATATAGTTGGAAATAGAAAAGAGGTCTTATAAAAAGGCACAAAAAAAAATAATATCAAAAGGGTCTTATAATTAGGGACGGAGGTAGTACATTTTATGGTATAACAATCCAAGGTCGCTTAAATGAGATGACACATGTCTCTTCTAACTTGGTCAAAATCCTAGGTTTGAATCTCTAGACTCTGGGATGCAACAACATTAAAACTCTAAGGAAGAGTATGCCTTTCATATATGTCTCACAAGACTTGTAGAATTAGTTTCCGCAGTTGCCCACGAAAATACTCGTTTAAAAAAAATTAACTATGTAATAATATTTGATTTGAGAAAGTGTTGACTAAATTTATTAAACAAAGTAAATTCAAACAGAGTTACGGTTTTGTATAATTGATTAGTAATTAGGACTATTACCCGTGCTAACGCCCGGGACATTAAAAATGGAAAAGTTAAAAAAGTTCCGATATTATTCATTACATAAAAAATAAAATAAATAAACATAAAAAGTATTTAAGGGCATACAAAATATTGGGTCACACATTTTCGAATATCTCCTTATAAATTACATTTGAAGTGGTCCTTATACAATCCCCATTGTCATCCGTTAATAATATCTTCAGACCATCCCTTGATGTAACACGTGATATTGCAACATATAACTGCCCATGTGAGAAGACCGGTTGTGGAAGATAGATGCCAACTTGCTTAAGTGATTGTCCCTGACTTTTTTTTTATAGTCATTGCAAAACACAAAGCTATAGGAAACTGTCTACGTTGAAATTTGAAAGGAATTCTGGTATCAGATGGTGTCAATGACAATCTGGGTATGTAGACCTTCTCTCCAACATTGCTTCCTGATATTACCCTCCCTTCAATAACATATCTTCCCATCTTAGTGACTATTAGTCGAGTACCATTACACAAACCTGCTGTTATGTCCAAATTTCTCAACAACATAATAGGAACTCCAACTTTCAAAGTAATCTTGTGATTAGGAAGACCCGATGAATTGATTGTGTTCAAGAATTCTGGTGTGTGAATATCATCTGGCCTATTGACTGATGCGGTATCTGCTATTACAGAATCATAACTCAAATATGTCCTTTCTTCACCGGGAATGAGAGACAGAACATAGTTATTAACCTCATCAAAAATTGTATTTTTAGGAGTCAATATTGCTTTATCTTGAAAAAAAGAAAGATGTATCATGCATATTGAGTAATATTGATGGATAGATGCAGTCAACAATTGAAGCAATATGATCGCCTGCGCTATTAATGAGTAGATCATCTGGGATTTCCACCTGAATTCTATCATCTGAAACCTCTCCAATGCAACCATCTTCAATCCCTAATACCCATTTGGCGAAGTATGTTCTTTCTTGTACCTCATCTGGTGAACATCCATGCAAAAGTCTCATATTCGTTGTTAATGTTAATACCTCACAATGTCGCCAAAGTTTTGACGAATTAATACTTGCATAAACGACATCTGGTCTGGTGCCTTTAGGAACAACTGGTAGAATCTGTCGAAAATCTCCACCAAGAACCACAACTTTACCACCAAAAGGAATGTCTGTCCTCCCGTTATTATGATCTTTAAGGCATTCCCTTAAGGTGCGATCAACAGCTTCAAAGAAATGTTTGTGCATCATAGATGCTTCGTCCCAGATGATTAGTTTTGCCCGTATAATCAATTGTGCCAACGGACTTTTAGGCTTTATAGTGCAAGTCGAACATTCGTCCACATTGAAAGGAATGCAAAACCTTGAGTGTGTTGTTCTTCCGCCAGGGATAAGCAATGCGGCAATACCGCTGGATGCAACTGTCAACACAATTTCACCCTTCGAACGCAATGCTGATGACAAAGCTCTCCAAATAAATGTTTTACCTGCATTAAGGAACCTAATTAGATTAATATCATACACTTACCAATAAATATTTCTCACCGCAATTTAACAATATAATCATGAAAAGCAATCGTGAATTGTTATTAAAGAGGTGGATAAACATTAAGTTTCAATTAGATTGATACTCTCTCTACAATGAGCAATTTAAACACACTATGTTTTTCATAGAATCATTCTCCCTTAAAATAGGTTTCAACGAAAGGTCAGACATACCAGATAAACTGTGCAAAGCTTTGCGAGTATTCTCTGCAACATCATTATCCATTCTGTTTCGTTTGATCCACCTTGACTACTAATTAGCCGTAACAATAAGTTTTTTTGCAGAGAGAACAAATGTGTAAGTATGAGCCTCCAAATGATATGTAAACCGATGAATTACCGCATAAATAGACATTAATGCGATTTGGGTAACAACAATTCTAAATTAATGACATGACTTTGAAGCTGAACAGACACGTCCAAACATTGAATCAAAAAGATCGTGAAACAAAGCATGGGAAAACACTATATGAATCTCTTCCATAATGCAATCAAAGAGAAGTATATGACAATTAATACTAATCATATATCTTATCTGTAACATCAGCAGAAATGATGTTTTTTTTTTGTATATCTGAGCATCTTGATAACTAAAAATGGACGAACACCGTAATAAACCTACCCAATTATCATACTGCTGATGGATTGGCAATTTAAGGAAACACATCAATCTAAAAATATAATGAGATCATCTGATTATAAAGGTTGTTACAATTTTATTAGGTGCATTTGACTAATATCATTGCCGGTTCCATCATTATTATTTATCTATCAAGAAAACGTCGTTGCTACAAAGCAATATATTTTAATAACAACAACGCCGCGTGTAGCATTGTATTCGTCTGTACACAATAGGAGGTGAAGCCTGCGTGCCATAACCAATCTCTTCCAGCCACCTCCGATTATGAAAAGAGGTCCGCCATCAGTAGCAAACATCAAAGTACAGCCCCACACATTGTCATCCACAATTTTCAAAGATGTAGTCCCGGTATCCAACGTAGCCTCGCAAAATTCCCAGTAAGCAAGATCCTGGATAAAATGAAAGGTATGACATAAATTTTGTATTTATGATTATAAAAAGCAGAATGTCAACACCAACGAACTACAAAAAACTCACCACAATACCACCAGCATGCTCATCACCACTCAACCTCTTCTCATAGGAAAATTCAAAATTCAATTCATCATGCACAAAAGGAGAAGGCTGGGCGCCAAAATTATGGAAGGGAGTAGCCAATTTCTCAAGTTGAAACTTCATGGATGGGGTAAACTTAGGAGTGGAAATCTTTCTCCCAAACCTATCCTTCAAGTGTATACCAAACTTGCTATCTCCCACAAACATAATTGTCGCCCAAGATCCAAGGAAAACACCGTAAAAGTCCTTAAGTGCATGCCAACCGGTTGTCAAATAAATAAAACCATTGTTTCTCTCCACTAAAACATCAAATTCGTTGTAGTTTGAGTCCACCAGCTTCGCATATCATCCGATCTGGTCCCCAAAATCATGGACAAACATAGTGGGTAAAACTACGATGCCCTAGTATCCCAAAAAAAGATGAAACATGATGTTAAAAGCGAATAAAGTAAGTTTGTTTACTGTCAAATGCATATAAATATAATCACTCACGTTAATAAAGTTAAGCTCGACTGTGTAAGTTCTATACTTGATATGAAGATCATTGACAATCCTTTCCAATTCAGAATTCGGATTAGGGTTCAGAGGTGCTGTTATAAAAAAAACAACAAAAAAGAAACATAAGTGAGTTGTACAAAACTGGAAATAACAACATCAAATGATGGAAACTTATACCTATCAAAGCATGGTAGGAAAGCAGAGCCTGGATTCCATTGTTTGCCATGGGATTCGATTGAACTTGAAAAAGAATGAGATGTGATTTTTTTGATTCCATGGTAGGGTATATATACACGTTCAGATTCATTCACTATGATAAGGAGGTTATGATACCTATCCATTGTTATCATACCAAAGGCTTTGGAATCAATAACAACATTAAATGCAATCATGGAATGGGGGAAGCCACAACCAAAAGCGTTAAATGTAATTAGCATAGGGAATATACACGTTCAGATTCATTCAATATGATAAGGAGGTTATGATACCTATACATTGTTATCATAATAAAGGTTTTGGAATCAATAACAACATTAAATGCAATCATGGAATGGGGGAAGCCAAAACCAAAAACGTTTAATGTAATTCGCATGGGGAAACTGAAAGTGCCAAGTCAAATGAGATCAAAGGATGAGATGAATGCTTAGCTAGCTCATTTGATCAAACGGCTCTCCTTAATTGGCGCCCAAAATGGCTAGCTTTAGGGTTTTGCAAGGTAATTAGCATTGTTAACAAAGATTAGATATAAGTATGATTTGTGAGAGAAAAAAAAAAACATTATTTATTTAGATTAATTTAATTGTTTTGAAATAAATTGTAGTTTCAACTTTTGACTCAAGAATTAATTCTAGAAAAAAGTTTGACTTTTTTTTAAAGACCAATCATTATTAAAGGCATGTTTGGTTATGTCTGTGATCCTTTGAATTTTAGGGTGCTCTTATTCTAATCTTTTAAAAAAATATTATGTCCTTGAAGTTTTGAAAATAAATTTAATTCGGTCTCTCCTTGGCATTTCTTATTTAAAAATATACTAACATCTATACAAGAATACTTCTTAAAAAAAAATTATACTATATATAAAGAAAATGGTCTATTTATCCTCTTTTGAATTGTCTTTTTCTCATTCCCACGTTACCCTTAACTTTCAATACAAATAACACATATATAACAAACAGATAAGTATAAATTCAAATATTAAACCAAAATGTAACAAACTCTATACAATATTTATTTTTTTATGCTTATGTCCAGTTTTTTACTTTATGCTTAAAGAAAATATATCGTGTAATAAACATGATATGTGTATATGTCCAGTTTTTCCCTTTATGCTTAAAAAAAATGTAACAAAATGTATATGTCATTATAAATACTAGCGAAAAGACAGACACTCACGTGGCCGTCTTTTCGCTCTTTTTATTGTGCAAACAGTTAAAAATTATAAACGGTATTTTTTTATAAAATTTTGATTTTGATAAAAACTAAAAATATAAATTTTGTTACTTTCAAGTTATTAAAAAGCAAACTGCCGACGATTATCTATTTCAATGACACCAACAATATAAAAAAGTTGTTTAAGGGTATAATTGGGATAAATAAAAAAGTAAGTATAAATATATCCATATGGTTTGCTACACTTTTTAATTGATAAAGGAAAAAAAATCAGACATATATATATATATATATATTTATTTATTTAAATTTATTCTTATCTATTATACATATGTTATTTGTATTCAAAATTGAGTATATTTTTGGATAGAGAAAAATTCAGTCCAAAAGGAAATGAGTTGTTTTCTTTATATATAATATAAAATCAACAAGAATAGCAAAATTATCATCTATACAATGAGAAAAAATATTTTCAAATGAGTAATTAGAGAATAAAATAGTGACTTTTATCATATTTATCCTCTCAAAGGTAAGTCCTCTTAATATATGAGATAAAATATTTATTCTTGAATCATTGATTTTGGAATCAATTGCCAAAACAAATTTTTGTTTCTCTTTTAACTGATTCATGTTCTCACGATCACTGTAATCATAAAATTCTAAAGAACAAAAAATTATTTTATTTTGGAATTATTATGGAATCATTAATATTTTTTTGTATTTAGTTTATTTTACACCAAAAATAAATATAAAATCTATGGTTCAGACTATTTGGATCATTGAGATTTTTCTATTTTTTCGAAAGTTTGATGATTTCAAATTCATATTGTTGGTCTATATGGCCAATAAGGTTGCAAGTTAGAGGGGGGTGAATAGCTTTTTGAAAGGTTTTACAGAGTTATATCCAAAACGATTTGAAATATTTTGATTAATTGGAAACAAATTTGAACAATCACAACAATTACAAAAAGTTAAAACCATGTGTTAATAAGATTCAATATAAAATTGAGAGATTCATAGTATAAATCTTTTTACAATCAAATATTAATAATTCATGAACAATTTACAAAACTAGACAATCTCAAATCCGAACCAATAAGAAAATATAATATGCTATCAATTAAAAACACAATGTATATGCAATTGATGAATTTGATAGAATTTTATACTAATCTATCCAAGTACAATAGTAAAAACCTAACTCAAGGAATTAGATTAATTTTTGTCAAAAACTACTTAGATCAATTAACATATACAATTAACGAAAATTAAAGAGGATAAGGAAAAGAGAACAATACCGTTATTTTTATAGTTGTTCACTCTTTCGTCCTTGTTTCAGGCTACGTCAACTCTTATTGGTGAAAAACGCCTCCACCAAGGTCATCCATTAATAGTAATAATGTTGAATACAAATGTGATTACAAGAGTTCCTTTAAACTATCCTAGTTCTTCAACTCCTATGTAAGGACTCCCCCAAACTTCAAATAATCTTTGAATTTGGTGCTTCTTGAATCTTCGAATGCTTGATTACCCGTGCACCCTTTCGAACTCTTCACTCAAGTCTTCGATGCTACGTCTGGTAAACGAATCACCTTCGAATGCAAGAACAATTAGAAAGACCCCCAAGACCTTTGGAGGTGGAATGAGATTAATCACTTCACTTTGGAACTTTGATTAAGCCCAACCAATTTCCTTGAGAGAACCAACTTATAATCCCTACTAGCACTGTAGCAAATCAATGTAACTCAAGGTACAAAGTGATTCTAAGGAAAAATGTTTAATCTTGAAAAATTTATGAACAATGAGTTTTTTAGACCTAGAGAGAATAGATGCAATGATTCAATATTTTTGGAGTTACGTGGAAGTGAGTATATATAGAGAGGAGTGCCAAGTGTAAAATTTCGGCCAAAAACAACATAGTTAATCGATTCACTAAATACGTGAATCGATTCAGACAAATAAATACAAGCCAGAGATCAATGAAGATTGATACAATTCAGTGTAAAAGTGAATCAAATCAAGTGAACACATGATGAAGAATGGTGCGATTCAACCTTTTATGAATCGATTCAGTGCAAGTCAGAAAGATTTTATGATGCGATTCAAAATATGATGAATCAATTCAAGAGTGATGCGATTCAAACTTTTTTGAATCGTTTCATTTGAAGTCAGAAACTTCAGATGATACGATTCAAAGCATGATGAATCGATTAAGCCAGTGAAAAAAAATGGGATATGGCTAATTTTCAAATAAACTAGCAATGCACATGACACAAGTGAATCTTAGGACAATGAGACACATATGTTGTGTTCTTTAACATGCTATTTGCTAGAAAAATGAAGAACAAGACAGATATAAAAAGGTAAACTAAAGAACATCATCAAAAACACATAAAGTAAAACTACGTAGGCTTCACATATGTGGACCTTTTTCCAAATTTGTTTTCATATATGTTGTTGTTCTATAATTTAATGATGAATAACCAAAATATTTTACCATCGCCCAAAATAAATCTCACATTCATGTATTTATAAAAAAAAAAAAATCATGCATTCTTCGGTTAAAAAAATTAAAGGTAACAAATTAAAAAACTCATAAGATTTTTGTTTTTTGAACATAAGAATTCATGAAATTTAATGTTGTTGTGAAACATAGACCGTAAATATAGCATGTGTAATAGTTCACAATTATTATGTTGTGGATTATTCATGAATGTGTTGGATGTGGAAATCGTATCAGGAAACAACACTGGAAAAATAGCATTCTAGCTCATACTTAAATTAAAAAAAAAATGCAAGTTCAAGACTTCCTTTGTGCTTAGTAGATAACAGTTTACTGTGAGACTGAGTTTTGCTATTACCATAAATAAATCACAAGGGCAGTTCATTCCCAATTTTGGAATCTATCTTCCACAACATGTTTTAAGCTATGGTCAATTATATATAGCTTTATCAAGATGAGTTTCTCAAAATTCAACAAAAATTATCATCAAAGAAATACAAGGCTTAAGAATGGCACATTTAATAACAGTTATCCCTAGAATATGTCTATGCTAGGAAGTAATTGAACAATTTATATCGGACCTACTATTAAGGCTAGGGTTAGTAGCCTTGGGTTCACATAAATATCATTAAGCACAAGTATAATTGAATAAAACACACGTAATCAACTAAAATCTAAAGAATTATTTAAAGTTACAAGATTTAAACAACTATAGGAAGCCCCTCTTTAATTACCTAGCCTAGAGATGTTTAAATACTCATCATATCTAAACACATTAAACTATATGAACAAACAAACATCAGAAAAGAATCATTGATGATGATTCTTCCGCTCCTAAAGTGCTCTAATCACTCTGAAACTCCAAAATCACACTTTTGTTGTTTTCTGCTAGTCAAAAGGTATCTTATCACTAACCTAGAGGTTTCGTGTATATATATACACACACATAAATATATATGTGTGCGCGCGCGCGTTTTACAACATTTTAGGGAAAGTCATCCCGCGATGCAAGAAAATATTTCGCGAGGCGAGCCTTGACGAGGCTGATTATGTTGTTTTCCCGTTGATTCTCGCGACGTGATCTTGTGCATGACCAAACTTGGTTATTTCTTGAGGTTCTTGTGGCGCATTTAGACAGCTCGTGACTCGAGTCAATGCAAGGCTGACTTTGGTCTTTTCATCTTCTTCTCTTTCTTTTTTTCCCTTATTTTCATGACTTTATTCTGAATTCTTGACTAAAATGTCATAAAACTACCTACTTATACTCTACAATGATTAGAAATCCTATATAATTTCATGTCTGATGTGGGACAATAGCCCCAAACTATCTGATGTGGGACAATAGCCCCAACTTCCAATAGTTTAAGGATTTCTTTACAACATCCCTCAAGGTTGGGTCGGGTTGCTGTTCAGGTTGGACAACTATCTTGTACTCCTCTTCAAGCTTGATCTCTTGCATACAAAAAGTAGGGATTATTCCTTTTGAATTGAAGATGCTCCACCATAATTCCTTTTTATTTTCGCACAAAACTCTTGGTAGATTTTTCTCTTTAGTTGTCGTTAAATGGACGCTAATTATGTAACGAACCAGATTTTTCAGACGTTAATTAGTAAAATTCCTAGTGAAAAGACGAATAATTTTTTTTTCCTTTTAAAATAATAAAAGTAACGTAAAACTCGTCGACTTTAAAATAGACCCATAAATAAGTTTCTCTTTGAATTTTCAAAATAGTAAATTAGAGTTGTCTTACATCAAAAATATAATTTTCCTACGAACAAGACACTTGTGAAGGTGAAAAACACAAGAAGGGGGGGGGTTGAATTGTGTTTTCTTTTTCTCTTAAAAAATACTTCTTCTGATAAAACTTCAGAAGCAGTTTGATTGCTTCTGATGAAATGATCAGAGTCAGATTGCAGCGGAAAAGAACAGAGCAGAGAAAAGAAAGACAAAGACACAAGCAGTTATCCTGGTTCCTTCCACAACACGGAAGTAGTCCAGTCCCCCTTGCACTTCCAAGGAGATTTCACTATAATCACAAAGATTACAACTGCTCAATACTTTCAAAGTATGAGACTTCACAAAACAATGCTCAAGCACACAAGCAAGAGTCTTCCAATGCTCAAGCACTAAGCAAGAGACTTCTAATGCTCAAGCACGCAGGCAAGAGACTTCTAATCAAACAAAAATACAGAGAATTGAGTTTGAATTGAACACTTGATATACAATCAGTGGTGTTCACAATACAATACAGAAAAGACTCTAGACTTTGAATTTCTAAGATGTATCAAATCAGTGCAGAAATTCAGTGTGCTTTGTAGAATCAAATTGACAGAGTTTTTGGCGCTTTTAAACTTATGTATCTCTATCTTAAATCTTCAAGTCTTCACTCCTTTATATAGAGGTGTGAAAGAGACGTTGAGATAATCAGCACGTCTAAAGAGTCGTTTGAAATCCTTTGATTATCCACCAGTGATCCTTTGCCTGATTTGGGTGTAGTCCTTTGAAGAATAAACTTCAAATTCATTCCCATCTTGAGTGTACAAATTCTGCAGGCATGGCTGTTGTTTTGTCTTGTAGCGTAGACAGAAAACAGAGTAGTGGAGGTAGTGGTTGTACACTTGTACTTTGTCAACTCTATTAACGAGAGACAAGAGCTCAGTGCTATCCATATATCCGTTGATACCTCCCTTTCAATTCTTCGTTCTTCTTTGATAAGACTGAATTGAGAATCAGCAACTTTGAATCTTCAGTTTAATTAAAGGATCAAAAGTAGCTTCTGGTGAAGATATTGCTTCTGATGAAAACTTTTGCTTCTGATGACTTTCTGCTTCTGATGACGTCATCTCTTCAGGAGCAGTTTAGCTTCAGGAGCAGTTTTCTTCAGATGCTCAGAATTTCTTTTTTTCTTTCCATTGTTCTTCCAAGACCTATTGAAATAACTTGAGTAGCCTTTGGTCCTGTACACTTGAACAATTATTAGTAATAACCAATTGACAATTTTTAATACCTTGTTATCATCAAAACTTAATAAGGTTCATTGTGAAACACATTTTGTTCCAACAATCTCCCCCTTTTTGATGATGACAAACAATAGTATTTAAAATGTTCAATTGTTGTTGATCTAATTAATAAGTTGACTACTGGGACAGAGGTTTGTAAGCTCCCCCTGAGTCTAATAGTTCTTTAAGGTGAGGTTTGTAAGCTCCCCCTAAGTTCTATTCTTATTAATTAAATTTCAATAAAATACTTATAAAATCAAATCAGAAGTATTTAAAAGAAATTTAGAAGTGGTTATAGCAGGGCTCAGTGCCTTAACAAATACTATACATTTACTCCCCCTTTTGTCATCAACAAAAAGAATAGAAACAAAAGAAAGAGTATCAGAGCCAAAACAAAACAAAAGAATACACATATAATCTTTCAGAGCAAGCAGCATTGAAAACAGTAAATATCATCAGAGTTAAAGCTTGTAAAACATATTGAAGGTGAAAAAGCACAAGATCCAGAAACAATGATAATATATATAAAGAAAGATTAAGATACAAAGACACAGCTACTAAGAACAAAAGTAAAAAAACAAGCTAGAGTTGGGTGTGCAACTAAGGTTGGGCTTGCTTATACAACTGTTCTAAGAGATACTTGATCTGATCATCCTTCTTCTGAAGTAGCTCATCCTTTTCCCTCATTCTTCGTTTAAATCCAGCCTGAATTTTAGAAGCCCTAGTGATGTACTCTTCTTCTGGATAGAAAGGAGTGATGTCCAGCAGAGGCACAAAATTCAGCTCTTTCTCCTTAGCTGCTTCATGCATATCATCCAAAAGCTTCTTCAGCATAGCAGAGTGAGATGACACACATTTAGTTCTAAGCTGATCCAGCAGCTCATCAAAGCTCTTCTGTAGATCCATCCACTGATCATAATAGTGAATAGGAGGTGCAGGAACTGTTCTGCGAAGAATCAGTGCCTGAATCTCATCACTAAGTCTGATCAGTTGTTCCTCTATATACTCAGACTCCAGGATATGGTCAGGGATGGGTGAAGGTTCAGTTTGAGTTGTATGTGATGTGGAAGGTTTGTCAGAGGTTAAGTCTATTATAGTGGGTGAGTCTGGTTGTTGTTGTTGTTCTGTTGTTTGGTCAGAAGTTGTTTGGTCAGGAGCAACTTGTTCAGAAGCAGTTTGCTCCTGAACAGTTTGCTCAGGGATGGTTTGGGTTTCTGTTTGGGTTTCTGTTTGGGTTTCTGTTTGGGTTTCCAAGACAGTCTTTTCAGAAACTGTCTTAGAGGCCTTAGTGGGTGTTGGTTGCATTTCACCACCTAGATGTTTTTCTAAGTTGTGAAGGGTTGAGGATTCTTGGTGTTGGGGGGTTTCTGAAGTAGTTGCATCTGAAGCTACTTCAGAGGCTTTTTGTGGAGTTTGGTTAGGTTCTTGGTTGGGTTCAGGTTGTTGTATACTAACAGGCTCTGGAATATCTGGATATAGTGGATGAGTAGTAGGCAAATTGAATTTCTCACAAAGTTTTATCCTATTTTTTGAAAATTCTATTTGAGTACTCTCATAGTCAAGTGTTCCAAATTCTGTTAGTTTGGTAGGTTTGGTTTTTAGAAGCTTGTCTATATGTTGGCTAAGGGGTTGGTCATCTGATTCTGTGGATGATGAAGAGGGTGAAGAGGGTAGAGATAGAGACTGAGTATTAGTTGGAGCTTTAGATGGATTACCTGAGGACTGAGCTTCTGGATGAATTGCTTCTGGAGCCTTTGAAACTGGTTCTGATGAAGTTGCTCCTGAAGCTTGCTTATTCTTCAAGGCTTGAGAAAGCAGAGTTGCTCCATACTGAACTGTTTCTTGCTCTAACTCAGAAGCTAAAGCAGCAATGTCAGGAGTAGGCACATACCCTGCAGCCTTGAGACGCTCATCCCTTTCTTTCTCAAACACTTCCTTCAACCTTTTCTTTTCTGCTATCTTGGATGCAGAAACCTCTCTAGCGTACTGCCTCATTTCTTCAGTCATTTCAAAACTGGGCATGACTATGGGCTCAGAAGTTGCAGTCCTTTTTGCCTTCTTGAGGCTTGAGTCTTAATCCCAGTTCTCTTCCAGTTCTTTCAACATTTCTTCCCTTCTTCCTTCAGCTGTCTTCAGATTTCTTGTAAAATTAGACCTCTTCCTTTTGATGGTCTGAAGAGCAGCTTCTCTTTTATTTTTGGGACTTGAAGGCTTTTCAGAAGCAGTTTGATCAGAAGCAGCTTGTTCAGAACCAGCTTGTTCAGAAGCAGGCTGTTCTGCTGTTTCTTGAGTACTTCTTGTCCTTTTTCTGATAAGAGGGACATCATCCAAATCCTCCACTTCCTCAAGAATGGTGGACATAGCAGATTTTTCCTTCTTAGCTTTCTTATGCTTCTGAGCACCCACCTCAGTAGCATCTTCAGCAAGGTATTCTTCCTTGGTGATCTGCTTCTTTTTAGATTTTCTGCCTTTGGCCACAGGCAGATCACCACCATACATTTCTTCTGGGATATCTTTCAGGCTGATTTTCTTGTTGTAGCTCTTGTAGTAGTCCAAGATGTAGGCCCTCTGCACATCCAGGGGATCTTTCTTGCAGATAGGGATGTGATGAGTGACTAGATCAGATATGACATCAGATTCATGCATATCTGTATCTAGTTTCTTGCAAGTTGAAATCAGCCTCATCTTGACTAGAGTTGCCCCATTGATTATTTTTCCTGTGACTGCTCCCAGCTTCTGATTATCATAAATACCCACGTCTTTCAGGGCACTTAGGAGTCCTTCTTCTTGAAAGATTATGGAGAGCAGCCTTCCATAGGGAACAAACTTCCTGTTCTCCATCTGGCTCTTCTTGAGTTCCTTGATCATGTATTTAAACATATACTTGGGAACGTTCATTGTTGTTTCCTGAGAGATGGTGTGATGCAGAAAGACTTTGTGACCAAGTGAAGGTTGATCATTTCCTCCACCTTTAGGAAAAATGTTTTCATTTTGGATCTTCAGCAGCATTTTCTTTTCCATGCTTAAGGTGCTGTAAGGCTTAGCATCCTTTGATCCGTAGATAGTGTTGTTTACTATCTCCTTCCATGGGCTTGTTCTGGGGTTAGGAATCTCTTCTCCATCGTATGTCCCAGAAGCATCCCTTCTCATGGCTTGAGCAATCACATGCTCATTGATTGTTACAGGAATCCCCATGACGTTTGATCTAATCTCAGTCCCAGTGAAGGCGAGTAGACCCATTTCTTCTCTGGTTTTTCCCTCCAAAGTAGGATCAACCAGAATCATCTGAGCTTCTTCCTGTTTAGCAGCAACTTTGTCAAACACTGAAGCTCTTACCCAGAATTGTCTGACAAGCACTTCATAAGTAGGACCGTTGAGAAGACTGAAGTAACTCATCAGCTTCTGCTTTTTGTAGAATCTTACCAAGTCGCATCCATGATGAGTTAGAGAAGTGAAATCCACTGGATTTTCCGCTTGAATGATTAGTTCCCATTCCTCAATCGACATAGTTCTTCCTTTGATTTCATAAGCAGGAGTATCTATATCCATATTCGATGAAGAACCACCGGCAGAACTTGAAGATGCCATTGATATGAAGTGGTTTTAGGGTTCTAAAGAGTTTTTGAGAGGATGAGAGAATGCGTTTACTTTCGCAGAGGGTTAAGACGAAAAAAATAGAAAGTGTTTGTTGTGAAGTGAGTAGTGTGTGAAATGACTTAGTGTTTTTATTAAAACGTTTGTAATTCAGAAGGGACAAACAAACACAGCATTAATGACAAATTGGGGGCGCGTGTAAGTATGTTAAAAAGCGAATAAAAACATCATTGCCCTTTTTGTTATACTCCAATACAAATAGACCACGTCAGAGACTCTTCAGAAAACTACTTTTTGGGTAATGGGACAGCTGTTTACATAAAGTAACTACCAACGTTCCCACTAACCAAGCTATTCAGAAGCAAAGAATAACACTTCTGAAGTTTTAGTGCTGACGTCATCTTCAGAAGCACATTTTCCTCAGAACCTCAGTTAAGAGCTTCTGATGAACCAAAATGCTCCTGAATAAACATCAGAACCAAACTTCTTATTCAGAGGCAAGCAATTTTTCAATCAGACACAAAATGCATGTTCAAATTTTTCTTAATAAAATCAAATCTTTCAACAAACAAAGGTTTTGTAAATATATCAGCCCATTGATGTTCAGTATCAATGAATTGTATATCTAAAATTCCTTTTTGAACATAGTCTCTGATAAAATGGTGTTTGATTTCAATATGCTTGGCTCTTGAATGTAGAATTGGATTCTTTGACAAACAAATAGCAGCAGTATTATCACAATAAATGGGAATACTGTTAGCATTGATCTGATAGTCTTCCAACTGATGTTTCATCCAAAGTAGTTGTGTGCAACAGCTTGCAGCTGAAATGTACTCTGCTTCTGCTGTAGACATAGCAATAGTTGCTTGTCTTTTGCTTGCCCAGGATATCAGATTCTCTCCCAGGAATTGACAATTTCCACTGGTTGATTTTCTTTCAATCCTATCACCAGCATAATCAGCATCACAGAATCCAATCAACTTATAATCTAGGGATTTCCTATACAGGAGTCCAAGATTAGTTGTTCCTTTCAGATACCTGAAGATTCTCTTAACTGCAGTTAAATGAGATTCTCTAGGATCTGATTGAAATCTTGCACACAAGCATACACTGAATAAAATATCAGGTCTAGATGCAGTGAGGTATAACAGAGAACCAATCATACCTCTGTATAGCTTCTGGTCTACTACTGTTCCAGTATCTTCTTTGCTTAAGGTGCAGGTTGGATGCATTGGAGTGTTCATCACTTTACAATCTTCTAGCTTGAACTTCTTCAGAAGCTCCTTTGTATATTTTGTTTGATGAACATATACTCCTTCTTTACTTTGGTTGATTTGAATTCCCAGAAAGAATTTCAATTCTCCCATCATACTCATTTCAAATTCATCCTGCATTAACTTAGAAAATTCTTTGCAAAGAGATGCATTAGTAGAACCAAATATTATATCATCAACATATATTTGCACAATCAAAATATCTTTCTTAAGAGTCCTTCTGAAGAGTGTTGTGTCAACTTGTCCTCTTTCAAAATCATTTTTAATTAAGAAATTACTTAGTCTATCATACCAAGCTCTGGGAGCTTGTTTCAAGCCATATAGTGATTTCTTAAGTTTATAAACATGGTCAGGATGCTTAAGATCCTCAAACCCAGGAGGTTGTTTAACATACACTTCTTCTTCAATGACACCATTAAGAAAAGCACTTTTGACATCCATTTGATATAATATTATGCCATGATTAATTGCGTAGGATAGAAGTAACCTGATTGCTTCCAATCTTGCAACTGGAGCAAATGTTTCAGTGTAATCAATGCCTTCTTGTTGACTGTAGCCTTGAGCAACAAGTCTGGCTTTGTTTCTGGTTACTTCTCCTTGTTCATTCAGCTTGTTTCTGAATACCCATTTTGTTCCAATAATGTTCTTCTGAGAAGGTTTGGGTACCAGATCCCACACATCATTCCTTTGGAATTGATTTAGCTCTTCTTGCATAGCTAATATCCATCCATCATCTGAGAGAGCCTCTTCAACAGTTTTAGGCTCAATTATTGAAAGCAGTCCTATTAAAGACTCTTCTTGTCTAAAATGTGATCTTGTTCTTCTAGGACTATCTTTGCTTCCAATGATTAACTCCTCAGGATGTGAAGATTTGTGCTTGAATTTAGGTTGAATAACCTGCTGAGTGTTATCTTGAAGGTCCTCAGAAGCACTTTCATTCTGTACTTTTGGGCTAGGTTCTGCTTCTGAATTAGACTCAGCTTCTGGAGTGATTTCAGCTTCTGGACAAGATTCAACTTCTGTATACTTTTCAGAATCAGAAGGTTGATCAGATTCTGATGCATCTTCAAAATCAGTTGTACCTGCATTACTTTCACTTTGCTCTGAAGTTTTACTTCCAGGCTCTCTATCATCAAATTTTACATGCATAGATTCTTCAACACATTGTGTTTCTGAATTATACACTCTGTATGCCTTTGACCTTTCAGAGTAACCTAAAAAGATTCCTCTTTGAGCCTTGGCATCAAATTTCTTCAGATAGTCTTTAGTGTTTAAGATGTAACAAGTACATCCAAACTGATGAAAGTAAGAGATATTGGGTCTTCTTCCTTTAAAGAGTTCATATGCTGTTTTCTCCAACATAGGTCTGATATAGATCCTATTTTGAATATAACATGAAGTATTGACTGCTTCTGCCCAAAAATGTTTAGCTAAGTTGTTTTCATGGATCATGGTTCTGGCCATTTCTTGTAAGGTTCTGTTCTTTCTCTCTACAACCCCATTTTGTTGTGGAGTTCTAGGAGAAGAAAACTCATGGAGAATCCCATGTTTTTCACAAAAAAATTCAAATGGCTCATTTTCAAATTCTCCACCATGATCACTTCTGACTTTCAAAATTTTCAATTCTTTTTCAGATTGTATTTGAGTGCAGAAGCTGCTAAACACTTCACATGCATAGTCTTTACTTTTAATGAATTTTACCCAAGTCCATCTGCTGTAATCATCAACAATGACTAATCCGTATTTACTTCCATATAAAGATGCAGTGTTAACTGGACCAAAAAGATCAATATGGAGTAATTCTAAGGGTCTGGAGGTTGATACAATGTCTTTAGATTTGAAAGAACTTTTCACAATTTTCCCTTTCTGACATGCACCACAAAGTGCATCTGAATGATAATCAATGTTAGGCAATCCTTTGACCAGTTGTAACTTGCTAATTTTAGAAATTAATCTCCAATTAGCATGTCCCAACCTTTTATGCCATACCCATTTTTTATCATTCATTGACAGAAGGCAAACTACCTTCTGATCAGCCAGATCAGAGAAATTTATTTTATAGACATTCTCAACTCTCTTTCCCTTGAATGTAATGGATTTGTCATCCTTGTTGACTAGTGTGCAGTTGGTCTTACTGAACGTTACATCATACCCATTGTCACAAAATTGACTAATGCTCAATAGGTTATGCTTCAGACCATCTACTAGCCACACATTATTAATTGAGATGGAGGAATTACCAATAGTACCTGTACCAATGATCTTTCCAGTTTGGTTGCCACCAAACTTCACTTCTCCTCCATCTTTCATTGTAAGGGTAAGGAACAAAGCTTTCTCTCCAGTCATGTGCCTTGAACATCCGCTGTCTAGGTACCATGACCTTTGTTTCTCTCTTGCCCTTAAGCACACCTGCATTTTTGGCCAATTCAGATTTAGGTACCCATATCTTCATGGGTCCTTTTGGGTTAGTTTTGGAGGTTTTACTTTTCCTCCCTTGTACCTTAGGGTGAATGCTGAGTGGCTTCTGATCATTCAATACTTTAGGTTTGACACCTTTTGGTATTGTTTTCTCAGAAGCAGTAGCTGCTTTGTTCTTCTGATCCTTTTGTTTTGGAATTTTAGATTCTGGTTTAATCAGATTCTGATGAACAGGTTCTGATCTTTTCAGAATTTTAATCTTTTGACTCTTAGGATCAGATTTTGTCATTACCTTGATCTTAAGATTCTCTGGCTTTGATGTGATCTTAGCCTGTGAACCTGAAGCTTCAGGTTTTGACTGAACAACAGTTATAGCATTTGTACCTTCAGGCACAAAGGTGGATTTCAATCCATCCTTGATACAATCACAGTAGCTCTTGAGACTGTATTCTTTGGATTTCTCCTCAGAATATCCAATCCCTTTGCCTTTGTTCTTGTATGTGCTGTAGATCATAGAAGCAACTTTGCTTCTGTCTATTCCAGCCATAATAAAATCATCCAAGGCAATCTCATGTTTATTGCCTGAACCTTTATCACATTTTTCTTGTAGCTTCTGACAAAGACTCTTGAGTCTATCTTCATATGTTGTTGATATGAGGTTAAACCCTTTGAGTTCTTCTTCAGAAGCTTTCAATTCCAATAGAGTTGATTTTTGTTGTTTCATCAAATCAACATATTTTTCTTTTAAATCTGTCAACTCATTGGTTCTGTGTTCAAACAGTGATAAAAGTTCTTTTAGAGAATCAACAAGTTCTTGTCTAGGGATTTTGGAATATACCTCATTTTCATCTTCTGAATCTGATTCAGCTTCTGATACTGCTTCTGATGATACTGTTGCCACTAACCCAACGGCTGCCTTAGCATCATCATCAGCTTCTTCTTTATCAGAACCAGATTCACTATCCAAATCTTCCCAGGTCGCCATCAAGCTCTTTTTGATTTGCTTTCTGAATTTACTGGAGTTGAAGCTTGATTTCTTGGATTTGCCTTTAAACTTCTCCTTCTGAAGATCAGGGCAATCAGCAATGAAATGACCAGGCTTCTTACAATTGAAGCATCCCTTCTGATCTTCTTTCTTGAAGTTCTTGTAGCTACCTCTCTTGCTCAAAAATTTCTTCTGCTTCCTTGCCAGATACTCAAGCTTGTTGGACAGCATAGCCATCTTTACAGATTGATCTTCATCAGAATCTCCATCAGGTGATTCTTCTTCAGATTCACTGGCTTTGTAGGCTTTGAAAGACTTTGAGGTCTTTCCTTTAGATGGTAAAGCAATGGATTTACTCTTCTTAGAGGTTTCATGCTCATTTAAACTCATTTCATGCACTTTGAGTGAGCTAACAAGATCTTCAACACTTAAAGTATTTAGATCCTTAGCTTCCTCAATAGCAGTTACTTTGGGTCTCCATCTTGAAGGTAAGCTTCTCAAAATCTTACTAACATGATCAGAGGCAACATAGCTTTTCTTCAGTATTTGCAATCCAGAAACTAAAGTTTGAAATCTTGAGTACATTTCTTCTATACTCTCATCATCCTTCATTCTGAAAAGTTCATACTGATGAACTAGCATCAAAGCTTTAGCCTCTTTTACTTTCTTGCTGCCTTCAAAGTTTGCACATAGAGAAGCAAACATAGCCTTCGCAGTAGATTTGTCACTCATTTTCATGTATTCGGTGCGAGGTATAGAAGCCACAATGATTCCTCTTATCTTGTGATGTTTCTTATAAAGCTTCTTCTGAGCAGGAGTATGTATTCTTCTGTCTATAGCAGCTCCTTCTTCATCCAAATCCAGATCATCAACTCCATCTTCCAGTATATCCCATAGCTCTTCATCCAATCCCATGATAAAGCTGTACATATTAGTTTTCCACCATGAAAACTCTTCTGGATCTCCATTAAACTTTGGAGCTTTTCCAGAGTCTGTTTTCTTGTCAGCAGTATCATAGTCATGCTTGACACTTGTGTATTTTGGAGTAACTGATTCCTCATCTCCAGACATGTTTTTCTAATAGATCTTGAACTGTAACACGGTTAAGTGCTGTGATAACAGAGCAGGCTCTGATACCAATTGAAGGTGAAAAACACAAGAAGGGGGGGGTTGAATTGTGTTTTCTTTTTCTCTTAAAAAATACTTCTTCTGATAAAACTTCAGAAGCAGTTTGATTGCTTCTGATGAAATGATCAGAGTCAGATTGCAGCGGAAAAGAACAGAGCAGAGAAAAGAAAGACAAAGACACAAGCAGTTATCCTGGTTCCTTCCACAACACGGAAGTAGTCCAGTCCCCTTGCACTTCCAAGGAGATTTCACTATAATCACAAAGATTACAACTGCTCAATACTTTCAAAGTATGAGACTTCACAAAACAATGCTCAAGCACACAAGCAAGAGTCTTCCAATGCTCAAGCACTAAGCAAGAGACTTCTAATGCTCAAGCACGCAGGCAAGAGACTTCTAATCAAACAAAAATACAGAGAATTGAGTTTGAATTGAACACTTGATATACAATCAGTGGTGTTCACAATACAATACAGAAAAGACTCTAGACTTTGAATTTCTAAGATGTATCAAATCAGTGCAGAAATTCAGTGTGCTTTGTAGAATCAAATTGACAGAGTTTTTGGCGCTTTTAAACTTATGTATCTCTATCTTAAATCTTCAAGTCTTCACTCCTTTATATAGAGGTGTGAAAGAGACGTTGAGATAATCAGCACGTCTAAAGAGTCGTTTGAAATCCTTTGATTATCCACCAGTGATCCTTTGCCTGATTTGGGTGTAGTCCTTTGAAGAATAAACTTCAAATTCATTCCCATCTTGAGTGTACAAATTCTGCAGGCATGGCTGTTGTTTTGTCTTGTAGCGTAGACAGAAAACAGAGTAGTGGAGGTAGTGGTTGTACACTTGTACTTTGTCAACTCTATTAACGAGAGACAAGAGCTCAGTGCTATCCATATATCCGTTGATACCTCCCTTTCAATTCTTCGTTCTTCTTTGATAAGACTGAATTGAGAATCAGCAACTTTGAATCTTCAGTTTGATTAAAGGATCAAAAGTAGCTTCTGGTGAAGATATTGCTTCTGATGAAAACTTTTGCTTCTGATGACTTTCTGCTTCTGATGACGTCATCTCTTCAGGAGCAGTTTTGCTTCAGGAGCAGTTTTCTTCAGATGCTCAGAATTTCTTTTTTTCTTTCCATTGTTCTTCCAAGACCTATTGAAATAACTTGAGTAGCCTTTGGTCCTGTACACTTGAACAATTATTAGTAATAACCAATTGACAATTTTTAATACCTTGTTATCATCAAAACTTAATAAGGTTCATTGTGAAACACATTTTGTTCCAACAACTTGACCCTTCTTTTTCTACCCAAGAGTAAACCTAACTGGTCATAGTTCCGGATGCTTGTGAAAAGTTTTCTCAAGAAGGCTAATATCAGTGTCGGAATATATCAAGTCTCTAAATGTGCACCACCGTTTTACTTGCGTCTTCATCTACTAGATCCCTTTGCCTCCCCGGTATCACCACCAAGGAGAAAAAACGGATTGACGGTCATCTGTGCAAAAGTAAGGGTCATCTCCAACCAACAAAAATAGTACAAATATGCATGTAGTTATAGATTTAAACAAAAGACAACCAAAAGTAAATAAATAAATAAATAAATAAACCCTACAAGTCACATTACTCAGTTTCGTAATCACAACACCTAGCCTTAAGATACAACCTGACTAAAATGCGTTAATCCCTATTGGTTAGTTTATATGCAAATGCTCATGATCCGGATTTCACCTCTATGCGGAGCCAAATGTCCGACCATTGGACAATATTACCCGGCATTGGGCAATACCCCACTGTTGGGTAATAACTCTTAAAATTTGATGTTCAGTACCCTACCGTTGGGCATTATTCTGAAACACCTAATGAAAATGAATTGTCACTACCCTAGCATTGGGTAATAACTCCTAAAACTCGATGTTCAGTACCCCACCATTGGGCATTTGTTTGAGTCATCTAATGCATGACTATCTCCATAAATACCCCACCATTGACTAATCTCGTCAAATATAAAATCTAGTATCCCACCTTTTGATATAGTTTTGAATCACCATTTTAGTTACTTAAGGTTATTCACCCATAAAAAAAAAAAAAATAGTAACAATACCACGCAAATAAGAACACATAATATTCATGGCAAAACAAAACCACCAAGATAATTATTACAACACCAATACATAACACATAACCATTTCAAAACAACACCATGATAATTATCACAACACAAATAGATATATAAACATACATGTACGGAAGCGCGTGGAGTGATGCCCTTACCTTCGTAACAACATTCCTTAAACTCCTTAAGCGGTGGTCTTTGCTCTCCTACCTCTATACCTTCACAATTAAATGTTTGCTAACTTAGTTTCAAAATTCACTTACTTTTACGTAATACCTACAGAGATTACTTCAATTCTCCTTATAACATTGTATTTATTAAGTTTACTCCTATGTTTTTTTTTTCATTTATTTACTTGTTTTAGAACGGTGCAATTTTAGCTCATGTTACCACATGTATAATTCATTTTAACTCTAAATAAAAAATGAACCCTCTAATCTTATTTTATAACTCAGACAGTTTTAACTTGACATTTCAAAATTGGAATAAGACTCATGCTTAAAATATCTAATGTATAGCGTATTTCATTAATAACCAAAAATAATGAATGTGAAACTAGAATACACTAGTTACTAATAAACCAAAATGGTTCAGACTCTAATATAAAGGTTGGTTCAAAGTTATAATAGCACAACTATTGTCAGGTTTCCACCTACCTACCAATACTCTTATTAGTGGCATATCATTTCTATAGAACACTTACTTTTCTTAATTATGGTGATCGTCTAAAGGAATAACCCAATTCTCAAATTTTGTTAAATTTACAAAGTATATGTCTACACAGTGCATTCAAAGTAATTTCTATTATTGACTTAATTATATTAACACGTGCATTAATATTATCAGCATGGTCTTGACTATTATAAAATATTTTAGTAGAACACATTTAAATAAATAGCATAAAATGCGGGATCTTACAAATTATGCTAGGATTAATACTATCTTCACTAAGGAACCCATATTATAGATGTGGGGATTGCAATTTTTCAGCCATTGAAGCTTCTTGTTGAAGTGCTGCTTCCTCTCCTTTTGGCTCATGCTTTTCATTTGGTTTGATGTTGAAATTCATTATGGCATTTTCAAATGCTTGAGATGGAGCTTTTTTGCTAAATAAGCTTTGCGACTAATTTCTCAAGAACATCAATTTTGTTACACATGTTAAGATTTTTTCAAAACTCTAGTGCTTCAAAAACATTGAAAGTCACTTGCTCATTCTGAAATCTCAATATTAACTCTCTTATCTCCATATCGATCATTGATTTCCTGTGTCTAAGAATTGTCTACTAACAAGAAGGAGATGGTTGTAATCTTCATCCATGTCAAATATTACTGATAGAATAGAATATTTGTAATAATTGGCTATAATTATTTCCCTGTAATTATGTTGTATCATAAGTAGATAGTTGACTAAACGTTACACAATAGTTGTATATATTCTTTTCAGATGAATGAGAAACACAAGCACTCTTTTATGTTCAGGGTACCATACACCTTGGATTACATTTATCACCATCCCCCATCACAAAGATTATCTCCTACACTGACGTTGATTGGGGTGGATGTCTTGACACCAGACATTCCACAGCTCGGTATTGTGTTTTTCTTGGTGACAACCTTATCTCTTGGTCTTCCAAAAGGCAGCCCACTCTCTCTCGGTCTAGTGTTGAAGCCGAATATAGAGGTGTTGCTAATGTTGTATCTGAGTCATGTTGGATTTGTAACCTTTTACTGGAACTTCATTTCCCTATTCCTCAAGCCACTTTGGTGTATTGTGACAATGTTAGTGTCATCTATCTCTCTGGTAATCATGTGCAACATCAACGTACCAAGCATATTGAAATGGACATTCACTTTGTACGGGAAAAAGTAGCTCGTGGTGAGGCACGCGTACTTCATGTTCCTTCTCGACATCAGATTGCAGATATCTTCATCAAAGGGCTTCCTCGCATTCTCTTTGATGATTTTTGGACCAGTCTAAGCGTCCGTGAACCTCCCGCTTCGACTGCGGGGGTGTGATATGTTGGAACAAAATATGTTTTACAATAAACCTTAATAAGTTTTGATGATAACAAGGTATTAAAAATTGTCAATTGGATACTGCTAATATTTGTTCAAGTGTACAGGACCATAGACAAGTTGATCAAATTTAATAGGTCTTGGAAGAACAAAAGAGAGCAAAGGAATCAACAAGAAGAGAAACCTAAAGCATCTGAAGATATCTGCCTCTGAAGTTGAAAGTGCTTCTGAAGCCAAAATGCATCTGATGACGTCATCAGAAGTGAGTTTATCAGAAGCAAGTCCTTCAGAAGCCAATTTGATCAGAAGTTGTATATCACCAGAAACTGAAGTTGATCAGAAGATGCAACCTGAAGTTTCAAATAGCTCTCTATTGGATTCAACCTCGTCTAAGAAAGCGAAAGACTAAAGGGAAGGTGGCAACGATTCATTTGAAAAGCATTGGGTGCTTGTCCTTCAATGAGTGTTGACAAAGTACAAAGTGTACAACCACTACCTCCACGACTCTGCGTGTGTCTACGCTACAAGACAAGAAAAACAGCTCTGCCTGCAGAAATGTTCCTTCAAGATAGGAATGGATTTGAACATGATTCTTCATAGGACAACATCCAAATCAGGCAAAAGACCATTGGTGATTGATCAAGGTTTCACAACGACTCTATTGACGTGCTGAAAGATCTCAACGACTCTCCCACACCTCTATATAAAGGAGTGAAGACTTGAAGATCGGTGTGACAAGACAACAAGTTAAAAACGCCCAAACTCTACCAGATTTGTTTCACACAAAAGCACTTTGAATTTCTGTGTTCATTTGATATAGCTTAGAAATTCTTAAGTCTAGAGAGTCTTTCAATTGCATTGTATTGTGAACACCACTGATTGTATATCAAGTGTTCAAACTCAAATAATTTTCTGTGTAATTCTGTTTGAATAGAAGTCTCTTGCTTTAGTGCTTGAGCATAGGAAGTCTCTTGCTTTAATGCTTGAGCAAAGGAAGTCTCTTGCCTGCGTGCTTGAGCAATTTTGAAGTCTCATACTAGGTGTAGTATTGAGCAGTTGTAATCAGTTGTGATTAAACTTAGTGGAACTCTCCTTGGAAGTGCAAGGGGGACTGGACTACTTCCGGTTTGTGGAAGGAACCAGTATAATTGCCTCTGTCTTTCTTTCTTCTCTCTTACTCTGTTTTTACTCCGCTGCGTATCCAATTCTGAATTGCACATCAGAAGCAAATCAATTGCATCTGAAGTGTTATCACATCAGAAGCATTCTTAAACAGCTTCTGAAGTGATCTCAGAAGAAGATTTTTTTTGAGAAAAAGAAAACACAATTCAACCCCCCCCCCCCCCCCCCCCCCCCTTCTTGTGTTTTTCTCACCTTCATGATAGAATAGAATATTTGTCATAATTGGCTATAATTATTTCCCTGTAATTATGTTGTATCATAAGTAGATAGTTGACTAAACGTTACACAATAGTTGTATATATTCATTCAGATGAATAAGAAACACAAGCATTCCATTATCCTACAATTACAAAGACCACTAGAACATCTTAGACCGCACCGGAGAAATATATGATGGATATGTCAACAAGTGTAAGAGTCATCTTGGATCATTTAATCTTTACCCCTTCAAGATTCTTTAGTATAGATAATGGAATAAGATTAATTCTTGATCCTAAGTCACAAAGATCCTTCTTTATATATAGTTTCAGAATAGAGCAAGCTAGGATAGTAAAGCTACCATGAGTTTTCTTCTTTTCATGTGACTACCTTTGATTGATTGCACTACAAATTGTTTCTTCATCTTTAAGCTTCCTCTTTGATGTCAAATTTGGCAATTACGCCAAATTGTAACAAGTAATAAATTAGTTAGTAAGGTATCGTCTTCACATGAAATGTCGTCAACAAATCAATTTTCTATATCTATTTCTAAGAAAGCAATTAATTGGGTTTAAGAGTTTGCACTTTCACTACTAGAATGTCGTGAATTTCCTGAGGATTTTGTTAAGGATTGCCGTTAGTTATACGAATTTTCCTGCGAATCCACTTACCGCAGGTAACATTTATTTTGCTGAGGATTTTTCTGCGGAACTGTTGACGAATGTTATTTCAACGTTTCCTAAGGAAATTCTGCAGGTATTGCTGCGGATTTTACTGCAGATTTACGTATGGTCTTTCCTGCGGATGTTCCTGCGGCTTGTCTATTTTGTTTGGTTTTTTATTGAACTTTGAATTTTTTAATATTAGATATTGAATATGGACCCTATAATTTTAGATTTAAATCCAAATCAACACAATTCCAAGAAAATGTCAAATTGTTACTGTCACTACTAAAAAAGCAAAAATTTGTGAGGGAAATTTAGAGGGAAAACGTGAAATCCCTCACTAATTCTGTCACTAAATTTTGCGACCATGAAATTTGTGAGGAACTTTATCTTTTCCGTCACTAATTTCCCTCCCTAATTTTTCTTTTTCTATTAGTGTGTCGATTGTAATTAATATTTTTTTTTTATATTCAAATGTTAAAATATTTTGATTCTTTTAAAAAAAATTTAAAATATTTTGATAAGTAACATAAATTAGACCACAAATATTGACAAAAAAACTTAATTGTAAGTGAAATAGAACACCTTCATATTTATTGTGTATGTGCAAAGTAGCTGATGGTTGATGACTTATAGTTTATAGGTGATGATAACTTTTTTTTGAATGAAATAACTTATAACTGATGATTGATAAATTATAGTTGATGGAAGATGACTTATAACTAATAAACTAATCGAAGTGTTTGGTAAAATCAGCGATTAAATCAGCTGATAAATGTAAAATGACATTAAAGGTATTCATAAAATTTATATATTAATATGTTTTGTACAAAAAAGAAATTACATATTAATATTTAAATATTTATAATTTACTAATTTAATTTATTATAAAAAGGATTTGGTAATTTAAATTTATTAATTTCATATATCACATATATTGTTAAATTTCCTATCTCTTTCTATGTTATGTAGCTCTCACTGGTGTTAGTATTAATTGTCTGCATATTGAATAATTAGAAATAGATAAGGTTGCCTTCCCAATAGTTTGAGATGGAAATTGTGAATGTGGGTTGTAAAATAATGTCTTGCTATTAAAATATGTGCTTTAGGTGCATTAATGTCTCTTTTTATGGCCCCTGATTCTAGTTTCTGTCGTAGTTTTGGTGCACTATAATAACACATAATGTCTTGTAACTTTACTGTAATATTTTTTCCGGTGCATTTGTTTCAGAAGTAAGTCCAAGTATGCTAATCTTTACACAAAGAGTCATTTTATAAATATTTTTAATTCGGTAATTATCAAGAATGGGTAGTAATAAGTGTTATACTTGCACAGAGATCCTGCGGCAGAATCTGTCACCAATTTGATGCTTTTTCTTTGTCATGTAGAGAGAATTATAGCATGTATTTCTGTCAGTTATTGACCTAAGAATCTAAGATTTAGCTGCTGCTGATCAGTTAACTAGGCAGTTAGGGCAAAAAAATCTTCAGTATGATCCTCCTTTAGCTGGTGTCCAGTGTTAGGCAAGACATTAATGACCCAATAAATAGGACTCTGCAAATCTATCATAGATAGATGTTTAGAAATAGGAATTATATTATTGTCTTTTATGATTTATTATAAAGAGACATGTGTTTCTTTTAATTTTATTTTGATGTTTGATTAGTGCAATTGTTGAACATTTTTTTTTTTTACATTTCGAATTTGTTCTAATTGCTGAAATGGATAGAAATTTGTTATAATTTTAATTTGGGAAATGTTAAGTTGTGCCTTGAGGCACAAGTTTAGAAACTAAACATAAAAAAAATTTATTGAAAATTGTGTATTTAATATATTAAAAGTTTAAAATTTTGTCTTTTCAATACAAAAGTTACTTTTTTAATTCAATTTTTAGTTTCTTAACTTGCGCCCTAATTTTTTATTTTTTTTAAATAAAACATTTTCCTTCGGATTTTCATGCGATTTGTTCGCAGCAAAGTGCAGGCAGGAGAAAACTCCTCTAGCCTGACCGAATGATTACTGCGGATATATGTCTATTTCCTGCGGATCCTAAAATCTTAAGGAAACAATTACCCACGAAGGTTATCTGGGAACCTAAATTCTTGGCAAAAGCCGCAAGAAACATGTTTCCTGAGGGATTTTCAACTAAAACCGCAGGAAAATTGAGAGTTTTTAGTAATGTTTTGAATTGTGTGCTTCATGTGAGTACTAGTTATTTGCAGAAAAGTAAAGGTTTGTTTCCGAGGTTAGACGATGATAAGGAATTTGTGAATCCCCTATGTCTTCTTTGTCGGACTTATGCAATATACAATACCAATTAGGATTGAATGCTTGATAAATGATGTGTTGGTTATGAAACTGATTAATTGGTAATATTACTTGTTGTAATTGTGCTTAACACGAGCGGTACTAAATGAATTCTCAAAGAATGAATCATAAATCTATCATCATACGTCTAAACCTTAATTTGTCATATTATAAGATAGATAAGCAATTTTCAATTATGGTTCTTGTTCGAATTAAACCAATGTAAGTCAGCCTTTTACTAAAACCTAAAGATCTAGAAATATGTGCTTATTTCTGTCTAAGGTCTTCTATAGATAAAATTAGGGCTTATTTAGTTAGAGGTCTAGAAATATGACAACGATGGAAACAATATAAAATTATATAAAAAACTTAAAAAATAATTGAATAAAAACATTACGATGATTCATTCGAACAAAAAAACATAGGTTCCTTTTAGAACCCTAACCATAAGGGTTTTAGTTGCTCATGACAACCGTAAACATAAACGAGAAAGAATTAGAAAACATACCGTTAGGAAACATGGCATCCGTCGAAGGAATGAGAGAAAAGTAGTAAAGCTCTTTGTATTGATGGAAATTGAATATTAAAAATGAGTGAAGTCACCCTCTAATGGGGTGGATACAAGTTATTTATACTACTCTCTACTAGGATTAATATGGCACTAATCTATATCTCTAATAGTCCCCCGCAAGTTGGAAGGTGTTCACAACACTTCCAACTTGGGATGAACAATACAATAGTATATCAAACAAAGGAAAATACAAGGAGAGATGCCGGAAATACATCGGCCAAGAGAATAGCAACAACGTTTAACCACCATCCGGTGGAAGCAAACAACCACAAAACCATAAAAGACACAACGCTTAACCACCAAGCAAACCACTTGGCAGAAGCACAACAAAGAGAGAGTAAGCATATCCAAAAACAACAATGATATCCGAAGGCAACTTAACTGCATTACCTCTTGTCCAAATAACTAAACCAAAAATAAAACCTCCAATATCATAATCCAATTCACAAAATTGACTGAACAAGCTTAAACAAGTCATCAAACAAAACAACAAATTCGACTTCAACAGAACAACAAACAAGTTTGTGCACATAAGGCACAAAACCAAACAATCAAATTATTGCATCACGAAGAAAAACAGAAAGATGAAAATCCTAAAGTGTAATAGTTTGTATGACAAATAACTAGTTATATACTGTGACAATCAAAGCGCTCTTCATATAGCAGCTAACCCTGTGTTCCATGAACGCACAAAACACTTAGAAATAGATTGTCATATTGTTAGAGAAAAGTTACAAGCCAAAGTGATGAAACTTCTTCCGGTTTCATCAAAGGAACAGCTAGCAGATTTTTTCACTAAGCCTCTATTGCCTCAGCCTTTCAATTTGCTATTATCCAAGTTGGGAATGATTAATATTTACTCACCTCCAACTTGTGGGAGGATATTGCATCACGAAGAAAAACAGAAAGATGAAAATCCTAAAGTGTAATAGTTTGTATGACAAATAACTAACTTAGAATAGTTTAGTTAGTTACAGAGTTATTATCCTATGCTTCTAGGTACATGTTAGTAAGCATGAGGTTATAAC
Organism: Medicago truncatula; assembly: GCF_003473485.1. Lineage (NCBI taxonomy): Eukaryota > Viridiplantae > Streptophyta > Magnoliopsida > Fabales > Fabaceae > Medicago > Medicago truncatula. The sequence continues at coordinate 29,084,617 of NC_053042.1, read as the reverse complement.
AACCTATAAATAACTGTTGTACAAGCAAATACCAGTAATGAGAATCATATCTTCTATTCCATTTCACTTTTCATAATATGGTATCAGTTTTATTTTTCTCTCTCTTAGAGAGAGAATCAGTTACGATTCAGTTACACATTTTCCGCCATTGATGCTTGAGCTTCAAGCTTCAATTTTTCTTCATTTCTTCTTCATTTTTCATCCTTTTCTTCGCGCTTTTCTCTGATTCTTTCAGCTCTTCATATATCTTCTTCTTCTTTGCGTGATCTTTCATTTTTCTTCTACATCACAATGCCTCCTCGTGTTGCTCCTATTGTTCAGATTCAACAAGCTAATCAGGATTCAGTCTATTTTGTTCATGCAAGTGAAGGTCCTAATTCGGTTCTTGTCACTCCGCCGCTCAACGGCACCAATTATCTTGCATGGAGTCGCTCTATGAGACGTGCTTTGGGTGCGAAGAACAAACTTCCCTTCATTGATGGATCTTTACCAGTTCCGGATCTGCTTGATTTAAACCGAAACTCATGGGAACGATGTAACCACCTTATTCATTCTTGGATTATCAACTCTGTTTCTGAACCAATTGCTCAAACTTTGGTTTTTCATGAGTACGTTTTTGATGTATGGGAGGACTTGAAGGAACGATTCTCTAAGGCAGATCGTATCAGAATTGCAGCAATTCGTTCCTCAATTCATTCACTCAAACAAGGTTCTAAAGGTGTTCTTGAGTATTTCACTGAATTGAAATCTCTTTGGGAAGAATTGAACTCCCACCGACCTATTCCTATGTGTTCTTGTATTCCTCAGTGTAGATGTGAAGCTATGCGTGCTGCTAGGAATCAACGTGTTGAGGACCAGGTTATTCAATTCCTTCAAGGTTTAAATGATTCTTTCTCTGTTGTTAAGAGCCAAGTGCTTCTTATGGATCCTCTTCCCCCTTTGAACAAGGTATATTCTTTGGTTGTGCAAGAAGAAAGCAACAACTCTATTTTACCTGTTCAGGATGATTCTAATGTACTCATTAATGCTTCTGAATCACGCAAATCCTTTGGCCGTGGCAAGAATTCTTATTCCAACAAGAATTCTTCCAGATTATGCACTTTTTGTAACAGAACAAATCACACTGTTGAGTTTTGTTATCAAAAGCATGGGCATCCAAGTTTTAATAAGCAAAGTTCATCTGTAAATGCTTCTCTTGGTGAGAGTTCTGAGGTTGCTCATGGTGGAAATGCAGTGGTGCCTCCTTCTAGTTTGAATCAAGAGCAGTTATCTCAGCTTGTTTTCTTGCTTCAACAGTCAAATTTACTTCCTTCTGCATCTTCACCAAACACCTCAACTTCTCTTCAGCCTACTGCAGAAACTTCTACTACCATTAACACTGTTTCAGGTATATATTCTGTGGCTTCTCTTTTACCTTCTTTGTCTAATGTATGGATCATTGATTCTGGAGCAAATGACCATATTTGTTCTTCTATGCATTATTTTAGTTCATTTTATAAGATCAAACCCACCAGAGTTAGTTTACCTAATGGTCATATTGTTATGGTTGAATATGCTGGTAATGTCACATTTTCTCCCACTTTATACATCTCTCATGTTCTATATTCACCAATGTTTCAAATCAATGTCATATCTGTCTCAAAACTATGTGAATCCCTTTCCTGTTATGTTAAGTTCTCTAATTCTACTTGTATGATTCAGGCCATGAAATGTCCTCAGATGATTGGTTTGGGTGAACTGGTGAATGGACTTTACAGACTAAAAGTACAAGATCCAGCTCATTCCTTTGTTAATTCAGTTTCATCTTCTAGCATTTTCTCAAATTCTTGTAATGATGTAGCATCTGAAACCTACATTCCTATGTCAGCCTTATGGCATTTTAGATTAGGTCACTTGTCAAATAATAGATTGTATCATATGACAAGCTTGTATCCTTCTATTTCATGTGATAATAAATCAGTTTGTGACATTTGTCATTTTGCCAAACAGAGAAAATTGCCTTTTAATATCAGTTTATCTCATGCTACTTCTAAGTTTGAGCTTCTTCATTTTGATATTTGGGGCCCCCTTTCCATTTCTTCTGTTCATGGTCACAAGTATTTTCTTACTATTGTAGATGATTTCAGTAGATATGTTTGGATCATTCTACTCAAAGCTAAGTCTGAAGTATCTCAACATGTTCAAAATTTTATCAATATGATTGAAAATCAATTTCATATAACACCTAAAGTTGTGAGAACTGATAATGGTCCAGAGTTTTTACTTCATTCCTTTTATGCTTCCAAAGGTATTTTGCACCATTTGTCTTGTGTTGAAACCCCTGAACAAAATGGTAGGGTAGAGAGAAAGCACCAACACATTTTAAATGTTGGCAGAGCTTTACTTTATCAGTCAAAATTACCTAAGTGTTTTTGGTCTTATGCTGTTTGTCATGCTACTTTTCTCATAAATAGAGTAACAACTCCCTTACTTCAGAATAAATCCCCATATCAATTACTATATAACACAACTCCTGATATCTCAGTGTTCAAAGTTTTTGGTTCATTATGTTATGCCTCCACTATTCAATCTCATAGAACCAAACTTGACCCTAAAGCTAGAAAGTCTGTTTTCTTAGGATACAAGTCTGGTGTCAAAGGTTTCATTCTATATGATTTAACTTCAAGAGAAATTTTTCTATCTAGAAATGTATCTTTTCATGAACATATTTTACCCTACAAAAGCTCCTCTATGTCCATTACCTCAGATTGGGAATATTTTGAATCTCCTGATGCATCATCTAATGCATCCTCTGCTACACCTTTATCTGTTTCTACTCCTAATACTTCCCCACCATCCAACACTACTCCAGATATTTCTATTTCCACATCTACACATGCACCTGAACATATACCACCTAGAAAATCTTCCAGAAATAAACAATCTCCTACATATTTGCAGGATTTCATTTGTCCTTCTGTTACTAACTGTCTTCAGTCTTCTCATTCTAGTCTTTATCCTATTTCCAATTATTTGTCTTTTACACATTTATCTAACCCTCATTGTCGTTTTGCTTTGTCTATTTCCACACAAATTGAGCCCAAAACCTATGCTGAAGCAAGTAAATATGATTGTTGGACTCAAGCCATGCAAGCTGAACTAAATGCTCTTGAGAAGACTGGTACATGGAAAGTTGTTGATTTACCACCAACAGTCACTCCTATTGGTTGTAGGTGGGTATATAAAATCAAACACCATGCAGATGGATCTATTGAAAGATTCAAAGCTAGATTAGTTGCAAAGGGTTATAACCAAATTGAAGGCTTGGATTATTTTGATACCTATTCACCTGTAGCTAAACTAACCACAATCAGATTAATTTTGGCTCTAGCTTCCATCAATAATTGGCATCTACATCAATTAGATGTAAATAATGCCTTTCTGCATGGAGATTTAAAGGAGGATGTTTATATGATGCTCCCTCCTGGCATCACTTCTACCAAACCTAATCAAGTTTGTAAACTTGTTAAGTCACTCTATGGACTCAAACAAGCTAGCAGACAATGGTATGAGAAACTGACCTCTCTATTGCTTCTTCATGGATACATTCAAGCTTCATCCGATCACTCTCTATTTACCAAACAATCAACCTCAACATTTACTGCACTCTTAGTTTATGTTGATGATGTGATTTTAGCTGGCAACTCCTTATCAGAATTTCAATCAATAAAGCAAATTCTACATGACTCATTCCAAATTAAAGATTTAGGTCAGCTGAAATATTTTCTTGGTTTAGAGATTGCACACTCACAGTCTGGTATTTCTATTTGTCAAAGAAAATATTGTTTGGACTTGATCACTGATTCAGGCTTATTGGAATCTAAACCTGTCTCAACACCCTCTGACCCTTCTTCTAAACTTCATCAAGATAACAGTCCACAATATGAAGATATTGCATCATACAGAAGACTGATAGGAAGATTATTGTACTTGAATACAACTAGACCAGATATTACTTTCATTATCCAACAACTCAGTCAGTTTCTCACCAAACCTACACATGCTCACTATTCAGCAGCCACAAGAGTCTTAAGATACCTCAAAAGTTGTCCAGGAAAAGGCTTATTCTTTCCTAGAGACTCTCACATGCAACTCTTAGGTTTTTCTGATGCAGATTGGGCAGGATGTATAGACTCAAGGAGATCTGTTTCTGGCCAGTGTTTCTTCCTTGGAAAATCCATGATCTCATGGAGAACTAAGAAACAGTTAACTGTTTCTAGGTCATCATCAGAGGCTGAATATAGAGCCCTTGCAGCAGCAACATGTGAACTTCAGTGGTTATTATACTTGATGCAAGACCTAAAGATTGTTTGTGACAAACTACCAGTTATATACTGTGACAATCAAAGCGCTCTTCATATAGCAGCTAACCCTGTGTTCCATGAACGCACAAAACACTTAGAAATAGATTGTCATATTGTTAGAGAAAAGTTACAAGCCAAAGTGATGAAACTTCTTCCGGTTTCATCAAAGGAACAGCTAGCAGATTTTTTCACTAAGCCTCTATTGCCTCAGCCTTTCAATTTGCTATTATCCAAGTTGGGAATGATTAATATTTACTCACCTCCAACTTGTGGGAGGATATTGCATCACGAAGAAAAACAGAAAGATGAAAATCCTAAAGTGTAATAGTTTGTATGACAAATAACTAACTTAGAATAGTTTAGTTAGTTACAGAGTTATTATCCTATGCTTCTAGGTACATGTTAGTAAGCATGAGGTTATAACAACCTATAAATAACTGTTGTACAAGCAAATACCAGTAATGAGAATCATATCTTCTATTCCATTTCACTTTTCATAATACAAATAACTTCCAGCAAGTAGACAAATATGAGCTAGAACCATAAAGATAAGCCTTCACTTACAGTACTAGGTCTTGAATCATTACAGCAACTCAATATTCCTTTGATGCTTCATATCACCGGAGACCATGAACAATTATACGCAGCCACAACTAATATATGCTTCACAAACCGGAAATCATCAATCATTTCCATAAGCCAACTCCTCAAACAAAGTTTAACCACTGAAATAGAAAACCAAACACGAGTACAACCAACACTAAGTCTCATCTCAGCCCAAACTTGACAAAACTTCAAGAAATCAAGTAAAGCAACATGGCATCCGTGGAAGGAATGAGAGAAAAGTAGTAAAGTTTATTGTATTGATGGAAATTGAACCCCAATTTTGGAATTTTAAGTTGTTGCATGTTTAACTTTTCACTCAAGAATATATATATTTGAACAAGGGCTAAATGTTCCTAAGGGATAAAAGGATAAAGAAGAATTGAGAATTGTGGGAGCTCACAGCTTTTCATGAAAAGATAAAGAAGAACTGAGAATTAAGGTGAGCTTCTTAAATTAAGGTTTAGTTTTAGTGACATGAGGGATGAAGTAAGAGCTTGGTTAGAGAAATTATCAAATATAATGGAAACTAAAGCCTTAATGATTCCCTTTTTTGTTTATATGGTTACATATGAGGGGAATCTGGTTAATATTTTAGAGAAACATAGTGCCAAGAATCAAGAGAGTGAATTGGAAAATCTTGGAAGGGAATCAAGTTCATAAAATTAGAATGGATTAATTAACATTTGAGGTGGGTTTTCTTAAGTTTGATCTTAGAAATTTTCTATTATTGTTTAGATGAAGGATTTAGTACCTTTATACACATAAGTGTATTTCGGACCTTAGGGTTGGGAAAGGAAGAAAATGCTAAGTGAAAACTCTATATAGAAGGCATTAACAATTAGTACATTGACAGAAAGAATTATGTACGTATTTGGTTATTATTACTTCTTATAAACGGATTTACAGACTTGAAAATTATTATAAAACACAAACCTCTAGATAGAACAAAGTAAACATTAATAGAAAGAATTATGTGTGTATTTGGTTACTATGATTTATGTTGTTTTCGGAATTAGAAAAAGTACCTTTTTTTAAAAAAAGTAATCACCGCCGAAGATATTATCGTGTTGAGTCACTATCAGGTTGCTTTCTTGAAGAAGTTTCGCGGCACTACTTGAGTTTGTGCAAGGTAGACTAACAACCGTGTCGTCTCCAAGATAAAACAACTCAGTTCACATGTTCGATTATGTATTGCACCGTAAGTGCTCGTTCTAAATAACACCCTCAAATATGGGTTAATCGTTTGATTAAACCACTCAATATGGTACGAAGACCACTCGAAACCGAAGGGACAAAAGGAGTAAAAGAAAGGAAGAAGGACTCGTCAACACAAGTCGAAAGAGGGAAAAGAGAGGAAAAGCACAGAAAACATCAACTGTATTTTTCGGTGTAAAGAATAAGCGAAGCGAGCTCTCCTTTTATAGTGAGAGTTCTTAACAAAATCGGAGTGACTTAAGGATTAATCTAGCTTAATTTTTAAGCAAACCGCGTTTGTTTTCACGCGTGTGAATATATCATAACCTTCAGATACTCTGTTGGATTGGATCGTAACAAATTTATTTGTTCCAGAAAAACGGTTTTTGGATTAATGATTAAATTAGCCTAATTTGTAAGCAAACGATATTAGTGTGGATATATCCAGAACCTTCCGAATATCATATCGTAACAAATATATTTGTTGCATAAAAACGCTTTTGGAATTAATGATTAAATTCAAGTTGCAAAAAATATATTTCTTTTTACCCAAGTTCCTCTCTCTCTCAAACTTGATTTTGACATTTATTACAAAGCTTAAGCTTATTCTATTCTTCTAATTCTCCAGGTTGTTTGAAGGCTAAAAAAATTCATTTTATAAAACAAAGGAAAAAAAATTAGAGAAAAGTGCCAGATGTAGAAATGGGATTGTTTTCTCTTCTCTCATTGCCATGTCTCTCGATTCATATCCTCAATGTTGAAAACTTTAAATTTTGTCTTTTCTGGAAAAATCAAATAATGAAACATAGAAAAAGGGAGCCCAAAAGTTTCTTGGTATCGTATACAAATTGCATAGTTTATATTTCTTTTTGAACGGTAGGATAACTGGATCTTTTGTTAATTCGTTATTTGTTCATCTTCAACACATGTATTTACAAAGGTCTAAAAACTAATTACGGATTTGGAACAAGAAAGAAACAAAGAGATGTAACCAAACAAAAGAAATTGAAGATCAATATTTGTAATTTTTGGTGAATTCATGATACATAGAACAAATTCAATGCCTGATCAAGAAAATTGTGGATTGGAACTAGAGTTGTGTGCGTCACGGGTCGTATCGACTGTTATAATGATCAATAAGTTATATTTGACATGTGTCAAGTATATTCCTATCGAAAAACACAAATGTGATTATTAGATGATTGTTTTCATCATGTGTAAATTTGCACATATTAAGAAGTTTAAAATAATAAATTTGTATTTTTTTTTAAACAGAATAATAAGTTTGTATTGAAAGGTACATTTTATATTAAATATATAATTTTTTAATTAAAAATATATTTTTCAATTTTATTTTACTTTTAGTTGTTTTAACATGTGCAATGTTGCACATATTAGACAAATCCTTATTAGATATGCAATATAATGATAAAATGTGTCTTAATATGTTCTTCAACGACGTATGAATCGTACCAAATTTGTAACGTATTTGAAAACATAATTTATTAAGTGATTTGCTTGCATTTGATAATAAAAAAGAAAAATAAGAACTATAACCTAATTTAGAGTAAACCCAATTTATAGCCATATAAAAAATGAAAATGGTAAATAAGCACAAATTGCATCACAACAATTAAAGTTCGATTAAAGAATGTGGTCAAATTGCAGCTTAAAAACTTAATAAAAACTAATTATTTAGAGTACAAAGTTAATAACACATATCAAAAGCAATTATATTACCTGGTAGATCATTATATATATCTTTGCCTCCTTGCTTTAAGTTGACAACAAAAAAATTGAATTTGGATGTCCTTTTATGGAAACTGCTCGAACCGAATATATAAGTATATATCTATATGTGCTTACTTATTTATTTTACATGTGCTCATTGTTTTTGCACTAAATATACAAATTTATTATATATTTCAACCTCATTATAACTGATTCAAATTAAACCGCATTAAAATACCTAGAAAATCCTTTTTTAAATGGTTCGTCCTAAACAAAACCAAATTAAAATTACATAACATAGTTGATCGGTTGAATTTTATCTTTAAAAGTGATCTAAACCGCATTGCGAACACATAAAACTTTTTTGTATAGCTTCATGAACTGATAAGTTAAAATTCCTCTTTATAAGTGAACAACTTATACACACATTAGTATTCTTGAACTTAATTTAAGAGTACCCTATCAAAATGTTCATTTGTCTGAAAGCAAATTGGAATCCAAATTATATAGTTTCAAACATCACTATTATTTCTCAAGTAATGATTGACTAATGTAATTTTGATGAGATTATTACAAACTCTCTTCGAATATAGATATGATCCAAAGAGGTTAAATTTACAACTAACTTCAAATAATCGTACATATGATTAGTGTTTCAAGTAACCATACATATGATTAGTGTAGTAATCAATAAAACCTATAGTATTAAAAAATAGCACATTAAAAAGGATTTCGAAAATAGTATTTAAGAATAGCAAAAGGGATTAGCAAAATCGAGATTTAGTAGGATACACAACATCCGTATGAGAAACTATGTAATAAAGAAAGAAAGAAGCAACTACATAAGGCTGATACAACAAAGATTAAACAACATACAACATTGGTATTAAATCTCAGTGTGTGTACTCCCTCCGTCCTAAATTATAAGCAAAAAAAAACTATTTTCTTTGTCCCAAATTATAATAAAAAACAAACAACTTTTATCATATTTAAATATGTTTTCTCAAAAAATTATTAAATATGTTTTTTCAAAAAATTATCTTTTCCAAAGAAAAATTAAATGCAAAGTGCATTCAATTTGTTCTCTTTTTCATTTTCTCTATAATCAACTACCAATGAAAGTTGTTTTCACATCTTCCTATAAAACTTATTTCAAAGATAACACAAAAAAACTATGTTACAAACTACTATGTTTTAGTTTTCTTAATAAGTATGATTTTTTTTTTTTTTTTTGCTTATAATATGGGACGGATGGAGTATAGTCAATTGTCCATTAAGCTCATTCATTTCGTGTTCCTCATAGATATTAATCACTAATAATGATACTTAATGTGCATGTCTATTTCCAATGCTAATTAATTATTTTGTTATATAACTTCCAAAAACGGTTTGAATGTCATTAGTGCACATTTATATCGAGTTTATATATTCCAATGGACAATTAAAACACAGATTCATTTACATTAAAAGGATTTGAGAATAGGAGGGAGTGAAATCGTACTTCAAAATTGCTTTAATGTTGTTTGAATAGTCACAACTGCTTTTAAATGAGAAAGACAAAAGATATTCATGAATGATGATAGGAATGAATTTTTTAATTTCAAATGAATGGAGTACCTAGAATATGATGTCATTCCAATTTGACTTGAAACAGATTTTTATTTAAACAAACAATTTGAAATGAAATGAATTTATTGCGTGTTAAAGGGATGAGGAAGTCAAATGTGTGAATTAATTGCGTTGGAATGGGAGGGAAAAAGCTAAGAATAAATTCAGATCGGCTGATTAGAAAATGCTCTCAAAATTGAAATGAATTGCCTTAAATTATTTAATGAATGAAATGAAATGAATTGCCAAACAACAACACGGTCAAACCTGGAATTAGCTGCGTTAGAATGAGAGGGAAAGTGCTAGGTTAAATTTAGGGTTAGGGTTAGCTTGACCAGACAAGCTTTAATAAGTAAGATATATATATTTTTATTTTTCTCTAAGCGCTCATCCGTTCGCAAAAATGGATACACCAAAAACATATCCGTGGAAATCAACCCCTACTTATATAAACATTTACTAGGTAGTATGTCTCTCCAACTTGAAAACATTTTAAGTCATACCTAAACTAATTCTTACATCGTGTTTATTCTTTCCACTAGCTAGAATTCATTGGTGTTCCAACAACTTCTTATAAACGGATATACAGACTTAAGACTTAAAAAACACAAACCTCTAGATAAGACATTGAATTAAGAAGCATCGACACATATAAGTACTCCACGTACAACATTTATTAAGATTACAAATTTATTACGTTAATAATAATTACTTAATGCCATTGAAAACAAATATAACCCTCGTAAGATGTAGTCCGGCATATTACAGTATTTTTTACAGACCAATTGCAAGTATTACCACATATTTTAGAATCTTCACTTTGTATGTATACATCAAAATGGTGAAACTCACCGGTCCACTGAAAGGAACAGTAGAATTGTGTGTTTCCAATAATTCTATCTCGAAATTTAAAACCATAAGTATCACCATGATGAAGAAGATGAACTCCAAGATCATCATCTTTAGATTTGCAATGAATAGTTAAGTCCAGATTATTGTCCAAATCGTTAGTAAGAATCACATGGTGGGTTCCAAATCCAATAACATTGTGTAACAATAGCAATGTCAACACACATAAGAAGAGCAGTTTTTTAGTCAATAGAGACATCCCACCTTTGATTAATCTTTTCTAGGAAGTTAATAACTTTTGGTTTGTGAAGGCTGATAAAAGAGAAGTAACCATTTATAGGAGAATTCTAGGAAATAAAAATATTAAAAGTTTAAATTTATTAATATATTTTATTATATGTATTATTTTATAGAGTATAGAAATAAAGTCAAACATTGACAAAAAAATCAAAGAGAGTATTAAATATTAATAATTTACTTATTTATGAACATTTTACGGTATAACAATCTAAGGGCGCTTAAATATGGTGACACAGATTTCTTCTAACTTAACCCAAATTCTAGGCTTGAATCTTTAGATTTGGGGATGCAACAACATTAAAACTCTAAGGAAGAGTATGTCTTTCATTTATGTCTCACAAGACTCGTAGGATTAATCTCCGCAATTGTGCACGTAAAATATTCGGCTTTAAAAAAAATAACTATGAAATAATGCTTGATTGGAGAAAGTGTTGACTAAATTTGTTAAACAAAGTAAATTCAAACAGAGTTAAGGTTTTCTATAATTGATTAGTAGTTTGTGAGAAGAAAAAAAAACATTATTTTGTAGATTAACTTAATTGATTTGAAATAAATTGTAGTTTTGACTCAAGGTATTGAATATGGTATTTATATTTAGTTGAAGAGTTAATTCGAGAAGAAGTTTGAATTGCCTCAAAAAAAAAAAGTTTGACTTTTTTTTTTAAAGACCAATCATTATTTATTAGCATACTTGGTTATGCATGTGATCCCTTGAAATTTAGGGTGCTCTTATTCTAATCTCATAAAAAAAAAAAAATTATGTCCTTGAGTTTTGAAAATAAATTTAATTTGGTCTCTCTAGTATTTCTTATTTAAAAATATACTAACATCTATGCGAGAATACTACTTAAAAAAATATTTATACTATATATAAAGAAAATGATCTCTTTTGCCTCTTTTGAGCTGTCTTTTTCTTCTTCCCATATTACCCTCAACTTTCAACACAAATAGCACATATATAACAAACAGATGAGTGTAATTCAAATATTAAAACAAAATGTAAAAAAATGTATATGTACAATTTTTTTCCTTATCATTTAAAAAAGATAATAGATGAAAGCGAATTCAAATGTTAAAAAAAAGTGTAACAAATACAATATTTATTTTTTTGTTAATAGGCAAAATATATCGTGTAATAAACATGATATGAGTATATGTCCAGTTTTTTCCTATGTAATCAATAAGAAGTAACGAAAAAAAATATAATCAATAAGAAAAGCAAAATTATCATCGATACAATGAGAAATATTTTCAAAGGGTGCTGCTAACCAGTGCCCCGAGGACAATGGATAAGAAATAATAAATAGACAATAAATAAATGAATCTCAATTGATTTACCTAAATTAAATATTTACTCTTGAATATTTACTCTTTCCCCGGATAAAATATTTCCTTATCCGGCATTGCCCATAAAATATTTACTCTTGAATCATTGATTACGAAACCAAGTTGCCAAAATAAAATTTTGTTTCTCTTTTCACTGATTCATGTTCTCACTATCACTGCAATCATAAAATCCTAAAGAACAAAAAATTAATTTATTTTGGAATTATTATGGAATCGTTAATATTTGTTGTATTTAGTTTATTTTACACAAAAAAAAAAAAAATCTATGGTCCATACTATTTGGATCATTAAAATTTGTCTATTTTTACGAAAGTTTGATGATTTCAATTTCATATGTGGACCTTTTTCTAGATTTGTTTTTATATATGTTGTTGTTCTACAATTTGATAATGAATAACAAAAATATTTTACTATCGCCTAAATAAATCTCACATTTATGCATTGATAAAAAAAAAAAATTCATGCATTCTTCGGTTAAAAAAATTAAAGGTAACAAATTAAAAAACTCATAGGATTTAATGTTTTTAACAGAAGAATGGATGAATTTTAATGTTGTTGCGAAACATAGACCCTAAATATGACATGTGTAAATAGTTCATTATTATTATGTTGTGGATTGTTCATGAATATGTTGGATGCGGAAGTCGTATCAGAAAACAACACAGGAAAAATAGCAATCTTACTCATACTTAAATTAAAAAGAAATGCAAGTTCAAGACTTCCTTTTGTGCTTAGTAGATAACAGTTTTCTAAGAGACTAAACATTGCTATTACCATAAATAAGTCATAGGGGAAGATCATTCCCGATGTTAGAAATAAGTTAAGGGACGTGTTTGAGAAAGTTAAGACTTATAGGACCAAATTGAATAAAAGAAATAAGTTAAGGGACCGGCAGATCAATTAAGCAAAAAAAAAACACGTGATAGAACTCCATAGCTATTATATATTCTTTCCATTCACAAATCTCGTTTCGTTTTCTATACCAATCTCGATTTGTATGTTTCATCTCACAATTGGTCTAAGTTTTGTTGAAAGAACGGCGAAGGAAGATGATGCAAGGAGAACGGAAGAAGACTCAAGTCACATAGGTTGTATTCCAACTAGGCATGGCAACAAAACTCATACTCGCGGGTCCGTCCAAACGAAACCCAATTTGACGGGATTCCCCGCTTTGTATCCACCCTGAACTCATACTCAAACTCGTCCCAATTGTAAAAAGTCAATTTACTATCCCTTCTATATAAATAGAAACCTAAACTCTTAAATAATTTCACTCACATAGTTAGAGTCTTTGTCTTTCAGATGATACTCACTTATTACAATTCTTTCTTTTCTCCTTCCATATCTCACACTCCCGGCCTCTCTTTTCTCAATCACCATAATCATTAATCGTTATAATATTTTTGTTGGATAATGCATTACAACATTGCGCTCGGGGCTAAAAATACTTTAATTTTTATTAAAAAAAAATTATCCACTGCGAGAATGGGGATGGGGCGGTGATACCCGAATCTGTTGGGAACGGAGATGTGATTCGATTTCTCATCCTCGCTGGGTATGGGTAGGATAACGGGTAAGAATATCGAAATAGGCTATGGGGACGGAGAAGGAAAAATTCGACCCCATCCTGCCCCATTGCCATGCCTAATTCCAACGTACTTGATTTGAGTCACATGGGAGATACGAGAATGAGCAATTTTGAATTTTAAACGGATTTTTCAACTCCCTTTATCGTGTTGCTACCATATATACCCCTCCTGTCCACTCACCACAAAAATACATTTCATCCATTTGCTTTAAGCTTCTCTAACAATTATCAACCAACTTCTTTAAATCTTTCGATTCACTCATCAGTCATCAACGACATAAAAAAACTACAACTCTCATATTAGAAACTACTTCCTTATTAAGTCTTAATTTTACTAGTCATGTTCTAACCTGTAAGGATTAGTTAGTTTCTTATTATATGGCAGAAACACAATTCTACAAGCTCATCAAAAGATGTTGTTGCTGTCTCATGAGCAAAATTTGGAAGCTCCTTGTGACAATAATCATCCTCCTTGGCCTCATAATCATCGCTTTTTGGCTCATCGTCCTGCCCCGCGCATTCAATTTCAGTTTTGAACAAACCAAACTCACCCAACAATTCAACAACAACAACACCCTTCGTTACAACCTCGTACTCAACACGGAAAATAACCCAAACAAAAAACTCAGCATCTACTACAATGAAGTAAAGGGACACATGTTCTATGAAGGATCCACGTTCGCTTCAAAGGACGCTATAACGTGGTTAAAAAAATTTCGACATACACAGAGCACGAACCGTATGAATTTCTTTGGGCATGGCGTTATAAATTGAGAAGATTCTAACTGATCCAATGATTGCATCTCATAATTTGCCCACAAATGCATCTTGAAGACAATTGTCTAGGTAAAGGTTCAATGATCAAAGGTATAAACACAATCTACTAATACTAACTTGTGGCATTGGTCTAGATACGCAAACATTTTATCCCAAATTACAAGATATGTGTCATACTTGTGTTTTGTAGTGTCTTTGCAAGTCCAGCATTAGAGAAGAATGTTGTTGACGAATGTTCAACATAATGACAAGTATTAAAATAAAAGTTCTATAAAAAATAATATTAAAAAAGTCTTGAAAAAAAAAAAGATTATTGAAATAATGGTATATACCACATTTAGTGACCTTTTTTTTTTTTTTTGATAAAGCTAAAATGTATTAGAAAAATCAGGTGCAGCCTGAACCACTTACATCAAACAGTTTAAAAAACAGAACAAAAACAGCAAAAAGCACCTCTGAAACAAAGGGAGGGCAAAATTAGACTCTAGATAGTCTAGAGTAAGCTAACCCTACATTATCCCTATAAAGAAGAGCTAGAATGAAAGTGGGGGGTGTGGACCACCATTGAGAGGAGAGCATCGCGAGACCCTGTCCATTCTTTGCTAAAGCATTTGCAACCTGATTCCCTTCCCTGAGCACATGGACACAAGAACAGCCAATATTGTTGCAGAATTTCAAACAGTTATGCCACCTAGCTCTCATCTGCCAGGAATCCCTATGTTTTTTCTGAAAGCATTGACCACTCTAATAGAGTCGGTTTCCAAGCATATTTGGTTCAGTTGCATCTCCATAGCAGTTTCAATCAAAATTTAAGTTAAAAATGAGTCGAGTCAAACTTGTCAAAGTTTGAATCAACTAAATGAGAGTAACTATAGTTTGAAATTTAACTCGAGTTTCTATACAAATCTTTTCTTAGGCCAAATTCAACTCGTTTAAAATTCATGAACAACACGTTTTGTCACGTTAGATTCGGCTTGTTTGCTTGAATTATATAGTTAAAAAAATATATATTATCAAGAAAAGTCGTAATGTATATCTTTAACCTTTTAATTTTTTTAAAATATTTCTCACAAAAAAAAAAAGAATAAAAAAATACCGAGAATGAATTAAAACAAAAGTTATCCTAAGTATTACATAGATAGACAGACACAAATATAAAATTCATACTTAAATAAATATGATAAATATAAAAATAAAAAAAATCTAGCCAGTTACAAACACTCTAAAACATAAATAAAAGACCACATTAAAACTAGTACATCTAAATCATTCAAAAACCACCAACAAAATTTAACAGCTAGAAACCAAATTACTTAGGCTCCAGTGACAATGAGCTCCTACTAAGGACGTATTTGGGAAATACCGAGTTCTATTCCTAAGGGAATAACGCTTGGCCAGTGCGCATACCTCTACAGACAAGCCGGATTAGTCGTTCACCTTTAGTGGGTCGAAAACCGATACGAAAGCCAAAAAAAAATAATTAACAACTAAAACTCAGAATCCACAAAATATTCTTCCACTTTCAAACTCCTAACATATATATAGTAAATAACTCATTAGCAAAAAATAGTAAAACTATATATAACTCAGATTATATTGGCCTTTGTAACCATGTACTTTTTTGAGTTTTCTTTTGAGAATTCTCTTGTGTTTCAAATATATATTTTATTTTTGATTGTTAAAAAAATAAATAAATAAATAGTTTATTAACTTGACTTATTCGCAGTCCTATTAAGAGATCCTCAACCCAAGTACTCACTCACTTCGAAAGTTCAAAGTTTAAACACACCACAATTTTGGAAGTCGATATCACATACAGCCACACCACCTCATTGCAGTGGTCCCCAATTTGGGTATTTGAATCAATCTAATCCCTCCGTTTATAAAAAATTATAGAATAATTCCCAAGTTATCAAACTATTTTAGTTTTTCTAAAACTAAAATATAAATAATGGTATTTTATTATAGTATATAAAAGTCTTCTAATCAATTTTTTAGAGCAAAAGAAGTTATTACAAATTTCTTAATTTTTTTTTTGTTTTCCTTATGATTTTATCATATGTTAATGTAAGTATTTTTTTTTTTTTTTTTTTTTGAAATGTTGGAAGAGAAAAATATTAGTTGATTTGAAATGACGAAAAAAATTTCCTCATTCAATTTCAATTTAACATTAAAGAAACCATATCGTTATCCCTTTAACTCAGTTGGTAGATACAATATAATATATGTAAAGGTTGGAGTTTAAACTCCAACACCCACACTTCTCCGCATTTAAAATTTGTGAACTCCAACTATTAAACTACTTGACAAAAAAACCATATATTATTAGGATACCAGTCATGTTGAAAATTGATTAGAACGCCATATTGAAAGTTCTTGTGTTTGCCTAAAGAAAAAGGTAGTTTTTGTTTCTATTTATTTATTTATTTTCTGAGTCTTGCTAACCAATATTCTCACGACAATGGTTAAAGAAACCAAAAGTAGTATATTTACATTGAATTCAACGATGTTTTGACTTTTAAAAAATTAATTTCTTCATTTTTCACTATTTCTCAATACAATGTATCTAATTTTATCATCTTAAATAATAACCCAAGGACACTCTTAGCATTTCCCTTATTAATTTTTTTTTGTGTGTGGTTTCGATAAAAGATTATTTATGAGGACCACAATCTGACTATATCAATATTTTTTATTTTTTTCCCTTCTTTGTTGATATGCATAGATAAGGTATGGGATGGAATTAAATCTTCTAAAAGTATTCTTTAATGCAAATCATTTCGTGACAACTAATCAAAACTACTTCATGCTTGAGAAAGGTCAACTCAAGCTGCAGTTTATTTTGACTAGAAAGACCAAATCAAACAAATTAGAAATACCAAACTCAATATATATATCAGATTTTCAACATTCAAAAAAACCAAACAATTACTCATACATTGTTTACCTCACCACCACAAACAAAAGCCACATCAAAATATAGCAACCACAAATGGACCAAGAAAACCCCAACCCACCATCAGAACAACCCTCAAAACGTAGCACAAGATGTTGTTTCTGTCTCTACCGTGTCTTATGGATAATTCTTGTCACAATTATCATCCTTGTTTCCCTCATCATCCTCGTTATATACATCATAATCACACCACGTTCGTTCAAATTCCATGTTAACCAAGCCAAACTCACTCAATTCAACTTCACCAACAACAACACCACCTTAAACTATAACCTAGTACTCAACTTCACTGCTCAAAACCCTAACAAAAAACTCAAAATCTACTACGATGTCGTTGAAGCCAACGCTTTCTATAAGGGATACAATTTCTCTGCCACGGATATGAACAAGCCATTGCGCACCCTTCAGGAAACCAAAAGTGTGGATTACCGTATGAGTGCTGTTTTTATTGGTCAACATGTGATGATGCTTGATCGTGATGAGGTTGATGAGTTTCAAGAAGATTACAAAAATGGTATTTTTGGTATTGATATTAAGATTTATTTTAGTATAAGGTTTAGGCTTGGAAATTTTATATTTGGTGACACCAAAGTCCAAGCAAAATGTGATCTAAAGGTTCCTCTTAGTTCTAATAATAGTGGGAAAATGGTTGATCCGTTTGATCCCACCAAGTGTGTGGTGGATTTCTGATTCGCATTATAGGTACTACTACTACCATGTTATTAATTTCTAAGCTTGTATCACGTTAATTTGATTGATTTAATTTGTATACATGTTCAAAAATCTAAGATTAATGTTGTTTAGTACGATAACCATTTTAACGAAGATTAATGTTGTTTAGTATTACTCATTTATCCATCACACATCGTTTCTATATTATCCTTGTATGGCAAGTGGTTTTCTTCTCTCATCCAAATTCGTCGAATGCTGTCCTACCATTTAGCAATGCTCAAAATCTCTCTCCGTTGAGCAGATACGTAAACTATACTCCTTCTCTCTCAAATATGACATTTTAATTCTTTTTAATTAATTGAAATTGATATTGATCCCACCAAATTTATACGAGATTCTTTGTTTTTTAGTCAAACAATCTAATGTTTAGGCTCATACCCATGGGTGGAGCCATCTATATGTGAATGTGTGCAATGCGCAATTTTGAAATTTTTGTAGTAATTATAATTTATTTATATTCTGAATACCGTGACATTTTAATCTTGCACTTGGATCAAGACACTCTCACATCAAAGTGTTGCAAACCCGCATTCCTCTAATATTGGTTACTAACTTGTTAGACTTTTCTATAGATGCATCTTATTTTTCACTTTATGCTAACCAGACACTAGTTAAGGAAACAAGTATGGTAATAATTTTTTAAAACTTATGTAATCAAGTATTTAAAAATATAAAAATTGTTGTTTTCAATATAAAATTTACCTTTTTTGTTTTCTTAACTAGTGTCATCGAGATACTAGTTAACATAACATTTTTTAAAGATATATTTAATAATTGATATAAATATCCTTAAACGTCATAGGTGTCAATAAAAAAAATAAAAAAAAGTGTAGCTAGTTGTGACTTGTAAGCATTAGAGCAATGCAAGAGACACACTTGATTGGTCACAAGCATAAATATAAGTCATTTAGACTCACATACATAAAAGGAAAGTATGAAAGAGAAAAGACTTAATATATTTTTTTTGAAATAATTAAATGATAGATATTTTAATGAGGATGTGCCTAAATGATTTTGATTTGGTGTTGTGTCCATACAAATATTTCTCGCAATGCAATTGTGAGACAACAAACGATACGACGGTAAATTGAAAAAATAAAAAGAAAAGGACAAGTAAATGGTAAAACAAATAAACCATAGTAAAAGGTGGGGCCGCTTCTGTAACTGGATAACCAACACTGAAAACCGTCTTTACATTGGATGGTTTGGTGTTTTGATGATCCCTACCTTATTGACCGCAACTTCTGTATTTATTATCGCTTTCATCGCAGCTCCTCCAGTAGATATTGATGGTATTCGTGAGCCTGTTTCTGGATCTCTACTTTACGGAAACAATATTATTTTTGGTGCCATTATTCCTACTTCGACGGCTATCGGTTTGCACTTTTACCCGATATGGGAAGCTGCATCCGTTGATGAATGGTTATACAACGGCGGTCCTTATGAACTAATTGTTCTACACTTCTTACTTGGTGTAGCTTGTTATCTTCGACTTTTCAATCAAATATTGGTGTTACTGAACCTTTCCATCCATTTGTGAGAGAAATGCTATTTAATGTGGGCCCCGTTGAATCCTTTCTTTCCTTCACCTTTTTGAAGTCTTCCAAACACGAAAAAGTGCTTTGTTCCCTCAACTTTCTCTCCACTCTACAATTTATCCTTAGAAACTAACGTTGTTAATGTTTGTGTTTCATTAGGTTGCTTTCTTTCAACTAAATGTAAAAGGAAAAATATTAGGATCACATCTTTTAGCATTCTCTTTTAACAAATTCAATGAAAATTAGCCATTTGTTTTACTTTTTAAATTCATTTAACTTGTAACGTGCACTACTGGTCCCTAAATAACATTTAATTTTATTTATTTTATAATTTAAGCAACTCCTCACGCCCCTATAATTTAATTTAATAATAAATAAAATAAAATATGTATAACAGTAAAAGGATGAACCCGTTACAAGTTAAATGAATTTAAAAAGTGGAACAATTGACTAATTTTCATTGGGTGTGTTAAAAGAGAGTGTTAAAAAGTGTAACCCTAACATTTCTCACATAAAAATACATCATCAAGGAATATAACTCATGTGATGTGCTTTTATTTTTAATGACAAATATATATATATATGGGCAATGTGAAAATAGAGAAGTACAAACAAATATAAAATTGAGTATAAGAATTACTAAATCAAGAGATGACAAGATCAAATAATCTCTTCAATGGTAAAACAAGAATGAAAGTTAAAACAACACAAGAAAATCATCTAAACTCCTATCATGAACACCTAAAGATAAAGACTAGGAACAGAATCCCTCATTCAACCAACCTCTAGACAATTCTGTTGCAAGACATTATCGGTGCCAACACATAACGAGTTCATGATCTCACTCAGAAGGAACAAGTGTGATCATAAGTCCATAATGTTTTGCTAAAAACTCATGGGACGTGCTTATTCCCAAATCCCAACTGATTCAACCACTTATGGTTTCTTGTGAAATTCTATAGTATATACTCATGTATAGATGACAAGTACAGGGGTCTTGTACCATGCACAAGTCTCTTTTTTATCATTGGATAAAAAAGACACATAATATTTTATTTAATTTAATTGTGAGATTATTCAAACTAGCTTGTTCATCATTCAAGATTTGTCTCATTTATACGATAAAACTGACCTGTAAGAGGTATCAAATTATACCATTGTAATTTTTACTTAACAAATAATAATTATTAATGAAGTTAGAAAAAAATCCACTCCTGTCAATTAATTTATTTTGTCAAAAAAAACAATTAATTTATCAAAACATTTTTCTGTACAAATTTACATTTAGGACAATTTATTTTGTAAAAATATTTTCTATTTTCCCTTTTTTTAATGTGTGTTAATTTTATTTGTTAATTAGTATATAAGAGACTCTTTGAAACAAATAATTGTTTAGGTAAAATAGTATACACCCCCTTAGTTCAGCGTCCTAATTACACCGCTGTTCATAATCTATAAATGAGGAGAAGTGAAGAATTTTGAGTAAGAATCACAGTTCCTACTTATCAATGTCCATTGAACTTACCAACTGAGTTGCATTTATAAGACAATACATCTTTTATTTTAATTCATAAAACATTAATTTCACAAATATCTACGTGATTTTTTGGGTGTGTAGAAAAATTTATGCAATATGTGCATAAAAATAAATTCCAACTTTATTTTATTCGTGTTGAAAGAAAAAAAAAAAGGATGAATCATCAACTTCGTCTTTGAATTTGCATAAATCAGCCAAATTTATCCCTTAATTTAACGAAATATCAAAATAGTCCTTGAATTTGTAAAATGTCAATTTAATCCCTCCTCTCAATTGGAGTGTTAACGGTGCTGACGTGACCGTTAACCTCTCACATGTCAGATGTCACATAAGCAGAGACTAATTTGACCGATAGTGACCAAAATTTCCAAGGACGAATTTGATTGATTTGCAGAAAATGTTCTTTCCTCCCCCAACGACTATTTCTTTCTTCTCCAACAGTTCTTTCTTCCCAGATTATATAAAATTAGAACCCTAATTTTACAATCTTTAATGTACGCTCCAAAATCTCCAAAATTTCTTCCAATAATTAGTGGTAACGTTCTTCCCCAATTTAAAAAAATTCAAACCCTAATTATTTGACTAACTATAAAATCGATCCTTACATTATATTTAAAACCCATTCATCCTTATATTATTTCAATGACACCAACAATATAACAAACAAAAAAATAATCTAATTTTTTTTAATGAAACCAACAACGATTTTTATTATAGAAAAAATTGTTTAAGGGTGTAACTAAGATAATGAAAAAGTAAGTATAAATATACTCATCTAGTTTGTTACACTTTTTAAACGATAAAGAAAAAAAAACATATATATATATATATATATATATATATATATATCCTAAAAGAGCATTTTTAGGATATCGTGTTTGTTACATTTTTTAAATATTTAATATTATTCTTATCTATTTGTTACATGTGTTATTTGTATTCAAAATTGAGGGCATTTTTTGAAAGAAAAATCTATCCTAAAAGAGCTGAAAGGGTAGTTTTTTTTATATTATAGTATCGATATGGCCACCTTTATCGCTTTCTACTTTTTTTTTCTAGGGGTATATCACTTTCTAACTTATTTTGGTGAATATTTACGGCTTTCTATTATTTTTTTATACAAAAACAAAATGATGTCCATTTATTCAAATTGAAAAAGTACATGTTTAATATCGTAAAAAAGGTAAAGGATGAATCTGGAAAAAAAACTCACAACATTCAAACTAGTAGCATACAACAATAAGATGCCTAAGGATAAACTAAAATAATTAAAGTGAACGGAATACTCATGTCCTCAAATCTGCAAGATTGACGCCCAAATCATTAATTGAATAGCTGAACTTTCAATAGAAACTAAATGATCACCTGAACAAAACAAGAATTCAAATAACGTCGCACAAGACGATATACACCACAACACTCCACTAAGACAATAAAATCACGAAGATTTTTTTTTTTAGATTTATGTGAAAATCACTTACTTAGTATTAAACAGAGAGAAAAATAATATGAAGAAGGCAATTTTTGATAAAAATAAATAAATAAATTATCCAAAACCATCCCCTCTCTGAAGGTGGAAGAAAGAGTTTAGAGATAAAAATTCAAAATTATCGCTTGCTACTTAATCATCAATAGATTCAAAAAAAATAAAATAAAATTATCATCAATAAAGATTGGTCCAAGCCAAAGGTCAAAAGGGCATGAAATCTAAATTAATTAATTTCATAACAATTAATTTATCCAAAACCATCCACTCTCTGAAGGTGGAAGAAAGAGTTTAGAGATAAAAATTCAAAATTATAGCTTGCTACTTAATCATCAATAGATTCAAAAAAAATAAAATAAAATTATCATCAATAGATTCAAAAAAAATAAAATAAAATTATCATCAATAAAGATTGGTCCAAGCCAAAGGTCAAAAGGGCATGAAATCTAAATTAATTAATTTCATAACAAATATAGGCATGACTTATTTCTTTCTTTTTTTATTTGATAAAATATAGGCATGACTTATATCAAAAGAAAAAACAAATATAGACATATTTAATGAAATTTTCTTCTTGGTTTCTTAAACAAAAACAAATACTCCATCCGTTTCAAAATACATGTCAAAGTCAACCCCTTCACATATGCCAATACACAATTTTGACCGTTAATATCTTTAATTATCTAAAGTAAAAATCATAAAAATTTAATATTTTGAAAATATTTGTCGAAACAAATCAAACAACATCTTACATGCTAATATTTGTATTTATAAATGGTGTTTTACCCCCTGTAATATAGGTCATTTTTTATTTTCCCCCCTGTAAAATATTTTTTTTGATTTACCCCGTGTAATTTTATTTTTTTTGGAATACCCTCTAATAGGTCATAAAAAAACGACTTTTTTTTCTTTTTTGCAAAATTTTTCGTTTTTTTATTACCTATTAGGGGGTATTCCAAAAAAAAATAAAAAAATTACAGGGGGTAAATCAAAAAAACTATTTTATAGGGAGAAAAAAAAAATGACCTATATTACAGGGGTAAAACACCATTAACCCTAAAAAATATGGTCAAAGTAAGTCAAGAATAGTGCGCATTACAGAAATTAGACATGTATTTTAAAACGAAGGGAGTTAATGGTAAAAAAGTTACTAAACTTTTCTCAATAAAACAAAAAACTCCTAAAATTTTACCCAAAAAATAATTGAAACATAAAAAGAAACCCAATTTTTCTTTCCTTAATAGAAAAAGGTTGGATTCTGTTGAAAATCTTATCACATAACGCGTTTATTCTATTCTATTCCAATCCTTCACATTCACACGTTACCGTATCTAGTTACCGCACTAACGTTGCAACTTACCCCAGTAGCTGAAATTCCAATTATACCCTCACTCAACTAACCCTATTTTTTATTATAAATAAATTTTCCAATCTTCACTTCACAACCACACAAATAATCATAATCACTTCCAAAGTTTTCAAAATTCGAATAATCACTTTTTTCAATTTTCACTTCTCATGGCCGGAAATCAACTCAACGGCGCTTATTACGGCCCATCGATCCCTCCACCACCGCAACCAAAACCTCGTCGACACCGCAACGACGACGGTTGCGGCATCTGCAGCTGTCTCTGCGGCTGCGTTCGTGGTTGTTGCGGCTGCATTTTCAACTGCATCTTAGGTTTAATCTGCAAAATCATCACCACAATCATCGTCATCATCGTGATCCTCGGGTTCATCTTCTGGCTCATTGTTCGACCTAACGTCGTCAAATTCACCGTCAACGATGCAACCCTTACGCAATTCAATTTTAATGAAACCAACACACTTCACTACGATCTCGCTCTTAACGTCACGGTTCGTAACCCTAATCGAAGAGTTGGTATTTACTATGACACCATTGAAACGATGGCGTTTTATAAGGATGTTCAGTTTGCGAATCAAACCCTAGGGAGATTCTTTCAGCATCATAAGAATACGAGTTTTTTGAATCCTGTTTTCAAAGATAAACAAGTTGTTATTCTGAATGAAGATCAGAATAAGGAGTTTGATAAAGAGAAAATTGATGGGGTTTATGGAATTGATTTTAAGATGTTGATTGAAATGAGGTTTAAATTTGGTTGGTTTAAGATTGGACATGCGAAACCTAAGGTTCGTTGTGATTTGAAGGTACCTTTGAAATCACATAATGGTTCTTCTTCTTTGGGGAATGTGTTTCAAGCTACTGAATGTGATTGGGATTACAAATGGAGATTGTGGCATTAGATCTGTTCTTGAGATTTTGAAATCCTCAATTTGATTGGTCATGTTTTAGGTGATTTTAACTTTGTTAGTTTTTGATTGGACCATTGGGATTTTACTCTTTTGAGAGATTTTATGTTATGAAGTTTATATTTTGAATTTTAATGGTAGTATTGTTGCTATTGATCTGTTAGTATTTCTTTTATGTTACAGTTTATTCATTCTTCAATTTCATGTTAGAATTTAGATGGGTTCAATTTTTTACTTTGAAGCTGTCATTGTTGAATGTAAATTCAGTATCAGCTGAAGAGGATTTTCAACTTGTTCTGGGGAGGGGATTATACATCCAATACCCAGTGTGTTTTTGTTGTATAGAAATAATGTGCATAGAAAACATATGAAGCAAGAACACTAGATTCGTGTGTTTTGTTGTTGGACACACGAGTGTCTAATAGACACGACATGACACCTATGATTACAATTATGTGATGTCATTTACTTAAATTAATATCTTGTCGACGTATCCGTGTGTTGTGTCTTTGTCCATGCTTTGTAATGGAAAAACCAAGCATGTGTTTGTTTGGTATGGCGTCGCTTTAGTGAACATGTAGAAAACTGTGTCATTGTGAAAGCTAAGAAGTCGAGCTTCTTTCTTTTCACGGCTATGGCTTGTTGAGACGTGCTTTTTGACAGAAAACTGTGTCATTGTGAAAGCTGGAAATTTCAGCTTCTCTCTTTACACGGCCATGGCTTGTTGAGACGCGCCTTTGACATTTCCACCGCCAAGTACGAAACCAAATAGATGCTAAACTTCAGTTTATTCTTCTTGAAAAGATGTTATTAGTATGTAAAAGCAGAGTTGGTTTGGTTTGGTTGAAAAAAGAAATGGTAAGGTTAGGTTTGGGATATGGAGTTGTTAAACGTTTTTTTAATCAGGAATTTGGGTAAGCAAAATTCATCGCTTACAACTTTCCACAACAATTACAGATTCAATTTTAACCAAAACAAAAATACCATGTTACACATTACGTAGAGTGCTGGCTCAACAATCATTGAGGTCTAAAATAATGTATTTTTAAAGCTATGTTTATTTGAAGTTTAAAGATACCAATGGTCAATCAACTCAAATTCACTAATAAAATCATTAAAACAATTAATATCTTCACCCTAAGTACACCCCCCTCCTTTACGTTTTGCAACAGATCATGCATAATATGCTGCTGCACACACGCAACATTTCAACTTTTAACTTCCATCCGTAACTCAATCTACCCATTATTATCACAGGGGGGTAAACATTAGCAGCAATTATATTTTGTCTCCTCTAAAAATATATATTATATTGTCTCTATTTTATTTCAAAAACAGGACCCCGAACAAAGATAAGATCATTGCGGGAACTCCACAAAAGCCACATAACAACATCTCAAATAAGACTCAAACCTAACCTCCTCTTTTTACCACTCTCTATGAAGAAGATTCCACGAAAACACAACCACCTTTGATGGAGCCCAAAATTTCTAAACCAAAGACAATGCCCCAACAAGCTCGGTAGAAATGACCTCCTCCTCAACTACTCTTTAAACAAGAGCCGTATCAGAAGACTTAGCAGAGAAGTCTTCCCTCCACTCATGTTTCCACCATCAAACATCTAGTCTCTCCTAGAACCCTACTTAAGGTAGTAACCGAAGAAGCTCAGATACCAATTCCACCTCCCAGAAGAAAAGAGATAAACCTAATCGCCTCCACTGTAAAGTCTACCTACCAAAGACCTCTGGATTTTCCCCAAGATGAGGAGACGGGGTTAAAGTCCCGTATCTTGTCTTAAGAATATCTCTTCAAATGTCTGGTTCATCAAGCAACAACTTCCACCGCCACTTACCAAGAAAGCCAGATTTACGAAACGAAGATCCTACACTCCAAGGCCCCCATCATGCTTAGGCTTACAAACTATTCCCCACTTAGACCAATCAATTTTCTTTTTTCACTTCACATAAATACACTTACATTATTTGCATTGTACCACATCGACACTGCAACATGAGTAGTGTATGAGGACAACACAGATAAATCGTTAGGACCTCTAGGAAAGGGAGGTCCTTCAGTCGCGAAGGGATGTGGGGTGGCCTCATCGTAATCGTCATCCTCATCAGCCAGCGCATCAGCCTCCACATGGCCAATGTTGTGACCCTCAACCGCTTCCTCATACTATTGCGCGTCATAACCACAGTTCGTGATATCATGTAGCTGATCCTGATAATTCAAATACTAGGTCGGGCCATCCACCTGTGACTTTGTCGGCTCGGAACTTCCTTCACCATCAATGGGCCTCTAACCTGT
This sequence comes from Medicago truncatula, assembly GCF_003473485.1. Classification (NCBI taxonomy): domain Eukaryota; kingdom Viridiplantae; phylum Streptophyta; class Magnoliopsida; order Fabales; family Fabaceae; genus Medicago; species Medicago truncatula. The sequence continues at coordinate 29,057,444 of NC_053042.1, read as the reverse complement.
TCTCCTCTTTGGCACATGAAGGTTTGCCGCATCCCTTTCCCATCGAAGGCTTCTAGTCATGGTCTCTTTACCCAAACCGACCCTTCTATTTGGGTTCTTAGACATATCTACACAAAATCAAAAGCAAAAATCAATGTAATGCTCATTTAGGCCTTTTAGGCAAGAACATTCACAACATAATCTAAACAACATTCACAACTACTACGTTCACATATAACATCGTAACTTACCGAAAAATCAATGTATTTAGGCTCAATTAGGCATTTTATGCAACATCATATACAACATTCACAACATAATCAAAACACCATTCACAACCACATAGAACTTAAACATAATCTAAACAACATTCACAACAACTACATTCATCTATAACATCAAAAACTAACAAAAAAATCAATGTAATCCTCATTTAGGAATTTTATCAAACACTTTGAGTGCAAAGTATGAAACATAGACTCATTGTATTAATTGGACAATATTCACAACAACTACATTCATCTATAACATCATAAACTACACATGCAATTGTTTACCCTGGATTTTGGTAAACTACTGAACTGGTTTCAAGACGACGGCGAGCGAGATCAGCCAACAAATCTCAAGACCAACATTAACCCTAACCATATGCAATCCACCAAAATTAACAAAGATTAACCTATACGAACATTATCATTTACAATGATTAATACTACTTACTTGTGTCTTTGTGGAAATGATTTACTTCATTTTCTTCAAAGTGGAATCAGAGGAGATTGGATGAAATTTGTAAAGGTTTTGGGTGTTTTCAACTTATGAAGTTAACTGCAGTTGCTGTTTTGTTAAATTTCAGATCGCAACGGTAGTTAACTGCCGTTAGAATTAAGCCAATAGTAGCTAATTACCAATAATAAGTGACCGATGACAGCAAACTATCGATGGAGTCATTTAGATCATTTTACGTGTTTCTTAACATTATTCGAAGTGGAAAAAGCAATTTTCTAACCAAATAATTTGCACACCCCTGCCCACTACCATCAAGAGAGATCCCCACGCCACAATGAGCTTCTCTCTCTCTCAACATCATTATTTTTTCTTTATCATGATCAGATATTTTTATTAACGAATCCCAATATTTTATTCGCTTGTAAATTTGTTCCATGCAAATATTTCTCTTTATATCATGATCATGCCATAAATAATTGATAATAATATTTATATATTTTTGTTCAATCAATAATCATCGTTTCATATAAAGAATAACTACCATCGTCTTGTAAATTTGAATGAAATTGTTCTCTTCTCCAAAGAAATTGTTCTCTGCACGTTGAGATGCTTGTTTTACCTAACATGCAAAATATGCAATCTTATCATCTTTGTAGGAATCTTCACTTTCTTCTTGGCTTATCATACACCCTAATGCTGTCAAATTCAATGTAACCAATACATCCTTACTCAATTCAATTTCACAAACAACAACACACTTAACTACAATCTTGCTCTCAATATCACGATCCGAAACCCTAACAGAATAGTTGGTATCTGCTACGATAACATCGAAACAGTTGCCTTTTACAAAGATGTTAGGTTTGCTTCTCAAATCCTAGGAACATATTCTTTCAACACCGTAAGAAAGCTTTTTGAGCACTGTTTTTACTGGTCAGTAAGTGATTCCTTTGAGTTCAGATGAGATTTTGGAGTTCAATAAGGAAAAGAAAGATGGAGTTTATGGAATTGATGTGAAGAAAGCGGAACCTAAGGTTCATTGTGATTTGAAGGTTCCTTTGAAATCACTTAATGGTACTTTGTTGGGTAATGCATTTAGATCCATTGATTGTGTTTGGATCTGCAAACGGAGGTTGTTTTGTTAGAATTCATCTTCAGTTTTCTTTCTTGGTTCTAGTGTTTTATTATATATATATATATAAATTATTTTTTTTTTTGCTTTCTTACCGGTTACCGACCCACCAAAGGTGAGTGACTAATCCGGCTTGTGCCTAGAGGCATGCGCACTGGCAGAGTGTTGTTCCCCTGATAATCGAATCCGGTATTCCCCAGGTACGTCTTGGAAGGAGCTCCTTGCCACTAGAGCCCAAGCAACTTGGTTTAGTGTTTTATTTTTACTAGTACTTAAACATGCGTGGAAAGTTAATTATCTTAATGATTAATATTTACTAGTCTCTAACCCGTATGATGTACGGGTTTTGTAGAGTTTCATATGTAGGTATCAAACTTGCTATATATTAATTTTGGAGTTACATTCAAAATCATAGAAACAATCAAACTAAGTGATGTCCTAGTGAGTTTAACTCAATTGGTATGGACAATGCATAATATATGTAAGGTCTCGGGTTCAAACCTTGACCATTAAAAAAAAAAAAAAGTGATGATTAAGAGTGATCGACATACAAAATCTCTGTACGTGTTCAAACCCAGACCATCATAAAAAAAACTAAGTGATGATTAAGAGTGATCGACATACAAAATCTAAAAAAAAAATAAAAATAGAAACATTCAAACGTGTAAATAAACACAATATAAATGAGTGTTAGTGGCTTAAAAAGAAGGCCTTTAGGATTGCATATCCATTTTAGAAGCGACAATATTTCAATAAAAATGCTAGTGGTCTGATGGTAAAAGCTCGAAGGTATTGTTATTTGTACCTGATTTGATTCCCTGCAAACCTTTTTTTTAAGTTATTTAGACCAAAAAAAAAAAGGTGGGACTAGAGTTGATTGGAGATTGTCTTGACATAAAATTCACACACACAAACGTGCGCGCGCACACACGCCTTAATTGAAGAGTTGGTATCTATTATGATAACATCGAAACACTTGTGTTTTATAAGGATGTTAGGTTAATGAACCACTATTAATCTGTGTTCATATTCTTGACTCTTAACTCCTTTATTTTTCATTATCAATTATCAATTGATTCAATTTTGGGTTTAAAAACTACTTTGAAAACCTAATTTTCATTATTGAAGGTTTATAAATCCATTGAGCATTCAATCTTGTCAAAAAATTAAAATCTCTCTCAGAGCGATTTTAAAACTACCACCTCTATTCCTACTCCTTATATATAAGACTCTTTTGTTAAAATCACGGGAATATTAGTATATTAATACAAATATATAATAATATATTAACTTATTGTTTTATTTTATTTTGGTGATCATATCTTCACTTATTTTACCCACTATAAAATAGTATACTTAATAAAATCAGTTTAATATATGGAAAAAGCTAAATATCGCGACAAAATGGCAAGCAAATTATTCACGACCTTTGAGCTTTCTATAACAACTTCCCATGTACCCCATCACTTCCCATGTATTCCTCAAAATTGAGATTTATTATTGGCCAATTGCTTGGTTGTAAATATCGTGATACTTTTTATTTTTTTTATTTATTTTTTTTATATTTGCATTCTTACCTAAAAACCACCTATAAATATATGCTTTTCTTCTAACAGTTTTTTAACTTTTATACAACAGACTATTCACTTCCAAAGCAAATGACTATGTTTACCCAAAAAATTCTCATGCTATGTGTATTGTCGTTGCTATCATTGCAGAATGTTCTTGGAGTGCATGTGACTATTGGTAACAATTTAGCTGATAATTTGGACTTAACTGTTCATTGCAAATCTGCAGATGATGACATTGGAATACATCTTCTTCATCAAAGAGATATTTTTGGTTGGCATTTTGGAAATAACTTTATTGGAGAAACAAGATTCTATTGTTCCTTTCAATGGAATGATGAGTTAAAATGGTTTGATATATACGTAGAACGTAGAGATCTTCATAAATGTAATTCTCATTGCAATTGGTATGTAACCCAGTCAGGACCATGTAGAATGGTGGATGCTAATGAAAAGAATGCTCATTGCTCTTCGTGGAATAAGTGATCATGTGATGCATATTTTTCTTTTTATCTTAATAAAAATGTTCACATCGAAGGAGTTTTGAGAACCCAATGTATTATCTAATGAAAATCTTCTTAGTAGAAACTCTCTCTCTCTCTAGACTGTACTCATGATTTTTCTGCATAAAATAAGGTTATTTTTTCAATCTTTATACTCTCTTTGTCCCAAATTATAAATTGTTGTGAGGAAAAAAAATTGTCTCAAATTATAAGTTATTTTATAATATGAAACATTAATGTTACATTTCCTATTATACTCTTGACTATTTATTACTTTCTTCTTTCAATTCTTTAGTTTATCTTTTTCCTAGTATTTATTAAAGACTATTTTGTAAAACAACTTAAAATATATTTTTATCATATAAAATTAATTACATTTTTTAATACAAAACATCATATAAAATAATTTAGGATGGAGAGAGTATTTGATAGTGATGATAATTTAATGACTTTTAAATTTTTGTTTTAAGTTTGTAATTTTGAAGAACTGATAATTATAAGAAAGGAAAAAAAATTTGGCCGCACATTTGCAACTTGACACAAACAGGTTGCACCTCGACGCAAAACAATTGCCCCGAAACATGGCTCCAACTGGTCTATTGAGTCTGGGCGCAAAATAGCTAAAAACATATTTTAATGCACTTTTCAACATGCTTTTTTATTCACCATTTAACAAGGCATACAACTTCCCCGTGAGCATAGCTCAGTTAGCAGGGACAATGCATTATTATATGCAGAGGCTTCGAACCCTGGAAACCTCACTTGTTCACTTTAAAGTGGATTTCTAGTCACTAAACTACCTGACCAAAAAAAAGAAAAAGGCGTACAACACTACGGTCACACATGATGAGTGCTTTAACAATGCCATCAACTATCAACCATAATGCACCTGCAAATCAAATTGAGCAGCGAATTGAAGTGGTGAATCTCCAGAATTGTTAAAAGCAAAACAAACACTTGAAATTAAGTTTTAAGCAAACAAATCAAACACAAGAAAAAAATGAAATTAAGGAATTGCAATGTTGAAATAAGAGTAAAATCAGTTCTAGAGGTTGAAACTTGAAAGTGAAGTTAAGGAAATTAACCAAACAATAGAAGACGACAATGCAAGTAAATATTAATCCAAAAATGAATAGTGTGCTTTTTTTTTTCTTCTCTAGAAAAGAACGAAAAAACAAAAAGGCGTTACGCTCACTACAACTTCGATTTACTCATTGTGTTGTTCCCTTCTTTGCACAAATTGAGGATTCACAACACTCAGAGACAAAACATGAAGATGGTGATAAAGAAGACGAAGCACAAACATGGAGATGGAAAAACCAGAACCTACACTCTAGTGTTTGGGTTTGAAGCTTGAGATCATAAATTTCTTTGAGAAGCTTATGGCGATTCCATCTCATGTTCGTTGAAAATTCGATAAAAATGAATAAAAAAAGGGTGATTTTGGTAGGGTTCTAGGCAGTTTGGGTGAGAGAAAAAAGGAGACCGTTGAGGATTAGAGATGTTAACTTTCGATGGAGCGTACAACAAATTTTATAAAGTTCATTACCTTAAAGATTATTGTTGTTGAATTATATAACATATAGAGATAAATTTTGTGCTTGCTGGCATGCTAATAAAAGATTTGATACCTAAGGTCTTTATATGGATGTTGCTAGTGTCTTAGATCAGTGGGAGTCTCTTATTTTATATTCTATACTTTTGTTTTTGGTATTGATACATACTTTATGTTATAATTTTATGAATAAATGAAGTTTATGAGATTATTATTGTTATAATTATTTTCGCATCATTTGTGCAAATTTTGAATTTGCAAACTTAAGTTTGATCTCACTGAAGTTTTTCGGTTGTACTACTTGAAAACTTGCATGATTTAGAGATCACATTGCATGAAATTTCCATGCCATTCATCCATATATCGGTTGTACTACTTTATGTCATTTAGATTTTATTAAAAAGTGGTGTAATAATTAGTTAGTAAAATATAACAGTTTATATTTCGAAGGCAATTTTCCAAAGCACTAGTTAACAAGACCCTTAAAAAAAAATCAAATAAAACATTTATAAAGTAACATTGTTAGGTGGCACACTGTAATTGGTCAATGGTATATACCATTGAGACTTTAATGGTACACAAGTGGAATCCCTCGATCAATAGAACAGACTAGCGAAGCACTAAGGGTTTTTTTTTTTTTTTTAAGGAAAAAAAAAACCAGGAAAGTGTGCATAAGATATTAGGATTAAAAAAAAAATCCAATTTATGCTTTAAACATAATTATAAAGAATAAATTATCTGTTAATAAGTTTATTAGGATTTAGTTTGAATTAAGAAATTTAATATTTTCATGATTTGATAGACAAATTCACATAGACATGATTTTATTAGTTGCATGAAATAAAGATATTAATAAGGGAGCTTCTATGGTCCAGTCAAAAAGGTTAATTTTGATTTTAATGTTTGATTTCATTTTTAAATTGTTGATTACTGATTAATGATCAATAGTAATTCATATAGTAATGCTTGCAACATCTTGGACTTACATGTACTATTTTATCGTTGGAATCTTTAACATGCAAACAAAGTTGATGATATTATGTGATAGTTTTAAGTGTTATACTTTGTGGGGTGTTACACTTATAACAAGGTAGGATAAAATGAGATTAAGTGTAGTCTTATTAATCTAATGAATTGATGATACTATGAGGACTGAACTTTTGATGCCATTGTACAAACGGTGGCAGGGGCGGATCTCTTTAGAGACCCCTAGGTGCCACTGCACCCCCGACTTTTATATAAATATCATATTAGGCATGATATTAGCATTAATGTGTTGTTGTTCCGGTGGTTAAGCACTAATTGAATCAGTTAATGGTCATGTGTTCATATTTGCACCTCCACACCAATTTACAATATTGTATATTGTTTGAAATGTTTTAATATATATTCCACAAATATTTGGCACCCCCGTGAAATGATATCAAGATCCGCCACTGAACGGTGGGATATTACTCATTACATTTTTTATGTTATATGTTAATTTCATCAAAAATATCATTTTTATGACTTCATCGTAGAATTTTCCTATTAATAAAATCAGGATTCGTTCTTTCAAAAATAAATATCAGGATTTGATTTGACGGACTTTTACCATAAATTTGTACAGTTCCATGATTTCATAAACAGATTCACATAGACATTCCTTCAAAAAAAAACTAAAAATAAACAGATTCACATAGACATAAAATTACTAGTTTCCTGAAATAAGGATATTACTAGGTACATGATTTGATTTTACTTCTATAAAAAAAATAAAAGATTTGATTTTACTGTTTTTTTCTTTTTTGAAAATTGATTTGATTTTACTGAATATTAGTATATTACTACAAATATAATAATAGTAATATCTTCACTTATTTTATACCCCATAAAATATTACACTTAATAAAATCAGTTTAATATATTAATACATATAAACTTTTTTTATATTTGCATTCTTTCCTAAAAACCACCTATAAATATATATGCTTTTCTTTTCTAACCTTCGTACACAAAGACAAATCACTTCCAAAGCAAAGAGTAATTGAAGGTGAAATGACCATGTTTACCCAAAAAATTCTCATGCTATGTGTATTGTCGTTGCTATCATTGCAGAATGTTCTTGGAGTGCATGTGACTATTGGTAACAATTTAGCTAACAATTTGGACTTAACTGTTCATTGCAAATCTGCAGATGATGACATTGGAATACATCTTCTTCATCATAGGGATATTTTTGGTTGGCATTTTGGAAGTAGTTGGATTGGACAAACAAGATTCTATTGTTCTTTTAAATGGAATAATGAGTTAAAATGGTTTGATATATACGTACAGAGTAGAGATCTTCATGTATGTGATTCTCATTGCAATTGGTATATAATCCAGTCAGGACCATGTAGAATGGTAGATGCAATTGAAAAGAATGCTCAATGTTTTCCATGGAATTCGTGGAATAAGTGATCATGTAATACATGTTTTTCTTTTAATCTTAATAAATGTTTTTTTTTTTTTTGAATAAAATCTTAATAAATGTTGTACATCGGAGTTTTGAGAACCCAATGTATTGTCTAATGGAAATCTTCTTAGTAGAAATTCTCTCTCTTTCTCTCTCTCTCGATATATATATTTGTGCGGGTTCGCATGTATGTGTTTATGCGTGTGTGTTTAGATTGTACTAATGACATTTCTGCTTAAAAAATAAGGTTAATATTTCAATCTTTATATTTGGTAATTATCATAATTTTTAAATTTTGTGTTAAGTTTGTAATTTTGAAGAAGTGATAATTAAAACATACACACATAATTTGGGAGTTTTCACACCAGACACCTATTGCATCATATATATTTCTTTATTGGTTTGTTTTTTACTCTCTTCGGTGGTCACTATTGTAAGGAAAAAATTATTTTGACTGCACATTTGCACCTTGATGCAAACATGTTGCACTTGGACGCAAAACAATAGCCCCAAAATATGCCTCCACCTGGTCGCCTGAGCCTGGGCACAAAATAGGTAAACCATATTTTAATGTACTTTTAAACGTGCTTTCTTATTCGCCTTTTCTTAGGGAGTACAACATTACACTAAGCGTCTGTTTGGTTGTGCGTTCACAACCTCCAAACATACGTTTTCTTATCCCATCCCGAGTCTTGCTTTGAATATGATGTTTGACAATCTGAAACGTGAATCTGTAAAACACGGTTAAAGTGACAAAACGCCAGTTGGGTAGAAGCTAGAAATCCAAGCTTTTGCGGCAAAGCAAACACAATTATAATTCTCAACTATTTAGTGACTTGTATAACTACCAAATTAACCATAAATTCTTCTCCAATTCTCTACACATAAACAACTTTCTTCTTCATTAGCATCACTTCAAATGTAACTATATATAGTAAAATTTTCCTGTAAACAATCATTTTCAATGAGAATGGGATAAATCTTTGAAAATAAATTATGAGTTTAAATTTTATACACCGTCGATATAAAACCATTTTACACATACATCTAACTATATATTACCGCATCATTTATTTTACACCATGTATCGACCCACAATCGGATGCATTTGTAAAATAATTTTACTACGTGCACACAAGTTAAATCCATAAATTATAATCAATCTGTCATAACTTCAAGCAGAGACACAGTTACATAAATAGAGGGAAGTTACAATTGATACATGCACATTGCTCCCGCACTACCCCCCATTAACTTGTTGCAAGTTACGCAATTATTAGTACATAAATTCCTTTATATATTTTTGTTCAATCTTTACTTCACATCAATAACTTTACCAACTAGAAAACTTGAATCAAATTCTTCTCTTTTCCAAAGAAAAACATGGCTAGTATTCACTACACATACTCCAGTTCTTCCATTTTGCAGCCGAATCCCTCCGGCCTACAAAGTGATGACGATGACGACTGCTCCTGCTGCAAATGTCTCAGCAGCTGTTGCTGCTTCTGCTGCATATCTATCTTCGGCTGATGCGAATATGTATTAAACGTAATCTGCAACTTCAATGTTGTCGTAGCAATCTTTGCTTTCTTCTTATGGCTTATCATACATCCTAACTACGTCAAATTCACCGCAACAGACGCATCCCTTACTCAGTTTAATTTCAAAAACAACATTACATTTCACTATGATCTCGCTCTCAACATCATGATCCGAATTCCGAAACCCTAATCGAAGAGTTGGTATCTATTATGATAACATCGAAACCCTTGTGTTTTATAAAGATGTTAGGTTTGGTTCTCAAACCCTAGGAACATTTTTTCAACGTCATAAAAACACGAGTTTCTTGAACCCAACTTTTAGCGGTCAACAATTGATTCCTTTAAGTTCTAACCAGATTTTGGAACTCAATGAAGAAAAAAAGATGGAGTTTATGGAATTGTTGTGAAGGTTTTGCTTAAAGTGAGCCTTAAATTTGGTTTGTTGAAGACATGGAAAGGAAAGCCTATAGTTCGTTGTGATTTGAAGGTTCCTCTGAAACCACGCAATGGAACGTTGATCGGTAATGAATTTCAAGTCACTTATTGTGATTGGGATAAAAAATGGTGGTTGTTCCGTTAGGCAATTTTATTTCTTTGTTAGTTTCTTAAATGGTGTACCATTGTTATGCTCTTGGATGGATTTTTTTTTTTTTTTTTTTTTTTTTTTTTGTATTTCTTTCTTGGTTACCTGGTTCCTCTAAAATCATGTTAAGGATTGAGGATTGTGTATGTAATTGTCTCTTATTTCGATTTTGATTCGAATATAAATTTAATTTCAGTTCCAGGGGACTAAACATTTTCTGGGGTGGCTTTTGTAATCTTAAACACTGGTGCATATAAGATCAATTGTGGTAGTTTTTATATATTTAAGGATATTGCCAACCATGGCACAAGTCATTGTTTAAGATAATAAGTTTAGAAATTATTCTAATAAAAAAAAATAAAAAATCAAACAGGTGTGACTTGAAAACTAAAGGAGAAAACATGATATAATAAGAATGAAAGCCATCAAAGGCAAAAATGGCAATCAATGAATTATGTGGAGGTCCACATACAAGGGTATGTGGGACTTGGCCCTCACTACTTTAGGGGAAAAAAATAAAGAAAAATAATACCAATATATATTATGGAACAAAAAGAGGGAATCCTAATGAAGTTTAATCAAATTATTAAGGCCTATATTAAAAATTATATGAGAAATCTATCCAATTAATTATTGTTAGATTGGGTGTAATGATCTAAGTTCGAATTAGGATTCTAACTTATATAGTTCAATAGGTATGATTTCAATTTTCATCCCAAACATCAAGCTAATGAGCGTGTCTTTTTAATAGACGGTGTGACAATAATCACGTGAAAACTATTACACATAAGTGAGGGATGACGGGTTCGAATCCAATTCAGGGTGTTCAACTTAACAATCTTGACATTTTTTTTTAAATGACAAATTTTATTCACGACGAGAGTGCAAGACGCACTAATGACTCCCGGAAGAACAAAGAAAAATACAAGAAGTTGTTGCATATAAATAATGTCTAGCACAAAAATAAATTGTAAACATTTTCGTACAAACGTCGTAAACTAAAACGACGAGGAAAATGATTTTAAATAAATTAGATACGTTATGATTATAGATATTTATATATACAATCTTTAAAACTATAAATAACGAAACGAATAAATATAATTTTATATTACATCTATATCTGTGTTAATTCATTGAATTTTCCCTTTTATTTTTTACTTTGATAATCAACTAAGTAAAGAATTATTTGAAACATATATATAATTTATAGGATTTTTTTTTGTTATGCGGGCTAACATAGGCTGTCTACCAAAAAGGGGAAGTTCCCGTGATTTAAGGTTTCTGGATATCCTACCCTAAGACGAGAGGGTTGGGCTTAGAACAAGACCCATCGGTGGATAAGATCACATCTTCATAACAAAAGGTGTACACGTTCGGCCTCACTCAAGGTAATGGGCCAAACCTAACGAGTCCAAACAAATTGGATCTTTTTGTATGACAAAACCACATATTGGTAATTTTTTTCAGTAATTTTTTTCCTCAAGCAATAGAATGGGCTACCCGCGGCCCGTTTGGGTTAGCCCTAACGAGTATCGGGCTTTTAAAGGTCGGGCTACAAAGCCCTATTAAAATTCAGGCTCAATATTTTAGGCTAAACGGGCCGTCTCATACGGCCCGGCCTATTTTGACAGCTCTAGACTCTCAAGGGTGATGTTTAGTTGAATTAGGATTAATGGACGATGTTTCCTATGTCAATTTCCTTATGGGTATCTTTTCTAACTCTCTCGTTGATTAAGAAAAAGTACTTATCAAGAGAGTGCCGTGGGTGGCTACAAGGATTTACCAATTTGAAAATAAGCCCCTACGTACAAAACTAGCTAAACCTGTCCTCACATAGTCACAATAGACACAATTAGATTACAGAACAGATGCTTCTTCTGTAAAATTTGAGTAGCAAAAATATGCCAAAAGAAAGAAAGTAAATGTTACTCCTACTCCCACACCTTTCAACCACACCCATATACATAGGCATGGCAATGGGGTAGGGTGGGGACGGGTTTTACCTTCATCGTCCCCATACCCTACTTTCATATGCTTATCCGTTACCCTACTCATATCCAACGGGGATGAGAAATCAAATTTCATCTCCGTCCCAGATGGGTTCGAGTATCCCCGACCTATCCCTAGTCCCACAGTGGATATTTTTATTTTTTTTTTAATAAAAATAAAAGTATTTTTTAGTCCCGAGCACAATGCTGTAATGCATTACCCAACAAAGAGATGATGATGATCGATGACTATGGTGATTGAGAATATAGAGACCGAGAGTGTGAGATTTGAAAGGAGAAAAAAGAGAACTATGATAAGTGAGTGTCATCTAAATGACCGAGACTCTCACAGTGATAGTGAAATAATTTAAGGTTTGGATTTCCCTTTGAATAAAAGGGGTAGTGAATTGATTTTCTAAATTCAGGACGGGTTTGGGCATGAGTTCGAAGTGGGTACTTATATCCCCATTACTCGTCCCGTACTCGTGTTTTGAAATCGGGAAAAAATCCGTTAAATTGGGTTTGATTCAGGTGGATACCCGCGTGTATGAGTTTTGTTGTCATGGCTACCTATACATTTTCTCAAAATGACAAAGTATCCCTCTTCTAGTTTTCATCTCCTTTACCCCTTCAAAAAAAAAAAAAAAGTTTTCATCTCCTTTATGTATTATAACACAAGATTCTAATGTCATTTCCTATGTTTTTTTTAATATTTTATTAGGGTCGTCTTAAATATGTTAGGAGTTTTGTGTAAGGGAGTCAATTTAGTCATGGTTAAACCGTGACAAAAGAAAAATTGTTGTTCACACATCACTTTTTGTTGAAAAACACTATTAAAATACTGAAATACTCTTTTGAAAGTTAACCGACCGCGGAACTTCGACAGTTAACTGCTGCAGAGCTTCAAACCTCAATTTTTTCAAAGTGAAATTAAATGCAAATTAATTTGCTTTCCCTCTCATTTTCTTCTTAACAAATAATCAAGCAATGAAATTAAATGCAAATTAAGTATAACAAAATCAAATATGATTTTTTGCATATTTGAAATTAATTATTTATTTATTTTTTTGACAAAATTTGAAATTAATTATTTGAAATTACTTTGATATTTTTTATAAGAGTATTGTTCTTCAAACAAACAGCTGAGCAAAAACCAGAACATAGAAAAGATAAAGCAAGCATACGAGTCTTTTCATAATAAAAGTGCAATGAATAGACGTATAAAAAAAGCAAACAAGAAGAACGTGACCGTTCACTGTCTTCACCTTTAACTTAAAATAAATCAAAACGTAGCTATACGATCATAATAACAAGTACATAATTAAAATTGAAACCGGTAAACCGCATTTAATAGTAACAACAATAATCTTTGAATCACTTTGAATTTGTACATGCAAAAGAGACAGACATGAAAACAAATAATTGACCGTGCTCAGAGACACCACTATAATCTAAGTGTCGGATCTCGAACCAAGTTTCTCGAGGCTGAAGAGAAAACTCTCAACTAAATGACCACCCAGACTCAGGAGACCGATTTACTACAAATCTAACAAACATTACAGCTATATTGCCTAATCTAAATCTAACAAAACAATCTTGAAAATACTAACCTAAATTAGTACGAGAAAAATAAAATACATCTTATTTACCTAATTTCATTCAATAACACACTCTTGATGGTGTTAGTTTCACTTCACTTCAACCATTTCCACGCGTAGGTGAAGACTGTGGTGTATAATAAGGACTCGTCGCACACGGCGTCGAATACGGCGTCGATTCATCCAACCACTCTTCAACCGCCACAACAACTTCATCACCACCACCAACCACCACATTCTCACTCAAACGCATGCTCCTCACCGCCCTACCTTTCATCACCGTCACAACACTGCTACACTCCGTCGTAGAAGAACCATTCTCACTCTCAACACCTTCTCTTTCCTCCTCCTTGATAGTAAACAAAACTCTCGAAGGACCGTAGAGACAATGATACTTCGCCATGTGCTGTTCAAGCTCATCTTCTAGCTCATCGTTCGTCGAAGACGAACGTGGAAGAGAAGGTTCTGCTTGAACACGTGGACGGAGGCGTTTACGGCGTTTGAATAGAACGTAGAGGATTTCGACGGCGAGGGCTGTTAGAGTAACGGCGGTGAGGATTGTGATTGTGGTGCCGAATTTGTTTAGACCTATCATAGTGATGATGAAAGAAAACGCATGGGGGACAAGTGAAAACGTTGTGTTGATTTTGTGTTTTTGTTTGTGTATGTGGTGGTTGATGTGGCTTTGTCGTTTGATTGTAAAACGGCAAAATTGGCTAGTGTAGTAGTGAAATAAGAAAGTTTCTAAATTATGGTTTTAGGCAAAATATTTCCAAAGTGAACAAAAAATTGAGTGTACTATCAATGAGCACTTTAATGAAATGGTTTTTTTTGGGTTACAAAATTAAGTAATTTAGCTAGGTTGCTTTTGGAAAATTGAGGATAATATTGATTTACAACCGATTAAAGTTAAACATGGTCCTCGTGATCATAGCTCAGTTTGCAAGAACATGCATTGTTATATGTAGAGGTCAGGGTTCGAACTCCGGACACTTATTTATCTTAAAAATGGTGAATTCTAACCATTTAATTACTTAAAAAAAAAAAACATTAAACATGTGATTTCAATAGCTATGTCTGTCAAATGTAGAATTCTAAAAAAAAAAAAAGTGGTTATGTATTAGTTAAAAAATATTGAGAGTGTACCAAAGAGTACTTAAATGAAATGATTATTATTTTTTGTTTGTGAAAAAAATGAAATGATTTGAGTTAGATTGCTTTTGGGAAATTATGGATAATTCATCCAAAACCAATTAAAATTAGGCATGTTTTAATAGTTATGTCGAATATTTTATTCTTCTCAATTTAATTGTCACATTTGGATTATGCACAGTATTAAAAAATTGATTAGTTTGATTAATTTTAATGGTAAAATTAATTAATATCATTTGTGAAAATATTCATATTAATTATAGTTAGTGAATTAGTGAAAGAAGTGAAATTTAATAAATAAAAGTATATGAATGAAAAAAATAATAAATGGTTCATTGGTATCCTAAAGTTGATATAAATTTGGGATAGAAAAAATGTAAAAGTAACCATTATTATGAGACGAAAAGAGTATAAAATTATATATAAAAAAAAAAAGTTATTTGTTAAAGTACATGTCACTAATTTTAATTGGTTGTAGAGTAATTTACAATTTTTTAAACAAAAATTATAATTTTTGTATTGGTATCCTAACTTAACTTATACTTCATTCGTTTCAAAATAAGTGTCACTTTAACCAATTGCACACAGATTAAAGAATAGAATAAAGTAGTCAAATGTCATAGTAATTTTACCAAATTATACTAATCAACTATTGGTTTTTTTTTTCATTAAAGAAAAAATAATACTTTGGAAGTAGTGTAACATAATTGAAGGGTACAATTGAAAAGAAAATGTTATTATTGCATTGGAAACCGAAAGTGACATTCATTTAATACAATTTTTTTTTACTAAAACGTCACTCATTTTGAAACGGAGGGAGTAACTTTTTTTTAGGGAGTATGGACTTTTTTATTGAAAAATAGTTGACTACACACTTTTAAAGTGAATAACACTATAATGATATTCTTTTAAAAAAAACACTATAATGATGTTTTTCATTTATTTATTAGAGTACTATTAACATTTTTTTACGGAAAATACTAACAAGTGTCTTTGAGGTTGTTTAAACAATTAAAAGTAATAATTTATGCATAAAAAATTGTAACCTAACTTTTTTTCGTTAGTTTATGCTCTAAGGTCGGGTTCAAACTTTGGTCATTTTAACTATTCCAACTCATTAACTTTCTGCTCAAACTAGCTAATTGATTCATCTCATTTCTTCAATTTAGCTAGAGCTTCTAGAGAAGTTAATCTCTCCAATTGCGTAGGATATATGAATTAAAACAAACAGAAAATAGAGTGAGTTGAGAGTAGCTAGTGTCCCTAATAGAAGAAGGTTTGCAATGTCACGTTTTTGCCTCTTAATGGATTAAAAGTGGCAGTGACAGATAACATAGTTGGGATGGAAAACGATATTTGTTTCCTCGTAAAAGTGGATGTTATTATTGCGATGTTGTCTTTTATTTTCTTTAATCAAGTTTTGGTCTAAACCAACTAGATATGAAAGGGATATCAAACTGTTAGGTTTCAATGCAAGGGAAATGAATGTAGGTTACACCAAAAAGGAAGTTCGTGATGAATGATGATGACCTTTGGCAGGATTCACCATAGAACTTCAAGTGATGTAGGACCATAGAAGATGAGTATTTTTTTTCCTATTTTATATCTTGTGGATGTGGTCATTATTCAATGTTTTTTCGAAAACAATTCAAAGCTTGTTAGAAATTGTTGGAAATTGCTAACTGATGTCCCCCGGACAACGGTTAAGTAAATAAATATAATAATATTGTATTGAAAGTTTAAAAAATGTTATTTTTAATTTAAAATTTTTTGTTTTGACTTCTTTAACTGTGTCTCTAATAAGACATCGTCGTTAACATGACCCTTTGTTTTTAATAATCAAAATTTGGAAGGAAAGTGTAAATTAAATTGGATCCGACATGAAATAGTGTGGGCATCTATTTGATATTTTTTCTTTTTCCTTTTTTCAGAAACATACTTTTTGGCATTTGAACTATAGATTGGTTCCATTGAAGGTCCATCTGTGCTTGGTGGCCACTGAACTACAGATTGATTGGTCAGGTGAGGAGTACTCCAGAAGAATTAAAGTCTGTGTGGCCTACTGTAGTCTGGAGGAATCGGTTCAAGATGTAATTTTTGGAGAATGGATTTTGTCAATTCATTTTCTCTCTTGTTTTCTCAAATGTATGCGTCTCTATCAGTAAATCACACTTTTTGTAAATTTTCTTTCTTCCCCTTTTAAATAGAAGATGGAGAATCTAATGGGCTCTCATTTGATAGGAGAGGATTCATTTCTTAATTTTTTAGAAAATTGTTGTTCACATGTTAAAGGAGGCTAAAACATACTTGAAAATGACGCAAATATCATTCGGCAGTTAACTTTTACTGTATTGCAAATTCTCAGCAGTTAGCTACAGTCGAGTTGCAACTCCTCGATAGTTAGCTGTCGATGCATCCATGTTGTGATTTTTAACAGAACTTCACATTTGATCATCTTAATGTCCTCCCAAAAAAATAAATGAGGAAATAAAAACGATAGAATTTGTGATTAAAGTGAAAAATTAAAAAGCAAAAAAATAAATAAAATGATTAGGTTCGAACACCTTCTCCAACATCACCACACATTTTATAACCTGTTTACGCCTCTAAATTCAAAACCAAAAAAATAATAAATTTTTTTGTTTTGGTGGCTACCGTCGACTTCCTTTTTTTTTGGTAGTTAGCTGCCGCCGGATTTCATTTTCTCAGCAGTTGCCGATGCGCCCCCTGAAGCTCTGCATTGGTAGAAGCTTCTGATACACAATCTGTTATGTGTTAAAAACACATAATTCAACCAACATTTGTTTTGTATACCAATGTTACACATAATTCAGCCTAAAACACATTGTTTAAATACAAGATCACAAATTTAACCAACATTTCAACCAACATGAATAATTCTCAAGATTGATAAGCCGATAAACCAACATCATTTAAATTCAAAATAAGATAATATGTAATCAATACAAAGAAACTAACAAATGTCATGAAAATAACAGCAACACAACAAATGTCACAAAAACTGAAAACAAGTACTACACATCAGTCCTAAACATCAACCTCTCATACTCCTGCTCGGCATGCTGCCTTCCAGGCCTCCTACGCCTCCTGGTCAATATGGGTTCCAACGTTTCCCCAACATCGTGCAAGGCCTGATACAATTTCTAACTACTCATCTCCTCATGACCCAAATTATCATCAGCCTGGAGAACAACACCACTGACCATATCAAAGGTATCAGGTGAGGCGAGCTTCTCTCTTGCTGCTGGTGGTGTGTAATTATATGCTCCTCATTTTCTGGCCTTAGATAGGTGGAAAATATGTGGGTGAGACACTCGTCCGTACCATAGCATATATTCGTCCTCGTACCGCCATGGCATATATCTTGTCGGCTGACCCCAATGATCCTCATGAATGGTGTGAACACGAATATAGAGAAAAGTCTGCACAATCTGATTATCTCGTATAGCAAGAACAGATGTCGGAGGTATGGGGATGTCCTGCATGTACTCGTACTTCTGTTTAACTCACTCAGGCAAGTGACATTACACCTTCTCAACACCGCACATGATCCAGCCTGAATACTAGAATATCACCTCAAACTTCTGGATCTCCCTATGTCCTTCGTACAACCTCCAACATACATCATTCATCTTCAAATGATCAAGTACTACACGGTATGGCTTAACCTCTCCATTACCCCTCTGTGAATCCATTTAGCCGCGATTTGATAGTTTAAGAGATAGTCCTCATTATCATCAACAATGTAAACTCCAAGAAAATCAATCAAAAACCATCCCTGCACAAACCAAACACTTTTATAAGTTATTACGAAGCAAGAGAAATTTCAAAAAAAATGTTAAGCTTGAAAAGTGTTACACAAATTATTACCATAAAAAGTATTGTGCTTCCCCCAAGAGATTTGCGTTTAGGCACAGAGACCTCAGATAGACAGTGGTAAAGGTGTGCCAATCCCATCCTTCCCCACGAGTACTGGTTCATCGTATCAAAGTCCTCCATCATCTGTAGATATATTAACTCGACATGTTTGTTGCTTTTATCACTAAACAACGTACATCAAAGCAGATATAAGAGGAAACTTCTCACACAAACATCCCTACGTGTATCCTTCTCCTGTATGAGCTCCATCGTTTGTTCATTTGACAATCTGATAGCAATAGTGATGTGGTCCTCATAAAGCTCCTTCAACGCCTTATAAATCCCCAGGCCCTCCAGGAAAGTAAGGCACTTTAGGTAATTGCTCTGGGGTTGCCTCAGCCGCAAGGTCATCCTCATCTTGTTCAGACACCGCCTCCTCGCCCTGTTGATTATCTTCACCCTCAACAACATCACCAAATTGTTGGGCGTCATAACCACCATCTGTGACATTGTGTGGCTGATCCTGTTAATTCATGTACTAGAGGAGGTCATCCACCTGTGACTGTATCGAATGAGAACTACTTTCACCATCATTGTAATTGGACCTCCAGCCTCTTCCCCTATTTGGGATATGAAGGTTTGTAGCAACCCTTTCCCGCCTGACGTTTCTAGTCATGGCAAGCCTACCAGCTCTGGTCCTATATGGGTTAAGTCCCTGCCCTTGCTCCTGATCAGAATATCTACACAAAATTCACAAAAATTAACATCATTTAAAACAACATTAACAAAATTAACATCATAAACTAACTAACATCATCTTTAAATTAACAAAATTAGCATTACAAAATAGACATTAACATTAACAAAAAAATATACATTCATCAACATCTTCATATACATTTATCTAGGCATTTGGGCATTTTAACATCAACATTCTCATTTAGGTATTTTAACAAACACTTTGAGTGCAAAGTATGAAACTTATTGGCATTGTGTTAATTGGACACCATTCAAAATTACATTGTACTTAAACATCATTTAAACAACATTCACATCAACTACATTCATCTATAACATCATAAACTACACATGCAATCATCAAAGTTCAATTCCTACATCAACACTAACCAGATGCAAACTACCAAAATTAACAAAAATAAACCTATACAAACTAACATTATGATTACAAACGATCAACACTACTTACCTGTGGTTTTGTTGAGATGATTTGCTTGATTTTCGTCAAAATGAAATTGGAGAGGTTTTGTGTAACTTTATGTAACTGATCTTGTTATGTTGCAGTTTATGTATAAGTTTAGGACGTATCAACAGTTAACTGACGATGAAACCGGCGGCAGTTAACTGCCGAAGGAAACTTTAATAGTTAACTACCAACGGTTAAACTGGTCTTTTCCAGATGTTTCTTAGCTTTCCTTCAAATTTTCATTTTTTTAAGCATGGTTTTTAGTCATATGTGATATTCCCTTTTTTTATTGGTCCAACTTCAATAGTCAAGGATGAATCCACTCGATACTAATTGGAGGAATTTCCCCCACTTATTTTGTCTCTTAATTATTCATCTTCTTTTAGCTCATTGATTTTCCCTCATAGGAAAGAGTTGATACCGCGAGGGCCTCTCCAGTCCTAGGTCCGATCAAAAAGATCGATTTTAGTATTTTTAGGAGGATTACTGAAGTCAAGTAAAGATGCGTAAGCAGACTTAATAGTAAACCGACCATCCTTTCTAAGATTCCAACAAGGGAAGTCTGGTTTACCAGCATGAGGATATTGAATGCAAGCTATATAATCATAAACATTGTTGTCAAAATCCTGACTTAAATCCTAAAATTCAGAATTTTGCGACTTTCTTCACCTTCAACGACTCAAATTCATAGTAGAATCCCAAAATAGACAAAGTACATCAATTTTAATTGCGATTTACGATTTCTTATAAACTAAGTTATTTATGACTATATACAATTTATAACGTATATTTAGTATCAATTTTTTTGGGTAAAATCCATCGATTTTGATTGCGATTTTTAGAATTTTCTATATCGATTCTACGAAAGACCTTGAGTAAAATCCTTCGATTTTGATTGCGATTTTACGATTTCCGATTTTGCTATTCCCTTTCAACCTGAAGTAAAGTCCTGATTTTGACAACCTTGGTCACAAATACTATAGTCAAGATACAACTTAGTCTCATACATTTATAAGAGAAAACTTGTAATTGTTGCTTGACGCAAGTTTGTTGCACTATTGTAGAAGGGTTGTTGGGTTTGAGGTCTCTCATAGATATTAATGATGCGACTAATCTCAAGCTTGCTTGGGATTTCTTAACTTTTAATCAGCATTGGGCAACACTACTCAGAGCTAGAACTATGAGAAAGAAAAACTTCATCAATTATTATATTATTTCATTCATTTAATTACAAACATTGAAGACAATTTTCAATGGCAACTTGGTAAAGGAGATGTTATAAACTTCGTGACTGATAAATGGTTGGGGTATGCTTTGGTTGATTCCCCACATCTTATTAATTTGCACTCTATTTTGAATGTTAAGGTTGCTCATTTTATTCATGATTGTCATTAGAGAGTGTCATCTCATCTGCTTCATGGATTTCCAAATCTTAATACCTTATAAACAAAGGTTATATTCATTAATTTGATAGTGGAGACCAATTGATATGAAATAATTCTACACATTTTCATTGCAAACTAGTTGGTCAAAATGTATCTTGGGTGAAATCTATTTAATTGGAATCAACACATTTCACCCTTAAAATCTCTTCTTCTCTAGAGATGTTCTCTCAATAAGCTTCCTACTGATGATTATTTGATGAATAGAGGATGTAGTTTAGTTCTAAGGTGTTAAGAGTCTCACATCGGATAGGTGATGACCTGACAATGTATTTATTAGTGGGGGCAATCCTCACCTCACAAGCCGGATTTGTGGGGTTGTGTTAGGCCCAACCATGATTTCTAAGATGATATCAGAGCCTCTCCAAGATCTATTGACCCACCTGCTATCAGGTTTCCGTTATCGGACCACCCACCATT
Source organism: Medicago truncatula (assembly GCF_003473485.1). Taxonomy (NCBI): domain Eukaryota; kingdom Viridiplantae; phylum Streptophyta; class Magnoliopsida; order Fabales; family Fabaceae; genus Medicago; species Medicago truncatula. Next base: position 29,035,734 of record NC_053042.1, on the reverse strand, counting down.
AATGTCCACGAATCAAGCTCAATAGTGCTGGTCGTGAGGGGGTGTGTTAAGAGTCTCACATCGGATAGGTGATGGTCTGACAATGTGTTTATTAGTGGGGGCAATCCTCACCTCACAAGTCGGTTTTGTGAGGTTGTGTTAGACCCAACCACGATTTCTAAGATAAGGTGTGATATTTTTCATGGTGCAATGGAATGTACCTCTCACATTTTATTGTTTTGCGGTTTTACATAGAATATTTGGAATTGGTTTGCATCTTTATTGAAAATCAATTTTGTCCCTATCTCAGTTGTGCAACTTTTAGATTTATGCAATAAGAGTTGTCTATGCAATGTGTTGAAGTTGTTATTGCTGTTATTATTAATATTATTGACTCTATTTGGTTTTGCATGAATCAAGATAGGTTCAATCAAGATAAAAAGCCTACACGACAATTGTTGCTATCAATAGAATTGTTTCTAATGTATCTTTGACTAGTAATCTAACAAAACTTGTTAATTCTTTTTCTATGGTTGAGTTCCAAATTACATATTTTCTTGTCAAACCTCATCCTCCTAATGATCAAACCATTGAAGAGTTTTTTTGGTATCCTCCAAAGGCGTAGTAGATCAAATGCAACACTGATGGTGTTGTTAATAGGAACCCTAGTCTAGCTGCTTATGGAGGAATTTTCAAGGAAACTTCTCATCTTGGTTGTTTTGCTTCCAAATTAGGTATCAATAATGATTTTTACGCAAAGTTGATGAGTGTTATGTGATGTCAAATTTGGTTAGTGCACTAAACTGTAACAAGTAATATAATGATAAGTTTAAAGTCTCCACAAAGATTGTCTTCAACTTAGAAATTTACTAAACTTATTTAAATTAAAAACTATAAAAGTGGTTTATGGGGGATATAATTTTGAATTGTATGCTCAATGCAGTAGTAGTTTTAAAATATAAAAGGGTTTTCTACACAAGTTAGGCAGTGATTAGGATTCTTCGACCCCCATCGATTTTCTTTGTCGGATTAATGCAATATTCTATACTAATTATCACTAAGTACTTGATCAACTACATTTTAGATTATTAGTTCCCATTCGAGTTAAAGTAAGGTAAGCCAACCTTATACCTTAACATAGGGATCATACAAGATAATCCTAGGTCTTAGTTTGCCTAAGGTCTATATTAGAATAGATACAATTAGGGCTTATTTGTGCCAATGGGTCCAGAAGCATTACAACGATCAGAACAATTGAAAATAATATAAGACTTAAAATTATAATCGTATAAAGAAATTGCGTTATTGAATTCCAACAAATTAATAGAGGTTTGTCTTCGAAGCCTAATCATGGAAATAGAAAACATAAATAAGAAAATAATTAAAAACATTCTCAAGAGAGGAGTTGGGGAAACCTTAGCTACTCTTTGATGCTTGCCTTCACCTTTAATTTACAAGTTTCTAAATGAATAAAAGTTTTTGCAAAGGTCTTTATTTATAGGCAAGTTTAGAACTGGACTTTTAGGCTTTTTCCACTTGAAAAATTACCTAGAACCATGCACATGGGGAGCATTATGAGGCGAATAGGGAAGGGATTTATCCTTCTTGTAGGTGCCTTATGCCTGGGGATCATAGGGTAGGAAAAAGTGAGGAAAATGTTGTTTTCTTCATTCTTTATGTGATCTTCTTTTATACTTTCATCTTGAGAGTTGGGACATTTTGTTCCCATATTGTGTTGTCTTCAAAAACCTTCTTGAACTTTTTTGATCTGTATTCTCTTGCGCCTTACAGGATATTGGGTCTCCCAATATCCATGATGCGGTTAAAGTCCTAACCTATGATATTGCTCGTTACAGCAGAAGTGATGTTGTTGTTAGAAATGGTGAAGATGCCTCACGATCGTTGTTTAAGATGGGTCATTTTTTTAAGTCATTGTGAGTTGCTCATAAGAATTCTGAACAGTTCGATGGAACATCCTTGAAACTATTGTGGTAACGTAATCCAGATCATTAGAATCCTAGGACAAGAGTTTCTCAGTCATAGATTTTGTTATCTTAGAAGGACGACGATAGAGTAGCCAATGACTTGGCCCATTTGGCTTTAAGTGAACCCAATAGTGGTTGGTTAGAAGAAGTACTATAACACATTAGTATTTGTAAAGATATTCTTCATTCTTAATATATGAATATTGTTACTTGTAAAAAAAACATCGATGAAGTTTTCTGGTATCCCTACCAACCTGAAAACAATAGGTATTGTTTTCTGAAAAAGAACACGCAAACTGGAAGCCTTTTTTTGATTTTTCTAGACAAACAAACAAAACCATAAAACTGTAAATAAGTTATCCAAGGTAGCATATCCAAACAAAAAAGCTTCATCAATCATTTCTGGTAACAACTGTAAAACTGGAAAACTCAAAAACTATATTTTGATTTGAGATACCAATTCTCTCTCTCTCTCTCTTTCTCTCTCTCTCTCTCTTTCTCTCTCTCTCTCGCCCCCTCTCTCTCTTGCGCGCTTTGAAGTAGCTTCTGATGTTAGGTTTCCATGATATTTACTCGATCGCTTTGAGATCAGAGTTTGGATTTGCTGATTATTGCCTCAAATTCTTGTTGACGCCTGTGGTCAGGTTTTCAGGTGTTATGGGTTTGTGACCTTCACTTTTGTCACATTCATCGGCTTCTGACAAAAGATTGTCTTGCTTTTGTCACTTCAGCATGGCCTCTTTGTTGTCTATTCACCGCCGTTTAGTTAGGGGTTTGTTGTAGTTGATTGGTGGTTTGTTTATCTGGATTTGGTTTCCCAATTCACTTCCGTTTAGTTTAAGTCGGACACAACAATTTTTTTCTGTATGGTTCCCCGTCCATACACTAGCTTGCTAGATATTGCCTAATGTTTGTATATTCGTCCGACCTTATTATGAGACCCATCACTTATTCTTGTATGTTCTAAATTTCTACTCTTTGGCAAACAGGCGAAGTGTCCAACCTAAGAATCAGATAAATGTAAAAAAAATCATGTGGAACAAATAAAAATAAAAAATGAAGGATTTTACTTTATATATGAGTGTAAAATAGGTAGTTTAGGTTAAATATTGGGGTGAAAGTATCAATGTAGGGGTGTTGGGTGAGATTTCCATGTTTCCAAGACTAAAATATGAAATATGTATGTATAACCCAAAAAATGCATATCTTACAAAAGGGCCACCAAGTCCGGATTAAACTACTTATATATATATATATATATATAGGAGTTGGGGTTCGAACTCCAGACACCCCACTTCTTTAATTTTAAATTGTATGAATTACAGTCATTAGATTACTTTAAAAAAAAATTACCGTAAAAAAAATCCGAGAGTAAACTTTAGGTTTTTTCAATGATTAATATATTTTTTTACAACTGCTCTCTAGACAGCAAGGAAAAGCGAACAACAATTAATACTCGTTCCGAACAAAACTAAAAATGAAGAGAAGAAAGTTTGTTAGCTTGTGTTTCAGAAAAGTGGAGTTTGAATTTGTCTATACATAAACGAATTTGAAAATTCAAAATTGCCGGTACACAAACATAATGATATAATTGCCTAAAGGTCTCATTAAGCTCCAGTAATTTCAATAAACGATGACGTTTCCTTGTGTCTCACTAATGTTAATCATAGTTTGCAGATAAATAGTCGTGAAATTTACCAAACACAATTATGTTCCGGAAAATTTATTATTGAAATTGCGGATACATAGTCGTGTTCCTGCAATCTCACCAATACAAAAATCAATTTTAACAATTTGAAAATTTTATAGTATGCACTAGCAATTTCGTGCGGTTGTGGGGATGTGAGACTTGTCCAAACAATTTCAAAACCATTGATTTTCTAAAGGCAAATTTGGATTTTAAACAAGTTCTGGGGTAGAAGTCAAATTGGAGAGGTGCAAGGTAAAATTTTAAAATTCATGTAGCTTTGGGCCTTGCATGTCTTGTTTTTTTTTTAAGTTCATTTCGACCTAGAAACACTAGAAATTTGATGTTCGCACTTGTAAAATTGCTAAAAAAACATAGAAATTACGCAGTTGACCCCAACTGCAGCTAATTACCGTACAATGATTGCAACGGTAGTTAACTGCAGTTGGCCTCTTCCTGAACGGTACTTAACTACCGTTGTTCCAATGGTAGTTAACTATCATTGTTATCAGTTATGCAGCTAGTGCATGCTGTAAACTCTACCAAGCTAATTTTCGATATGTTTATGAGCCGTAATTCAGAACAACCATTCCAGAGGAAGTAAAACCGATAATCCAACTAAACCAAATCATATGCAACAACACTACATAATTTTTCATAATTCATTAACATTAAATCAATTCGACACTAAGTTAACATTACACGAATGTTTGAAATTCAACAAAAGTGAAGCATTAAGCAACACATTACACTACAATACACGAATAAAGTTAAAAGCCCATAAAATGAAATCAAATCTCTAATGACAATCTGGGCAGTTGCAGTTAGAACGAACACAAAGATATAACACATTATTTTCAACCATCGATCTAAACTTAAGTTCAATGACGCTATCGTCACAAATAACCCGAGGATAATAAATTGTTTTCCACATGTATTCATCTTTACCTGCTCCCAGATTTACACATGGTACCTGTATAAATACATGAGATGTAGTATGATTTTCACCAAGATAGACAAAATATTTGTTAATTTGTGTCTTCAACTCAACCATTGTGTCGGTCGTAGTTAAAAAATTTTAAACGTCTTCATGAAAGTAGAGTATCAGAAATGAGCTTTAGTTTGTGCATCTTCAGTCATGTTTAACTTCATAGAAGTTTATGAAATAACAAATATTAGAATAAAATGGAGAACATTAAATTTGTGCATCTATATAGACATATATCAATATTGAATGTGGAACATTAATAACCAAGAAAAATGTCGGTGTTGTGTCCACCACATAAAAGTCATATATTTATATAATTTATAAAAGGTTAGTTACATATTGGCAATAAAAAATGGCGTTACATTATCTACCACAAAAAATATGTCGGGGTAATATCGACAAAAAAAAAAAAGGATAAACACCGACAAAAAAGTATCATATTCCATCTAATGAAATTGAATCATCTTCATCTTCTACAATAACTTTAAATTTTTCTTTTGCTTTTTCAGGAGTGTCACATAAAATTGGATTGAATCGATTTGACTCTTTTTTTTTGTGGTGGCGGTTTGTCTCCTTTTTCAATGTTCATGAGGTCTCTGAACCAAGTTTGTTGATCCAAAAAATCAAATTCCCATGATGATGTCTCTTTGTTGTTGTGTAGCTTCCACTCCGTAGATGATGGATGTAGTGGACAATCATCTTTAAAAAAAAACTCCAAAATATCAAATTCCCATGACGATGTCTCTTTGCTCTTGTGTAGCTTCCACTCCGTAGATGATGGATGTAGTGGACAATCATCTTTTAAAAAAAACAATAACATAATGATTGGGGATTAAGCCAAGACACATGATGTGAGTTTTTGGGTAATGCGGTGGCCTATCTCTAATTGGGAATAAAAGTCTCCGAAATTTCAATGTCGTGAATTATCAACTCCACTACAACCTTATTGTAATAAGTTGCAACGATGTGAATCATGTCCGGGAGCGTCAACCACTTATCATCAAATGCAACACCATTACTATTTTGGGGAGGATGCAAGGCATTCAAGATATAGTTAAAACGATCCTAACTCCCATATGTTTGCAAATAGTCACTCATATAATCTTTCACCTCTTGAATAAGTGCTTTGCGAACCATAACACGACTTTCTTCGTACGTTTTGAATTCAATTTTTTGTATGCAAATTCATAGCTGTGGAAATGTACTAGAAATTATTAATACCAATGTGATTATGTGGTAAACTACAATAATTATAAGCATAAGCATAACTTAATTTAATTTAATTTGTTCTCTTCAAAGAAGAGACCTTTGTGGGTATTAAACTAAGAAATCCGGATACTCTATATGTATCAAATAAGGATTATCTTCATATACACGAGGATACGTACTCCAAAAGTATCATAAATTATTCTTTTTTGAAATGAATGGGGGGTTTCATTACAATTATTTTATATATAACTATAATTTTTATTATCAAATTTTTGTTAATGTATTTGGACCGTATAATATCATAAATTTAAAAAATTTAAGATACCAATCTCGGTAAAGAATGGCTATTCATTGGAGTTAACTGAAATCTATTTAAAGAGTTTAACTTAATTATTTCCCTATGTATTTTTGATACACATTGATCAAAGTTCAACACTAACCAAATGGTTTGGGATGCAAGAAAGAAATAAAACTATTATGTGTTAAAGAATTGAATGACACAAGATGTTCCAATTGAACATGTTTTGAGGGAGATGAGCTTTTCAATCTATCTGATTCTTAACACAACACACCTACACATGTGCACTTTACGACCCAACAAACATCAAAAGCATCAAAATCATCCATCTCTTGGAAATCTATATCTATTCATCAAAGACATTGTTGGCTAGCTTAAGAATTCAAATTACACAAATTCTACCCCCACAAGCTAGCACATGTATCATCTTTAACATCTACATTGAGACCACAATCGCACACAATAAGCAAAGCATGCATGCATGCATGCATATGCATGGTGGTGGTACCTCCATGATCTCCATATAGAAGCACATGAAAGTGCCTTGGATCCCTCATTCTAATCATCACTTTCAAATGATAAGTTCATCAAAAGCATATATCCCAAAAAAGACAAAAAAGCAGAATATTATGCGCGTTTAAAAAGAGTATATAAGAGATTTTAGATCCTAGACTTTCCCTTACTTTCATGCAAAACATGAGAAAAAAAAGGAAGAAAAAAATTTGAAAATATATAGAGAAGGTAAAAGAGGAAGAAAATGTATAGAGAAGTTGGACAATGACATGAAGTAAAAGAACAAAATGTTTATCTTCAATTCCCTTTCTTAAAGTCTGCGAAAGGTGCAAATGTATGTGGAAACTTTGTCTCAATCCTAAATTGTTGTCTTTTGTAGATGCCAAAATAATAGCATCTTTGAGAGGGGCTTCATCTCTTAATTCCCTTTTGTTTAAAAACGAGATGTTTGAATTGATGTGTATTCGATGCCTTATGTTCTTCACTGTATTTCGAATCCCTTTTCTCTTTTTTGACCCTCCAAAATTTGTCACTTTACTCGTATAGAAATGGAAGTTTAGTCTTTTTGAGGGGAAATGGAATATTAGTTTTGATGTAGTATTTTTTATTCCAATTATACTCATTATTTAAATAGTTATATTTACATTTTTTTCTTTTTATTAAATCATTTAAATTTTTAACTAACAAGCCACTTCAATTTTATTTCAATAAGAATAATTTCACCTCAATCTAAAGGATATATCAGTATAAATACTTATTATTATTATTTTATTTATTATTATTATTATTATTATTATTATTATTAACCAATATTATGATCATTATATCTCAACAAGAGAGGTTATAATTCAGTATAAAAATACTGAATTATAACCTATACTAAAAATACTTAATATGCTTAATTATACTAAAAATTATAACCTATACTAGAAAAAGAGGCTCTAAGACAACAGGTGGCACTAACTTATTATTACTTATAAATACTTAATTATAAATAATATCATTCGGTCCAAATTGATGTTATCACTGGCGGACATGTTATTTTTATACTGCGCTAACTCATGTTTTTAAATAATACTAAAAGGTTGAAAACAAAAATGTTTATTTTAAATAGTAGCTATTCTACGAATAAAGAAATATAAATAGATAGTAAAAGAATAAAAGAGAATTAGAATACACCATAGTTGTTATTAATTAATACAAATGGTTTTAAATATATGATAATTGACATATCTCTCACTTTACACATTTCATACATACTATCTTAGATGCTCACAATAAAATAGAAATATAAATGAAACATAAGAAAATTATAATATCAACCCGTTTTCTAAAACCTTTTTCAAATGCATAATTAATCTTTTTAGCCCTTTTATATTTAAAAAATAATTTCTTTAACACTTTTTATTTAGTATAGGTTATAATTCGGTATTTTTATACTGAAGCATATTAAGCATATCAGAGCCTCTTCACGATTTTGGGCCACCTGTTGTCAGATTTCCGTTATCGGGCCACCCGTCATTTATGTTCACGCTTCAGATGTGCAATCATGAGTGTGAGGGTGTGCGTTAAGAGTCCCACATCGGTTAGGAGTTGGCCTGACAATTTGTTTATAAGTATGGGCAATCCTCACCTCATAAGCCGGTTTTGTGGGGTTGTGTTAGGCCCAACCACAATTTCTAATAAAAAGGTCGCCACATTATGGACCATAAATTTTAGGGTTAATTAAGTTTTTGGTCCCTATAAATATCTGCAGTTTTGTTTTTAGTCCCTATAAAAATAAATCACACTTTTTAGTCCCTACAAAATTTTTCGTTAGTGTTTTTAGTCCCTGTTAAATTAAAATTTGTTTAATTAGGTTTAAAATTTTAAATTTTTTAATGATTTTTTACATACTTGTTTAGAACATTATAAAAGGTTCCGCCACAATAAATTAACTCAAAATTTTATTTTTAGGTCCAAATTTTCGTTAGTTTTATCTTGAATTTTTGGCGTTTTAAAAAAATTATATTTAATTCATTATATGTTAAAAAATTCTAATTTTTTATAAAAGAGATTATTATAATGTTCTTAATATGTCTATTAAAAATCATTCAAAAATATAAAAGTTTAAGTATAATTAAACAAATTTCAATTTAATAGGGACCAACACATACTTTTAGTCTTTGTAAAATTAAAATTTGCTTAATTGTGCTTAAACTTTTAAATTTGTAACATATTTTTCACATACTTACTTAGAATATTATACAAAGTTCCTCCGCAAAAAAGTAACTTAAAATTTTATTATTAGGTCCAAATTTTCATTAATATAATCTTGAAAATTTGGCTTTTAGAAAAATTCATATTTAATTCATTATATGTTAAAAAAACTAAATTTTTTTACAAAAGAGTGTCTTACAATGTTATGAACATGTATATAAAAAATCTTTCAAAAATTTAGAAGTTTAAGCATAATTAAACAACTTTTAATTTAACAGGGACTAAAAACTTTAACATAAATTTTGTAGGGACTAAAAAGTGTGATTTATTTTTATATGGACTAAAAACAAAACTGCAGATATTTGTAGGGACAAAAACTTAATTAACCCAAAAAAATTTATAGTCTTTAGATTAATCTAATTATTGAAGTCCCAAATAATCCTAGGATGGGCACACTAAATGTATTCTTTCTTCTTCTTTCCAAAAATCTAGATGTTTCGTTTCCAAGTCAGTCAAGATAAATGCAGCGACAATTTCATCAACTAGAAGGGAGGCAATAGAATTCCATGACTCTATCTTTCTCATGGAAATATTGGCCAACGGTGGGTGAAGAATTCGTTCTGTTTTAGCAACCAAAGAAAAAAGTAGAAAAAAAGTTGATGAAAATGGAACACATAACCGATAAAATAATTAAAGAAAATGTTTTGGACACTGTTTAAAGAATTAGATATAGGAACATCTTAAAAGTTGTATGGTCAATTCTTTAAAAGTATAAAAATGCTATTCTCAACATAAAATTTCAGTTTTTGTAATCTTTATACAACAACTCTTGTTGGCACAAGAAAAAACAAGATAATTAAAGCTTCAATTGTCAAATCCATGTCTAATTTGGGCAACGGGAGAGAACTCATGAGTTAGATTTGATGCGGATGTCTTCGTAAGGTTAGCTCAGTTGATAAAAATAATGTATAATATGGTTTTGTTTGGTAAAAATAGCGGATAACTTATAAACTAACTGATAGCTTATAGCTCATGACTAATAGTTTATAGCGGATAACTGATGACTGATGACTTATAGCTGATAAGCTAATTAAAGTGTTTGGTAAAATTAGTGATTCAACAAATGACACAAAAGGACATTTTTATACTATCCTATTTTTTATGAAGACAACACCATAGATTTGTTTTTTCGTTACAAAAAATGTTCTTGAAAAAATTCTTATTTTGAGTTTTTTCAATCTTTTCTTTAGAGAAAAGTGAATTCACCAATAATTTAATCTTTTTCTTTTGGAAATAATTCGTTCTGGATAACCCAAACTCAAAGTTTTTTTAAAATATTTTTATTCAGGATAACTCAAATACTATAACAGCACAAAAAAAAAAAAATTAAGAATGATAACCACGTTTGATACATAAGAGAAAGAAGTACATTTAAGAAAATATGGAATACTGAAAATTTTAATTTTTCATAACATTTTCTTCTTAAAGAAAAAAATCTTATATTCCAAACAAACTAAATTATTATTATTATTATTATTTTAAAACTAAATCGTTAAAGTTAAGAAAAAAATACGTAAACTGAATACTTAAAGAATGATTTTTTTCCTAACTATTGAATTATATTCAGCTAACCTTACCAGTACCCATAACGTAATAGCCTCGTTTTATTTTACATTATAAACATAATATATATATATATTTTTTTTTGACAATATACGTAATAAATTATTATTAAGGGCAAAAGTGGGTTTTAATTAAAATAGTAAGGATAATAATGAAATAAAAAGTGATAAGCTATAAGCTCAAACACTACTTAAAATAGCGTCTGAAAAATAGCTTATAAGCTCGTGAAATAAGCTATAAGCTCGTTGTAAAAAACTGTTACCAAACAGAACTTTTTTTGTCAGACGAGCTTATAAGCTATTAGCTATAAATTATAAGCTAATTTACTGCCCTTGCCAAACAGAGCCTATATGCATGGTCTGGAGTTCGAACCCTAGCTATAAAAAAAAAAAAATTTGATGCGGATTGACAATGATAAAATTTGGAGGACTTTTATAATCTAATTGTGGAAAAAAAAAAAAAAAAAAAAAAAAAAAACAGTGGTTCATAAGAGTATATACACACCGTATGCATCACAATTATTTGAGTTGAATTTCTTCTCTTATCCTAGATATGTGATTGACATGTGTTAGACAACACTAGTGTTGATGATTTTATTAAAATAACGAATAAATATGTTTTTTGTTTTTAATAAATTATTAATATTATAAAGAATTATCATAGTGGTCTTTTGAGCATAGCACAATTAGTAGAAACATAGTCTTATATGTTTGCATTGAAATAATTTTTTCATGCTTTAAAATACATGTTATTAATAGTGTGTTTGTTGTGAATTCGTTGTGAAAACCACACCAATAAAAATTTGATGCGTGAAGTAAATTAATATCAAATAATCAAATCAAGCGGGTAGTAAATAATTCAAACAAAAACAAACAGCAAAAGATAAAAGGAAGAAGGAGAACACAAGAATTTGTTTACCCACTTCGGTCTAATGATGATCTAGTATGGGGGAGAGAACAGCTCTCCGTTCCACTATAATTATATGAGTTTCTTTACAAAGAGATATTGAGTTACAAGAATCAGTCTTCAAACCTAATTCTACCCAAGTCCCAGCCTCTTCCCGTGACCAAGAGACTCAATCCTAATAGTGTTTTGTTCAAGGTGAATCAAAACAATCACAACCTTGGTGTTGTTGCCAAGAGAAATTCTCTATAAACCCTAGTTTGTATGTTGGCTTCTAAACCCTGTTTTCTACACATTTTATCATCTGATACAAGACTTATATTTATAGTGGAAAGTAACCCTTAAAATATGGAACAAATCTTCACTGAAAATATGTTTCTGTTATTTCCTTCAGCGTACCATCGTGCCACGTTACGATTACATCGTGGCACGTTGCAATGCCATCGTGCCACGTTATGATTCCATCGTGGCACGATTTTTCCAATGACTTGCTTTAGGATCTTGCTTCAACAATCGTGGCACGTTGCTTCTCCATCGTGACACGTTTCTCCAGATTCCTGATTTTAAGTTAACTCTCACAGTTTTAATAACTAGACCGTCGACCCGGGTCTTATATGTTACTATAAATAATATTTTGAGTTTGAAGGCATAGAATGGAGGTTCGTCGGATACCAACCTTATTGGGATGTATGCTACTTCTTGATATATGTCATTTCTCTTGACTTGTCCAAAAAAAAATACAAAAAAGTAACTCATAGAATCAAAAAGAATATCAACTTCAATCGAATTAAAATTAGAGGTTGGAAGTAAGTAACATGTGTAAAGACAGCCTACCTTTCAAATATTATTTCAATGTTGTAGTGTGTCTTTAGGGTAAATGAAACTTCAAGCCTTCAAAGTAACTCGATTAATAAGTGACGGTTTTATAGAGAGACATACGAGCATTAGTCTAATTTTTTTTTGACCAAAGCATTAGTCTAATTTCATAATCACTTAAAAATGAATGTAGTATAATGAAAGCAAACCGTTGGATATACTTTTTTTTTTTTTTAGAGAAAACCGTTGGATATACTATTCACTATCAATGGTGGAAGCATATTAACTTATAACGGCAAATCAATTGATTCCATTTTATCAAAATTATTTGAAAACGGAAATGTTGATTCCAACTGATCACAAAAGTACTCACCTATTTTTCCGTTATAAGTATGAATGGAAACAAAAGCATTTTTTTAGCGCTATAACTCATAAGGGAATCCTGCAATTTCAAATAGTTGAGTTACAGGGATTAAAATAAAATTTCATTGATTCATCAGGCGGTTATGTTCTACTTTCTTAAATCCAAACATAAGACAAGTTATAAACTAAAGATTTCTATATTTAAATTCCAACAAAGATGAAGGGGAGATTCAAGGATTCCCTAATCACCGTTAAACATTTGAATCAACCAAACTTAATCTGACATTTGGAAGGACAATTAAAACTCTGCAATCACTTCAAATCTTCTCTTTTATTTGCTTTTCTAAAAAGATTCCGCTAGTTGTCGAGTTGAACGACAATCCATGTGGAGATGATTAACTTATTAATTTATTATTTAGTACGATTTGGGAAACTTGCCAAAATCACCATCAAATTTTTGACGCCGTTGCGGAGGATTGTTGATATTTCAACAAGGTAATCAGTAGAATTTATTTTTGTGAATAATTAGTTTAGGTTAGGTAAGTATTTTTATTTTCAGTTTTTATTTTTTGTTTTATTTTAATTTTCGATTTCAATTTTTATAGGGTTAGTTTATTTTTCAATTTATAGATTTAGGTCAGATCCTAGAAATCGAGTTAGTTAATATTTTCTAGTTTAGACTTATCTCTTAGGAATAGTTTAGTTTTTATCTTTTAGATTAGGTTAGCTTTTATGTTCCTTGTTTCTTGGTTACTTTTTTAGTTTCTTTTTATTTTATCTTATTTCAAAAACACCAAAAATATTTTAGTTAGTTTTATTTTAGGATAGTATATTGGTTAGTTTTTTTTTGTTACTAGTCCAATTCTCTATCGCAAGCTCTTCTTAAAAATCGTGTGAGTCGTTTTATGCATGGTGCACATTCAGGTACCTTGTTATTCTACTCCGATATCGATAAAACCATTCTGAAAGCCATCCGAGAAGCAACAATTGCTCCACTTCCAAGTCTTAGTGACTTTTCATCCGACGAAGAGATGGGAGAACCAGAACGCATAACACTGTGAAACTATAAGAGACTCGACAACATTGATGAAGTCACCCAAGGGTTCCAACCAGTGAACCCTGTCCATTTTGACATCAAACACTAAGTTCTCACCACTATAGGGGAGAACCAGTTCTCATGTAGGGAAACTGAAGATTGTAATGCTCATCTAACTCACAATTTAGAAGCTTGCAACACCATTAATCCAACAGGAGTTTCGAAGTCTGACAAGTGGCTTTGTCTGTTTGTCTATTCTCCAAGTTGACGAGAAAAGGATTGGATCAACGCACTTCCAAGTGGCACCATAGCTACTTGGGATGATCTGAAGAAAGCATTCCTCCATTGTTTTTTCCCGATATCCAAATATCTTGAAAAAAGGAAGGAGATAGTCGATTTCTAACAAGAAGACGGAGAAAATCTCTACGATACATGGGAAGTGACTTTAGAAAATGTTGAATCCGAAAAGGTTTTTGTGATGGTTTCAGAGAAAGATAAAGTACCTGGAATGGAAGTCAGCCATGAAAGGGGAGAAAAAATTTCATAGAAAAAGTAGAAGAACAGACGACAAACAGGAAAGAAGAATGTTGAAACGCAAGAAGTCATAGTTGCAAAAGTGGTGTAAAATGATCTGGGAGAATGCAAGAGTCTTAAAATGGTAGTTGAAACTAGATAGGATGAAGAGAACGAAAATTTTCAAGAGTTCCTCAAATGCTTGAAAGTTTGGGGCTCCCAAGCTCAGTTTAGATAAATGCGTCAAGCTCAAGATGCTAAACAAGCGTTGAATGGGAGACAACCCATACATTTAATTTCAATTTTAGTAATTTATTTTACTATTTCCTAACTTAGGCACTGAGGGCGATAGCTTTTGGGGCTTGCTGCGGATGATACTCAAAATATTCACCATTACAATCATGTATAGCATAACCGGTGAGATTTTGAGCCAAATTTATATTCCACTATTTCTTCTATAATTCTTTCCATATGTATGTTCCATGTGGATAGTTATTTTTGCTCAAAATTATGTATAAAACTTAAATAAAGAGCCAAAAAAAGTTTTATCTCTTAAAAAAAAAATGAGAAGTTCTACTTATACTCAGTTCTCTTGTTATCATAAAAGCTACTACCTCATATAACATTGGCTGTGGCATATTTTGAAGAGCAGTGATATTTGTACATCTATTTCATGACAACTTTAGTGACAACCTTGTTTTTCTCTCTTCTTATTGGTCAAAAACAATGAAGAGGGAAAAAGGAAGAGAGAGGATAAGATCATCATGTGAGTATGAGAGAGAAAGTTGTACAAAAGTTGTCACAAATTGATTGTACAAATATCATTTTTCTATTTTGAATCTCATGAATATTGGTTGTGACTGATTTTGAATCAAAAGCTACAAATTGAAAGAAAAATATTTCAAATAAACAATCCTTAGGAAACTAACTCCAAAACATTTGTTAGCCTACTTTTTAAAATATATCTCACCCTTAGTCTTAGTCATGTTATAACCTTGAAAATACCTCTTTATATGTGTGTGGTAATATGTTCCTTGAATGTTTAAAATTGCTTCAATTTTATAGCAAGATACAATCAAGTTACGACCGAAGTGTGACAAATGCCTTAACAAGCCCCACTTACTTTAAGAGGTACATATGTATCTTGGAATTGTAAGTGGTTGAGAGTAGGGGTATATGTGTGTGTTTGTGTGCACTCCCTCCGGTCCTTATTATAACAAGTAAAACAACTACAAAAAACACCAATGCAGTTATTAATTATTGTAAATTTTTGAATACTTTTACAAATATACCATCATAGAAAATTGTGAAACATTTAATTGATTCACTTTTCTTTTTGTGGTGGTCGGAGTTTGAACATCAAACCTTACATATATTACGCACTATCACTACTAACTGAACTAAGCTCACGAAAACATTAAATTGATTCACTGATATTAAAAAGACAGACAATAAATAAGAGGTAAAAAATTCTTTTAAACAATAACTACGTCTTAAAAATTGTGATTTCTTATAATTAAAGACCAAATATTTTTAGGAAAATGTTAACAAGTGCCCTCAAAGCACTTGATAAGAAGACTAAAGAAGAAATGTTATCTTGGAAATGGTGCATTCAATGCATTGAAACTTTAAAATGTAACTTTTTCTACTTAAAATTCATCAATTATTTCTATTTATATATTTTTAACAAGTGCCCTGAAGGCACTTGTTAACAAAACCCATATTTTTATAAAAATTTTATATAATAAAGACTGGAGGAATATATGAAATCACTTTTTCACCGTTCAAAAAAAAAAATGTATGCATCAAAATAGAATATATAAGTAAGTGTTCTATAACAGTCACAAAACAGCATGTTAGAAAAGAGAAGAGCTTTGTTGTAAAAGGGGCAACCACTTTCTACTTTTATTCCTTAACTTTTAGTTTTTATTCTGAAGAAAACTTAGGTGGTATATAACAACAGGTGCTAACTTAATCTTCCTGCTTTTGAGGAAATATAGATTCCTTTTCACCCTATTCATCTGTTTAATATAACAATGTAGTAGTAATATTTTTGGTTATATCTATTTTTTTAAGTAATATAAAACAAGTAATCAGTCCATATGTTTAGCTTAACTGATAAAAATACTGAAATTGCTAGATCGAATATCGTGAAATTGGTTTGAACCCCAATCCTCCATTTGTGTTTAGGTTTCAATGATTTATTTGTCATTTTTTTCTATTTACCAAAAAATGTGAGCAAAAAATAAAACAACAAAAAGATAAATGGATAAGAGGCAACAAATAATTGGTGAATGGATACAATTGATCCCGAGAACTTACTTTAATTGGCAGGGAGATTGTATTATATATGCAGATATCAGGATACGAACTCCAGATTTTCCACTTATTCATCCGAAGAGATGAATTTTTAAGGGCTACTCGGAAAGAAAAAAAAGAAGTAAACACTTGTTGGATTAAGTGGTTAATTATTCATATTTGGTTAAGGGCAATTTGTTTGGGTAGTATTGTGGTTCGTTCACCTTCTTAGTGAAATGATTTTTTTTATGGATGCTTCTTTCTGCACAAACAAAAAATGAAAAAAGAAACCAGTTAAAGGGGGAATGGATGCGCTGGATTTTGGGTAAGGGTAAGAAATAACGCATTACCAAATTAAACCCCACTTTTGTCCACCACATATTACATTAATTCATCTTTTTAAAAGTCATATAAGGGACAAATTTTATACTTATGCTTAAGGGTTTCAATTAAAGTAGAGAAGATAATGATCTTTTAGCGATTTTAAAGTAGAAACAACTTTAAGGTTTTAAAGAAGAGATGCTTATCTATCTTTTTCTTAATATATATTTACCTCTAAATATATCTACATATTTTAAACCCATAAACCGAAACCTTTTCTTGCTTTACAAAGATGAGAATGTTGGCTTACAAAAATCATAGGAAGAAAAGTTATTCTTTGCAAAATGCTTCACACAAACCATAAAAAGTTGTGCTCTTTCGATATATCTTAGTGAAGATCTCACTTTCTGATTTTCAAATTAAAAAAAGTTGTATCTACTTTGTACAACCCTTACGCTATGAACCATACTTTTGTTGATTAATTAATAGAGAAATCACAATCCAAATTAAGATAATTTTTTTAAAGAAGTAATAGAGTGCAAAAACATCTCTTGGCAAAAATGATATCTTAACTATATCGGTACCCCATCATTTATTATTTGCAACTATTTTGAATTCAATGAAAACTCACGTCAATAACAAACTTGATGTGTAGAGCAAGGAATAATCAAGCAACCAAAATCAAAGTGGATAGCAATTATAATCACAAATAAAAGTAGAAAACAGCGAGAGAAAGAAAGGAAGAGAGAACACAAAAGAATTTGTTGACCCAGTTCGGTCCTAATTGACCTAGTATGGGAGAGAGAGCAGCCCTCCGTTTCAATATAATGATGAGTAACCTTACAAAAGAGATATCAATGAATTACAAGAATAAGTCTCCCGCCTAATTCTACCAAAAGTCTCAATCTCTTCCCGTAACCAAGAGACTCAATCCAAATAGTGTTTCACAAGGTGAATCAACCCTCAAACCCTAGTGTTTGTTTCCAAGACACAAACTCTATACAAACCCTAGTTTTGTTGTTGCCTTTCTAAACCCTTGTTTCAGGCCCCTCTATCTCTCTCTCAAGGTTTACATCTAATACAAGGTTTATATTTATAGAGAAATAAAACCCTCAAAATTTGGAATAAATCTATGCTGAAAATATGTTTTGTTTTTTATCTTTCTGCGTAAAATCGAGACTCGATTTCTCCAAATCGAGGCTCGATTTTTCCAGAATCAAAACTCCCAAAAATGCACACAAAATCGAGGCTCGATTTCTCCAAATCGAAGCTCAATTTTGACAGATTCTGAAACATCAATTTTGAGTCAATTCTCAACAATCTCCACCTTGACTCTAAATTAGTTATGATGTCAATTTAACATCAATCGCCTTGCTGTTTTTTCCCTTGCTTCCCACTACACCATGTAGCTTCACAAGTTTACACCCTAACCTCTTCAACCATCGGAATGCCTTTCGCCCTTTTGAAGATCCTTGTGTCCAAAACTACTCAAGGAATTTTGCGTAGTTCCACAAGTACACGCCTTAACCCCTTTAACCATTGGAATGTCTTCCGCCTTCTCGAAGGTCTTTGCAGTCCAACTACACTAGGAATTTTAGGTAGTTCCACAAGCATTCACCTTAACCTCTTCAGCCATCGGAACGTCTTCCGCCTTCTTGAAGAGTCCTTGCAGTCCAACTACACTAGGAGTTTTAGGTAGTTCCACAATCATTCACCATAACATCTTCAACAAAGGACATCTCCCGCTTCCTTGAAGGTCTCCTTCCATCCAATTACCCTTGGCCTTTTTTTAGGGTAATCCCACAAGCCGTGCTATACATTCTTCAACCTCCGGATGCCATTACAAAACAATATAATAAAAAAAATACCATAAAGAGAACAAAACGAGGACAAAGATCCTCTACCTTTAATCTCTCATGCTTGACCCTTGCCTTGTACTGCTAGCTTTTTGAATGAATAAAAAAGTGTTCAAGGATCTCTATTTATAATACATCACTACTTTGGGGTTAAGAGAAGTAAAACAGGGTTTTCCAACTAAAACATATTGGTAAATAAGCAACCAGCACTCCCTGCATGTGTACCATGCGCAGGGCGCATGAAATAGGGTGCATGAGGAAGTGCCTCTAATGCGAATTTTGCATTTTTTCCCCTTTTTTAGCGTGTTTCCGTCTTGCAATGCCTTGGAACTTGAAATGAATTTTCTTCATTTTGTATTGTATTCAAAGATTTTCTAAGAACTATTGATCTGTAGTCGTCATATCCTCAATCCTTCACGTGATGTCTTATTTTTCTAATTTACATGATTTCTCATTAAAAAGACTCAAAACACATATATAATCACATGATTTAGGATAAAACTGAATTACCACGACTCAAATAAAAACAATACAAAAAATTTCTCAAACCATTGACAACTCCTCCAAATGACTTCTATTTTGCCTTCAAATGCAAAAAAAAAAAAACTAAAAACATAGCTTAAAATATCATATGATGTTCTATCGTCATGTACCCATCTGGAGCCTATTGGTTTGATGTTTGGAGGTAAGTCAACAAGTTTCTAAGTCCTTGTTTGTTCAAGAGAAGCATGTTCAGACTTCATGGCTTTATTCCAACAATCAAATTTACTAGCCTCAACATATGATTTTGGCTCAGTGAGTTATGAGGGACAAAGAAAAATGAATACGAGCATTGGAAAATTTATTGTAGGAAAGAAAATTAGAAATTGGATAACTAATAGATGTTGATGTATTATTATATGATTGGTGAGATAGCTGGGAAACATAATCCTTAAGATGTGGTGGTGTATACATAGTTCTGGATGATTTTCCTTTATGTGGAACAAGATCAGTATGTGAAAGAGGATTTAAAAGAAGTTAATTGAGAAGATATGGAGACATGAACATATAATGTAGGATACAAATACTCCCAATCTTTAGTATTTGAAGGAGAAGAGTCCAAATAAGGTAAAATATTATCATGAAAAGTAATACATCTAGAAATAAAGATTTCTCTAGAATGGATATCAAAGAGGTTAAAGCCTTTAAAACCCGACTTGTAGCATATGAAAACACATTTTCTTGCTCTGAGATCAAGTTTGGTTCAATGAGATTTAAGAGTGGATGTGTTGACTAATGATCGAAACACTTTGAAAATATTAATATCAGGAATAAAATCATATAATACTTCGTAAAGTGTTTGATTATTAAGGAAATGAGTAGGAACCCTATCAATAAGGAACACAACATGAAGGAAAAAAACATATGACAAAAAAGGTTTAGGAAGTTTAGACAGAAAAAGAAGGGCTCTCGTAACATTTAAGATATGTTGATGTATTAAGGATTTTCAACACATGATCTATGACTAGGGCTGGAAATGAGCCGAGTCGAATCGAACCTATTTGAGCTCTACTCGACTCGTTAAGAATTGGCTCGGTCCGAACCTTGGTTCGAGCTTGACACGATCTTTTTTTCAGCACGAGTTCGGCTCGTTTAAAGTTCACAAACAGTTTGGTTCGGCTCATTAGGTTCATTTCGTTTGTTCAAAGCACATAACTTTAGGTACGAAAATAAGTAAAGCCACTTGAACCACGTAACTCAAAAGTCAAAGAATTTAAATTTTTTACCCATAAAATATATTGGAATTTATACCAATTTTTAATGGACTGGACGAGACTATTATTACACATAGTAATTAACATCGGTATGCAACCACCAAATTGAATTTTGCCTTCTTGTGCCATATGTTTCTCTTATTATATATATGATCAATTATCTATAAATTTTAAAATATTTTTTTAAGTGTTATATATATATATATATATATATATATATATATATATATATATATAATCGAATCATCTCGTGAACCAAACGAGCTGAACTACATATAGCTCAAGTTCAGCTCAATTAGTTCACGAAATTAATTTTCAGCTCAAGTTCGGCTCATTTGGTTCATGAACCAAGTTCAACGAATCAATTATCAAATCGAATTACGAACTTTAATCGAGTTGGTTCGGTTCATTGCCAGCCCTATCTATGACGAACAATACCTTTGGAAGCATAAAACTCAGTAAGCAGAAACTCAGGACCATTATCAAATATAACAACTTCAAAAGTAATGTTTTATCGAGTTAACCATTTGGAAAAAAAAAAAAAAATTGACATGATTAGAAACACTTCAGATTTATTTTTTAGTAAAATAATTCACATAAATTTGCTAAAATCATCTACAATGGTTAGAAAATACTTGTGGTTATGCATAGAAGGAATTGCAAGGCCCCAAAAATCAAAATGCTAAAGCTTAAATTAGAAACTGAATTTGTTTAACAAGGTGACATATATCACAAGTAGATTTATTATCACAAGAAATAGAAGGGTACATAGAATGCATCTGAGATAATATCTTATTATAGATATGCCCTAACCTGAAATGTCATAAAGCAGAAGTTGGAATTACATTTCAAGAATAAACAAATGTAGAGTTGCAAGAATTTGCTACAAGTTTATTGAAACAATTAAAAGGAGTTGAATTATCAAGATAAACATTCACCACCAGCGGGTATAATCCATCAAGTGTTCACCCTAACAAATCATCCTCCTGGATTTCAAATCCTAAATAATACAGCTATCAGTTAAAAACTAAACAAGTTAAGTTTGTATATTGTGATTGGCTGCATTTTGTTAAAACAAATGTTCTAACAAGATGTTGGACAAGATGTCTTGACATATTGGTACGACATCGTAGTGTGCCTTGTTTCACAATCTTGGAAGATTTGTTTTATGCGTGAGATAACTGAAGATTTTATTGAAGATATGATTCACGTCTCTAAGAACCGTGTGTTTCTAGAAGCTGCAGAGGTCAGTTTAGCCATTGTCGTGTTTTCTAAATTGGAGGTCAAAACATTTTAGGAAATAATATATTTGCTCCTAATATATTGTCAAGACCGAATATACGTTTTCGTCTACTGATTATTTAGCCTGTGAAGAAAAAGCTCAAGTTGCTGAATGGCTATATGAGAAAGATTCAGACCCTCGTTTTATTCACGAAATCAATATTATTGAATAGAGTCTTTTAGGGTTTCGTTGTCAAGCTTTGTGCTTTATTTTGTATACCTCTATGTGTGTTGCCACTGATTATCAAAGCACATAGATGATTTTTTTAGTTGAGCTGTAAAAGGACTGAAGCGTCATTTGAGAAAAGAGTCATTTAGGGTTTCGTGTTTGTCCTTATTATTTGTGAGCCTCTCTTTGTATCACCTTAATGCATTGAGCTGGACTGATTAGTTGAGTTGTACCTATGAATCTCTCTGAAGATTTTAAGCAAAGAGAAGGATTTGTTTATTGGAGTGTGTCTCCAATTTGATTGTTTTTGTTGTAATCATAGGGGTTGTGATTGAGAGGAAGTAAGAGGGATCTCACATCTAAGAGAGTCTTAGATAGAAATACCAATGGTAGTGATTAAGTGAGAAGATAGTGAACCAGAGGTTGTTCACATAGGACTTTGAATTAATACTATTATAGTGGATTTCCTTCATGGCTTGAATGCCCCCACATGTAGGTGACGTTACACCGAATTGTGTTAACAAATACCTTGTGTTATTTCCTTCCTGAATTTTACTTTAAGTTATTTATTATTTATTGTGCTTAGTATTTGTTAGCACGTTTTCTGGACATTGCATTCGACATTCCTTGTGTCATGACATCGTACACGACATTGTCCCATACGTGTCAGAATTTCAAAACAAAACAAGACAAAGATTTACACTATTTAGAAACTGAAATAAGGTTAAGTTTGAAATATGGAGAATATAACACATTGTAAGGAATAAGTTTGGTGACAAGGAAATAGCACCAGCATGTTGAACTAAAACAGAAGAACCATTTGGAAGATTAACATGTATAAGTTTAATCTTGTAAAATGAAGTAAAACTAGTTAAAGAAGAAACAAATATGGTCATTGACACCTGAATCTAATAGTCAATAGTCATGAGTAGTATGCATAGAACAAGAAATAACACTATATATACCTATCTGAGAAGCATCACTAGGTGAATGACCTAGGTATGACGAGGTACCTATCTAGAGCCATTCTCGTTAGCGCCACCATTAGTTGTACCTTTGCCACAATGCTGATTCTTCTTGCATTAGAAGCATTGATGAATATGTTATATTCAATAAGAGAAATAGAAGCAAGAAACATTACGTTGTTACTTTCTTCATGAACAACCAAGGAGTATACATTGTTGATGGATGGGAGAGGATCCATCAGAAGATCTTGAGTCTTGACAACAAAAAACTGCTCATTTAAGCCAGTGAAAACTTGAATGATTTGATCTTGATGAGCTCTGTGAATTTTAACACAACACAAACTAAATCACATCGATGTGGACGACGACAAGTGCAATTGGGAATAGGTCAATGAGAATTCAATTAATCCTAAAGTGATCGCATCTTAGTGAAATATTCCAAAACATATTTTCTATCTTGTCTAAGATTGTTGATTGCATATATCTCATTACTTGATTATATACTACATTACAACTTATAAATAGTTCATGAAGTTGAAAGACAGTTATGATGCATGTTTTATATGCACTAACTCTACGACAATTAGTTACTACTGACTAACTAGATAACCTGCTACATAGAAGCAACTAAGAAGCTTGTGTATCTTCATGATGCAATAATGTTTGAAAAACTTATTTTTTATTACTTTAAAAAAATAATGAGTTAAAATAATTTTTAAAGAAGTAGGTGTGCGGTATCTTCTTTTTTTTCTATATAAAGTACAGGTACACTAACACTTCTGCATACGCAGGGTCTAGAACAGAATATCATCAATTGGTATATTATATGCAGCTTTACCCTATTTTTTTTACGTAAGAAGCCGCTTTTTGCTTTGGAGGTTTTTTAAATGGTTAATTTAATATACAAAAATCAACACAGAAATAAAACGAGTACTAGAAATACCCTACACAAAAGGGAACAAACACAAGAAAAAGAAATGCAACAGTACAAAGCTAAGAAAACCCTTGGAGGTTATTTGTTTAATATGAGAAATATTTAATGTTTCATAGAAAAAAAAACACTATTTTGAAAAAAGTATTTATAAAACTGTGAAATAGTACTTTTTGTTATTATTATAGCAACATTGTTTAAAAATAAAAATTAATTAAAAACAAGATAATATATTTAGGATACAAAATATTTCTAACAGCAAAATGCTAAAAAAACTGAATAGTTGATATACCTTCTAATATACAAGTAGTTACATAATAAAATTAAGGGGAACGAAATTAATACCTAAGAAATACAAATACGTGATGAAGAACATAGGAAATAAGAAATACCTAGCTAGAAGAAAAAGAAAAAATAAAAAAAGGCTGTGTTCAAGAAATTTTCTTCATAATTCTTGAATTTTGAAGAGAATCTTTCTGTCTACGGATTCAAGTAGCCCAATTTCATCAACCAATTTATCATCCTCATTGTAATCCTCATCAATAGAAATATTCAAATCCAAAGAAACATAAGAACTTGTCTCTTCCAAAGTAGCAACATTAATATCATCATCTTTGTCTTCTTGAGATGATCTTTGTTTAGGAGAACAAACTCTTGATCTTGAACTAAAATTTTCACAGCTTAGAATAATAATAGCATCACAAAAACAAACCTCTTCACCATTTGAATCCAAAACTTTTCCTTTCTCAATAGCCCTTTTGAAACCAAGTTGTGAAAAATAATCAACTTGCTCTATATCTTCAACTAGAAAAACCCTATGAGGATTACTTGACATTGCATCACCAAATCTTTCAATATAAGTACAACTTGCTTCATCTCTTGTTCTTTTGTTTCTACTTTCCTCACTTGAATCAGCTCTTGTTGAAGAAAAACTACTAAGTGATATTGAAATGAAATTATTGTAGGACCCAAAAACAAGCTTAGCCAATTCTTTTGCTATTTTCTCTTTAGCTTCCAAATCAACACCTTGGAAAAATAACCATGTTTCTTCTTTAGCATCATGGTCATTGTTTTTCCCTTTTCTTTTTACCAATCCGGATCGGCATTGCAAAACTGTGCTTGCGATTTCCGGTATTATATCTTTTTGCCATGGAACTTTTTTCTCCAAAGCATTGCATAGAGTTCTCATGTTCTCTAAATTTAGTTCTTTGAAATTGTTTAGTTGCTCCATTTCCACAAGGTCACTAGAAATGGTTGAATTAGGGTTTGAAGGTTCATTTGACTTGGTTCCACTTTGAGAGGTCCAAAAATGGCGGTCGTGGTCGCTTTGTGACACATTGTTAGGATGTTGTTGCTGCTCATAGGAGAAACCTGATGTAGAT
Organism: Medicago truncatula; assembly: GCF_003473485.1. Classification (NCBI taxonomy): domain Eukaryota; kingdom Viridiplantae; phylum Streptophyta; class Magnoliopsida; order Fabales; family Fabaceae; genus Medicago; species Medicago truncatula. The sequence goes on along the minus strand of NC_053042.1, from coordinate 29,010,665 downwards.
GAAGAAGGTGATACTGAAGATAATGTGAGAATTTTATCATCACAATGATAGGGTTGTTTTTGGATTGAACCACACATAGAGTTCCACTTTTTGCAAAGCTCTCCTACTTGTACATTCTGTTAAAATATAAAACAAGAGATAAGTTTCACTTTAATTAAATCAAAAAATTTATTTTTATTTTTTGAAAGAAAAATCACAAAATTTAATGATAGCTAAATAACTCAAGTTTCAATAATAATATTATTGGATTTTTTTTTGACAAAATATTATTGGATTTTAATAGTACCTACCTATAAGACTTCTTATAAATTTAGATACTATTATCCCCGTGAGCTTAGCTCAGTTTGCAGGATAATGCGTAATATATGGAAGGTCTGTGGTTCGAATCCGGACACCAACAAAAAAAGATACTAGTATCTAAATTTTTGTACTATATTACAAATATTTAATATATATTTTGATTTGTGGGGCATGGTAAAAAAATTATTATTATGCTATGTAAATATGATTGTGATAATAATGAGACCTGATCATTGTAAGAAATTCCTTTATTTTCATTTTTGTATTGTTGTAGCCATGCAGGAAGACTTGAACTTGATGAATCACTGTTACAAGCTTGTTGTTGCTTTTGAATCATTTGATCTTCTCCTACTCCTTCATGCAATAACCAGCTTGTTCTATTCTCAGCTTTCTCATTTGTTGACTCATTTTCTAAACCACTGAGGAGCAAAAAGAGGAAATGATGTAATTTATTTGCTTCATATTTATTTTAGGCTCTTTCACCATTTCATATAATGGTAAATTTCATATAATGGTAAAACAGATCAAAGATATAAGAAGCTATTAGAAATGTCTTAACTTAAGAAAAAAGTTAATTTTAATTTTTTTTTTGAGGGAAAAAAAGTTAATAAAAACTAAGTTCAATAACTTCACACAAACATCTCAAAAAAAAAAAAAAAAATTCACACTAACGCGTAAAAAAAATTACATTGACACATTCACCAATTATATATGTCAAATTTTTTTTAAATATCTATATAAAGGTATAAATAATGATATAATAGTAAAATTATTTTTTATCTAAATTTCAAAAAAGCAAAGTCTCTTTCCTAGTTAGTGTTTTTTTTTTTTACTCTTTCCTAGTTAGGTCTTTTTTTGGTTAATGCTTCTGGATAATCAACTCAAAAAGCAACACTATAATGACCGATATGTCTCTAGCTTCAATGCACATACATTAAGTCATTTTTCCCCTTACAAGAACCACTTGAGAAGCAAATAGGGAAGAAAGAAAAAACTAAAACATATTTTCCTTATTTGGCTTGGCTATTAAATAGCATTTTTTGAAGTTTTAGCTTTTAACCTTGTAAAAGGAAAAGACAATTTCATTATTTATCCCTTTTCCAATGTCCATTTTATGATAGATGATTATTCATGAAAAGAAAGAAAGTAAAGATAGAATTAAAGCCAAAGCACAGTTACAAGTTACAGTGAAGGCTATAAAACTTTACCAAACTTCATGTTAATTTTACCTTTCAGTGATGAGACTCAATCTCAAGCTTCCAGCAGGTATAGTGATAGGATAAAGATTCCAAATAGTTTCAAGTGATGGATTTCCATTTTTACATCTCATGTAACCTTGAAAAGTAGCAATACACATCAACCAAAACTTTCCACTTTTTTCAACACCATTAACCAATTTTCCAATCTCCATTATCATGTGATCTAAGGGACAATAATAGCCTCTAATCATCCCTTGTTTCTTCTTATAATCAAACAACCATTTTAGATCTCCAAGATACAAAACATACCCTTTTCCATTAAAATTCTTTTTTGCAAGTCCCTTAAGCTCTTCAACTTTTTCCTCAATTTCTACCCTTGAAAGATTACCAAAATCAGAAAGAGAAAGAGAAATAATCTTAACACCTTTAAGAGACTCATCAACATCTCCTTTATCAAACTTTTCCATTACTCCTTTAACTACACCTTCAAGAGTAGCTAAACATTCTCCAACAACAACAATACTCTTTCTTTGATTCATCTTTAAATTATCAAGAACACTATTGATATCATCAACCCTAATTGGATCCAATACCAATGTTTTGTTGGAAACTATCTCTTGAGAATGAGAAGAAAGAGTTTGATTATTGTTTTCCTTTGATTTTCCACTCATAGAAGAAGGATTTTCCAAAGAAACAGCTTGTTCAACATTGGTTTTCACTTGAGTACTATTAAACCCTGCTTCTCTCATAACCCTACTAACACTAGGATCATCTAAAATTGAAATGATGAGTTGTTCAAGCTCAATCTTCACCGTCAAAAGCGGTTGTTGTTGATTCTCAATCGATCCACGACGTTGATGAGCTTGAGCGCGCTTAAAAGCGGCAACTAAAGCATTTGAGATAGAAGGATACTGAGACTGAGATTGAGAATGATGAGAACCCAACATAGGGCTATTACAAGTCGTCGCTGGCAAACGATTGAGTGCGACATTGAAGCAAAGCTCTAAAGCCTTGCATTGAAGAGGGTGAGAGTGAGATTGAAGACAAGCTGTTCTTAATAATCCATTGGTAACACTAAGCATCGTATTTGCAACATGAAGTGGTGTTACTTGAGCATGGCCACGACGCTTTGCTAGGGTTATTGCTTGCTTTATTATGTTTGCAGCTTCTGTTGTTAGGCCTTGTTGCAAAGAACAGTTTCCCGTTCTCATCTTTAGGAATTATGTACTTCTTAAAGGTTAGTAGATAGAGAGGGAGGGAGAGAGAGAGAGTGAGAGAGAGAGAGAGAGAGAGAGAGAGGAGAAGAAGAAGCTAGAAATTAAGAGTGAGTGAGTTTGAACTTTCAAGGGTTAAGGGTGGTATTCATTTGGATTGAGAGAAGGATGATATATGGAGAAGACTAAGAGGTAGGAAACTTAGGGTGATGAAGAAACAAAGTGTTTTGTTGGTATAATATATAAGATAAGATATAAGATAGTTATATGGTTGGAACTAGGAAGCTAGGTTTTGTTATGATGATAATATATAAAAGGGTGAAGGATTGAGATCACTAATTGTTTTTGAATGAAACTTGTGAGTTAGAATATGAAGGATGAAAAAGGTGGTGGCTTGGTCTAAAAGGAGAAGGAGAGAAAGAGGGGACGAGGAAAGAGTAAGGGGTGTGAAATTTATGGGATGTATGAGTTGTGCTTTTCTTGTGGGAGAGGTAAAATTATGGGGTCCAAAGTGGATTTTGTTGTAGAAAGTGGATTGCATGTGCTGACAAGTAGGACTATTTCACCAGTATCAAAGGCAGCTTAGCTTTGCCTTATTATTTCTCTCTCTTCCATTCAACAAATTTTGTATAAAAGTTTTGGTATTTGGAAGTGGGGGTAGGGCACTTTCTCTTCTATATATGCATAATATATGCATAATGTTTTGATTAGTAGTTTCTTTTTCTTTTTTCAAGAGGAAGAAAGCTAGGTACTAACTAATCTTGTCTTAAATGTTAAGTTGTTAATAGATAGATCACATGAAGAAATCGTCTAGATTTAATTGAAATCGTTTTTAAAAAAAAAATATAACTACAATTAAATTTGGACGATTTCATAATTGTAGTTTTGATCATTTAATTATTGTAATTGTGCGATTTTGAATTTCTACTTTTTCTTTAGCAATTTTACATTGAACCTTTGAGTTTTATTTATTTCTGATTTAGTGGTCATCATCCTAAATTTGCTCAATATTTTTTTGGAGAGGTTCAATCATACATCCCAAAGTAAAATTTGGAGAAAATTGGAAAAGGAACTATTAAATCGCAAAGAAGGACAAACCGGGGGAGGGGATGGACAATCGCAATATTTACGGATTCTCCTCCCAGTATGTACAATAAAGCCGAAATTAGCTTAAAAACTCACAAAGAAGAACCCCTAATTTTTACCCTTTTCAAGTCATCCACACTCATAAATAAATCTTAAGAGAAAACACTAAAGAAATTTTTTTAATCCTTCAAATAATGAAATCTCACTACCCTAATGTGTTTACAAATGTTTCCCAACCCAATAAATAAACTCTCACAAAAGACACTCAACTCTAAAGTTCCCTCGTTTGATTTTTCAAGTTTCTCTCTCTTCATACTCTCTCAAAACATGAAGAATGAAGACTTATATAGTGCACATGACCTGAGAAAATCATGCTCTAATTTCCACACATCGTGCCACGATTTGCAGTTCGTACATAGTATAAACTGATTGTTATCCACTAAATCGTGTTACGATTTTTGTCGAGATAAAACCTCTAAAACCTTAACCAAATCATATCACGATCTCACCAATTTGTATCACGATTTTTGACGAAGCTTCAACATGAATTTTGAGTTGGTAAACAACATATTATTATTATTATTGTTATTATTATTATTTTTGCTCAAAAAAAAACAACATATTATTTTTCACATTTTTTATTCTTTTACTATTTTTTTTTCCATTTGCTTCAAATGTAGTTGAATCAATTGGACTAATTAAATCATAACATAAAAGTCTCACTAGCTCCATCTCCATCCCATTTGCTTCAACTTTGTATTATATTTATATAATTTTGAGATTAAATTGATATTTATTTTTTCTTTTATTCTTTTGAACAATTGTATTCTATGTTTTTTATTTTATTTTTATGTATTGGGGAGAGAGAATATCTTTCCTTTCTCTCATAAGAGTGCCAAAATCGAGGGCCTGTAAAAGAGAATGGGGCCTCTCTTTACTATAGACTTATATAAGAATGACAAAATATGTACGATTTTCTTCCAGAGCCAAAGATAACAAGTAACAAGGGAATAAAGTGTTGAGTCACACTTTTCTTTAAATATTTTACAAATTAAAAATGCAGTAAAAAAAAAAAAATTAATAAATTAACTATAGACGCCTTTGAAAACTCATGATGTTGCATGGGATCAATTCAAAGACCAACATTCTCTTCCCGGCTGGTATTATTCCTTAGTTCTTTCTCTCTCCATTAATTTCTTAAAGTTACATCTCTTTTGCTCTTATATATAGAATGAGAGAAAACAAGTGGCATTTCCACAATATTAACAAAATTATCTTATTTATAATTGCAAAAAATCTTACAAATGTGTTTAACTCAACTCAACAAAATCAACAGATAAAGTGCGAAATATCTCTCACTTTTTTTTCTTCCAAATATAATATATAGTTCAAAACCAACTTATCTCATAACCAATCTCGCCGCCTATTAATAATGAACTTAATTGAATTAGTCCAACACAAAAATTGTTGGCAAGTGAAGATTTGAAACCTATGTTTCAAATCTTTACCACCATCAACCTCAGGGTTAAACATCTCATATGTCAAGTATTTACCACCAGATCAACTTCGGGGTTAAACATCTCTAAGCTTATAAACTCATTTTAGGTTGTATCAACCTTGATTGTGATATTATCAACAATTTGGACCAAGATTTCATGGATTCTTGTGTCAAATTTATGTTGGGAGCATAAAATTCCAATTCTTCAATATTGGCTTTTGCATAGAAAGGAGAGCATGCACATATAGCACCCACTACTAAGTGCTCTTCTTCCATCTATCTAGGTGTTCACAAAAAAGAAATCAGAGAATATTTTCGAACACAGATACCTCCCTTTCACTCCTCAATCATCTACTTCACTTTTACTTGTTTTGTGCAATGACCCATGACGTATCATGAATGTGTGAATCAGTCAGTAATATATAATTTCAGTCCATGCATGTCATCTTGAAAGAAAGCATAAGTTTAATGAAACATGTTGAGTAACATCACTATAGAAAGAAAGGAAAAAAAAAAAAGGACAAACAATGATCTAATAATCATAGATAGTTGATGATTATAATGGATGACTAGTTGATGAGCACTCAATGCTAGAAACAGTGTAAACCCACTTAAGCAACATTTGGAAATGCCTACGTTAAGATATGTCTTCAATTCATGTAACCAGGGTGATATTTTGGAGCTCAAAATTTTATTTTATTTTTTAATGGCAAAAAAATAATATATTGATAGAATGAGAGAAGTATAAGAAGTACTTAACCCTCTAATACAGGGAAAGTATAAGGGGTACTTGACCAAAATAAAAAGGAAACATCCGAACAAGGGAACCTAATTAGCGCCAAACAAAATATAAAGGTATTAGTTTTGAACCGGTTGTAATTTGAAATAAAATTGATCATTCTATCATTGGAATTTGCTAATAATTTTTTGTGAGAAATAAGAATGTCTATGTTTTGTTGTATTTTTGGATAAGGCGAAATTGATTTCAAAATTAGTTTTGAAGCTATAATTTGAAGCTTTTGAATTTTTAATTGATTTTTATCATCTAATTTATTGTGCAACTCACTTTTCTATTATTGTTTCCAAACAAAGTTCATTTTATGTTAACTCACTTTTAATCATGAACAATTTTACACAATCAATTAATTCAAAATCAATTTTTGGTCATCGCACAACCAAAGACACGTTTTGTTTAAGATTTATGCGGACAACTTTGACAGAACAACGTAAATATTTGTGTTTAGTTTTTAGTTTATGGTTGTTAAGGTGGTAAGTTTGACAAATTCATCGAGTGCTTTAATTTTGTTGAAACTTTTTTTTTTAGGTCATGTTAACCAGTGCCTCCGGGACACTAGTTAAGGAAGTAAAAATAGAATTTTTTTTCATAAAAAACAACAACTTTTTTGACTTTCATAAAGTTAAACATTCTATTTTTCACCAATTCCCATGCAAAATTTCTATATTAGTTTTTCTTGACAGGCACTAGTTAACATTTCTCTTTTTTTTTTTTATGATCGAGAAGGTTTTCGCCTAAATTTTGTTGAAACTTTTAATGTTTAACTTTTGCTAAACTAAAATTTGGTGACATTAATGTGATTCCACCAAACTGAATATCAATCTAAATATGCACTTAATATATGCTAACTTCTGCCTCTTTTTTTTTGGTTAACCTCCGGTTCTCATAAGCATGGAGCTATAATCCGAAGTTCGTTAAGTAGGTAAGCGTCTAACTAATAATTGTTTTACCCATAAATCGAACTCAGATTTCTCCAAAAATTCCGGTATAGTATAATTAGATGATTTCCACGTCTAATTATACATTAAAAAGGGATTAGTGTTTGCTACTAAAATAACCAAATGTAAAACTACAATAATAATTTATAAATTGAATCTTTTAAACTGAGTAATAATACAATTTTTCTCTCTTCTTAAAGTGCTTTATTAATTTCATAAATTGAGAAATTCTCTTATGGTACTTTGTTACATTCTTTTGGGCATGAAGTGTTTGCAATTCACGTGAATAAAGCAGGTGTACAAGATAAATGTGTAGATGCTTAGGATTAAAACCCAAAATGAATCTATTAACAGGTAATCCAAATCTACAAACTGTTTATAAAGTATATTGTGCTTTTGGACAAGCATTTACTATGGCTAACTGACTATAACTAGAGCAATAGAGCATTTTCAAGTCAAAAAAGTATCTTCTATCTTTGTTGGCCTAAAAAGACTTGCAAAGGGTACCCAAATTATTTGAACAAATAGCACTATGTTATGCTAGCTACAAAAGAAGTGTTTGAACAAAAGACATAATAAGAATATATAAAACTTAAGACAGCCCAATACTTCTCTTTCTACCCCACTAATACTAACGGTTTAACTTTTTTATTTTTGAAATAAAAGGTTATTTATTGTTATGCATATGAAAAAAAATTATCCCAAGTGTCATATCTAATTGTAGGTTAAATTATTCCAGAAGTCTTTTAAGTTATTTAATTATAATATATTAGTTTTTAAAAAAAAAATTACCATCTACGTTGTTTAAGTTATTTAATTGTAATAAATTAGTCTTTTAATTATTTTTTTTACCACTTACGTTCTTTAAAGTTATTTAATTGCAACTTTTAAACAATGAATACCTTACTTTTCTAAGATTTGAAATTCTCTAAATTGTTACGTTTTATAACTTAAATGACTTAATTGGTACGGAAAAAATTTAAAGGATCAACTTATTACAATTAATTAGCTTAAATAACTTAAGTGGTATGAAAAAATCTTTTTTTTTTTTGAAGAATCAACTTATTACAATTCAATAACTTAAATGACTTTTAGTGTAATTTAACCCTAAATATATTTGGACACGATGAGAGTTAAGACAAAGTGAAAGTTACATGACTATCTTTTCTCTTCTTTCACAATCAAAACACCCATCTTGATTACCATTCATACACATTTTATTAGAGCTCAAATATTAATATAACCCCAACTTTTGCTTAAAGTAAAGTAGTCTATCATAAAGCAATATTAAAAGTAAAATATGGCATTATCTACTCAAAAGGGACGCTCATTTTATGCTTTTTGAACTTCAAATAAGCATCTTCGACCTCTACGTGGCCATGTGGCAGAAAGCAAATATGTAAGCATCTCCAACGAGGTTTTATATGGTATGTTTCATAGTCTTACGGAATGCTTCTTTAGCTCTTTTTATTCAATGAAGCAATCTCCTTGGCAAGTTGGTTCTATAAATTATTTTGTAGATATCTCTTATATAGTATTAGTATATTGTGTCATACACAAAAAATTAACTTCTTGTAGTATATTAGGACCTATTTGATTGTGACTTGATGAAGGGATTTCCTTAAGCCTTTTAGAAAGAAAAATAAAATTGAGTTAGCTTAAGATATTAGCCGACATCATTTAGTGAGATAAGATTTAGATCTTGTTGTTTGTTGAATTGCTTAAAAATTTAACAATTTGAATAAAATAGAGTTGCTTACATAAAACGAGTTATAACACACAATAAAGATATTTAGCAGTGGTTATGCAACATAAAACGAGTTGTTTACAATTTTGTCGAAGGCATAGAGAAATATATTGTGACCTGCAATTAATATTAAATTTTGACAATAATTTAGATTATTTGTGCAATTAAAATTTGTAGTTAATTACATTTAGTGATTGTTAACAAATATAATAAAGTGTTGCGACTCATTAACCATCGATCCAACACAAGTAACTATTATTTTGAACATCATTGACCACGATTATCAAGTGTATATTTAAATACAAGTTATGCTTAACAAATATGATATATATTTGATCACTTCAAACTCATGTATATTTAAACACAAGATAAATGATTATATAATTGATATTTGAACATTTGAGAATCATAACTAATTAATGACGTTCAAAATCGTGGATGGGCACATTCTTATATTCATTAACCTAATCAAATTAACAATAACTTGAAATTTATTAACCATTTAAATTGTTGTAGAATTTTGATGTCAAAATAACAAAACTATTAAAGAAGATATTAGTAGGGAAGAGGCAATAAGAGATTAATTAATAGCATTGGGCAAGATGGGCAGCTTTAAAGACTAAAATGTGGAGGAAAAAGTTGCTCTAATTTTGACATGACAGCCTTGTTAATGTAAAGGTGATGGAATTACGTACCATACACTTTTTTCTCCAAAAGTTTCATATTATTTTACACCTTATAGTATCTGATATGCACTTGTGATTTATTTATTAAGAACAAAGCAGGTATATCATCAGGAATACAAATGATTACTCTACCTCGTGTTATCTCTGCTTAACCACAGAAGAAGAATCGAATCTAAGCACTTATGGAATGCTTTGTATTGTATATGCAGTTATTGTGTGCACAAAAGGGGGTTGTGGTGGGTTAATCTTTTAGTGACCAATGTGAGAGAATTAACCTGTATGTAATAAAGGAATGGAAATTCTAAATAGGAATCTTAAAAAGGTAGCATTTATTTCTTACATGTTTCACCTTGTATTATAAGAAAATAATAAGTGGGTTTTAGGTTGGAGTCCCCTAAAGTTTTTCAAATTATGAAGTATACCCTTGATTTATATTAGGGATTGAGAATTAGAGTAGGTAAAATATATTGGATTTGATGTAGCGATTGCACATTAGAGTCATTGGATCAAAGAGAAATAATTTTAAACTTAAATTCAACTTTGATCAAATGGCTCTACAACTCTATATAGGATATAGACACATGTAAAAACATCATTGATATCATACAATTCTAGTGAACGTATGTAGTTCATGCAATCGAAATGTTAGGGGTTAAGACCTTTTTCGAGCATCATATCACAACCAGTGCTAGTTTAGGCCTTAACTGCAATTTGCTAATCTTGTAAATCTCAAACTCCTTCATTGCAACTTTTTGATAAGCTTTGTCGCAATCATTGGTGCATAAGGAACGTAAACCTATAATTATAATGGTGTCCATGTAACGCATGTTTTTGTTAAATAAAATTCAATCTTGACACTATCCATCATAATAATGGCCATGTAGTGCAAGTCTTACTCGTTTCACCCAAGTTGAAAGAATCGTGTGTCTAGTTTGGAGCTCTCGAATATGATGATCGGTTGTTCCTTGTCTCGAAGATTGAAATCCCCAAAAGATTCATAGGCAAAAGCAGACGTAAAAATGGGTTTAAAACTCATTCGGGTCAAAGATTCACAAGTCACTAGAGGTGGCAAGGAGACCCATGACATTAGTTTTCTTTATCAAGAACGAAGAGGACTTGTGGAAGTTGGTATGAGTGTTTGGGACGTTGTGATATTGTTCCTAAAGTCATCGTGTTGGACGATCTTGACACGATTTAGATATTTCTTTAAGAGAAGTTGTTGGCTAAATTGCACTTCTTGCATAGGATGCTCCCGTTCATGACATACCCCTTCAAATCCACGTTGATTAAAATAAAATAAAATGGATATAAATGTATAAAATGGGTGCCAATGAAGACTAATGTATAATTTCAATTTTTGACAAGGTAGACTAGTGTGTAATTATTGAATGAATGTATGTTGGGTTAGTAAATGCAGATATTGGAGTCCTAGTAAAGTCCCTAAATGCAGAAGGTTACTTGAAGATCCGGCATAACCAAAGGGCGAACATATTGGAGATCAGAGTACAGAATCAAAACATATGCTAAAATTCAAATGAAATATTAAACAGCGAAAACGATAACCGTCATAACTTACAGGAAGATAACAATCAAAATGTTCAGGAATCACTGAAACTTTGTATTCAAGTATTACAAATAGTCACATTTCTACATGAAATCAGATAAACATCTGCTACGCAATTGGTACATATATATGCCGAAGAAATACTGTACAGTTATATCAGTTATTACATGCAGCATAAACCTTATCCTATTTACAAAACCGAAATATGAAAAAAATTAAGAAAGGGAACAATATGAAGATTAAACCATAAAAGTGAGAGACAATAATTCTAAGGGGTAACACAACTGTAACTACCTTTGTCTACAGCTAATCCGAGATCATTCTGAAGCAACGGAGCAAGCATGTACTCCACGGCTGATCTCTGCTTGGTAACTTCATTGAGAATTGCCAATTGAGCTTCCTCGCATGCTTTTGCATTTGGGAAACCGAGGGTCCATCTCCCATCTGCCAAATGATCTGACATGCTTAGGTTGTTGTTTCTGGCTTTAATTGTATAAAACCGTGGATCAAAATTTCTTATTCGAAGAAGCAACCACGAGGGGTGGTCTTCATCAATCTTAGGCTGTATCAAACAGGAAAAGAAAAATGCACATGAAACACAATGAAGATTTAAAAACATGACAAATTTAATAAACTATAGATTAATGGCTATGAATATGATACAATTGTTATTTTGTGGCATAATGTATGAATTTTAAAAGAGAAAAAACGGAGAGGCAGCAAAATCTAAGTCATGAAGTATTAATAGTTTTTCCACCTTTTGTTTAGTACAATTGATGGTTAAATGAGCCTAACAGAATCAGAAAAGTAGAGGTTTTTATTTACAGAAACTCTAATGCAAGACTGCGATACGCACAAGCATGTGCTTGTGATATACATTAGTTCAAATGCATTGCATGGCAAAAAAGAACAAAGCATTATATCCGCGAGTCTATCCGGAAACACATGTTAATAAGATAAAACGGTTTTGGAAACAAAGTATAAGATGATAATATGAAACTTCACTTTTTTTAACAAAAATATAATCAGATCAACATCATTAAAATTTCAGAAGCTAGTCTCTGACCAGCAAAAATTTAAGGCAATATTGACTTACACATAATGCTGCCAATGGGGCAATCGCAATCACAACTCCATGTCGACTGCGGAATGGGTGTTTCTCTGCAAGAATCAACTTTCCAATCATTTCATATGCCACTGGTATTACATATACATCCCTAATTTCAGAATTTGAAAATGCGATCCGGCATGGCATTCCACATTCTGCAGAAGTTAAAGAGCAATAGAAATTAAACAAAATAATAATTGATGACAGAGGCACAGCCAGTTTAAACATATGATACCCACCCAACGAAACATTGGACCCAAAGCTAGCAGATGAAACATTTAAACTTCTATTTGCTCCAGAATCATTGGTAGAACTGGGAATAGTGTTCAAAAATGGCTTCTCAACCAATGCACTTTTGAAAATGAACGTCTTCAGCTGGAAGTGTAAAATAAATGCCTGAATAAATAACTGGTGTCAGAAGTTGCTTCAGTAACTTCAGAGAAGAGACGGTAAAATGCATGATGGAATTAACAGCAACCTTTAAATAAGGAAAATACATTCACAAATCATTGTGCACTCATGGTAATTTCTGATAACAAATTACACGTCAAGCATTTGTCTATTTCATCCGATCATAGATTTATTGCTTGAATCCTATGCGCAATTACATGTGATCCCTACCACTTGAACTCTCATGTCTTAACTAATCAACAAGGAAAATATCTACCATTCGAAAAAAGCATATGCTGAGCACAAGATTATGGATGTACCTAGTACATATGGTTAATACTAAGGTGAAAAGTGCAAGTCAATTTAAATTTCTTAACCCCATAGAAAACAAACACCCATTTCAGTGTGTTATAGAAAGTAACAAGGGGTCATCAAATAGTAAAACTAATAATATGAAATTCAATTGGATGGAATAAATAACAACACCTTCATTGCATCATCCATTCTTTGCCAAGCAAAATATGAAGAGGTTTCTCCTGTCATTGACACCAATTTACTCTTAATGAAATCGTAATCAGCACGTGATAGGGTTTAACATTAACAGGTAAATACCAATTCATTAAACGAATAGTTCATGCAATGATGACAATACCATTGGTAGATTGTTGGTCAAGAACAAGCTCGAACATAAATAATGGATCTTTATATTGGGAAGATTGTTCAAGAGCTGCATGCAATATGAGGAATGTGCATTAGAGGAAAATATTTATAATTTTTTGAAGTGTCTTATTTCTTAGCACAACAACAAGAACAACCAAGCCTAATCCAAACAGACAGGCTTAGTTAACTGGATTAAGAGATGCCTTTGGACTCGATCAAAATATAAAAATGCCAATGATTCAAAAAGAATTTTGCCTTCCAGTGTTATGTTACAAAAATATTAATGCAGTTTGTTTAGCCATATTAAGCATATACCAACTTATGCAATAATCAAGTCACACGATAAATATCTACTCAATCTAAAAGTGAACCAAGTAATAATCACCTCTTATACAGCTCTCCCATTCAGTTCTTAGAGCATCTGGTATATGATCAAACCAAATTCCATCAAGTTCTTTCAAAAAGTGAGCACGAGACTGATCATATGAAGTCTGCCAATGGAAACTAGAAACTATAAAACTTTAGAAACTGAGTACATAAATACAATTTGACATTTACAAGTAATAATGTCATCGATAAATCAATCATATATTCCTATAGCATGTATAATTGTATATCATATAAAAAACTAAAGGTGTAACAATTCAACCATATAAAGGAATAATCCTTATGCAGATTAAAACACTCATCATGTACCACCACAATCTAGTAACAGATCAAGATATTGACTGTAATTAACTTTCATTGCTTTCTTTGATTCCATAATATGTTTCTTAGATCCCTTTAGATAGACAACGTAGTTTTTAATTTCAAATTTCGATCCCTAAACTGTAAGGATCGTTAATTCTGTTTTCTATATATAATATTTAAAAGTTTTCTCATGTAAAATTAACACAGATACTGTCCACTGATCAGTTTCAAATTGGTACCACAGCTTCCTGGTTCGATCGCTGTCGTGTTGCCCTGTTTTTTCTTTTTAGCTACTGTCAGCACTAACCTCCATTTATGATTGTTATTTGATCCTTCCACCAACTGGTCTATCATCTGAGCACCAACACTGAAGAGCTCATTGCACTCAGTCACATCCAATGTTGCAAAGCAAAGTTTCTGCTCGTGTGAGTCATAGGCCACGTCCCGCTGACCATTCACCTTGACTCGAGTCTCTTTTGACACTTCAGACCCTCCGCTTTCTGCTCTGCACCAGTAATGTCCTAGTTGTAGCATATGTAGTGCAGGTTTGTTCTGCCCTGGCGTTGTGTTTAGGAGCCATCATCAGTTCATTATATGCCCTTGTCCATGCTTTATGTCTTACAATTCAGAATAAAACTCGATTCATGATTCAAAAATTGTCTTTCAATTTATGATTTGAATCTCGTTAGGGTAATCATGTTTGGGGGTGGTGCGAACTCTCAAAATTACAAAGATTATCCCTATTATTTCTAACAACCAGGTTTCTATCGAATTCTTTTAGTCTTAAACATGTAGAATGAATAGGCCCAATTAACTAGTGCCGAGACTCAGCATTTTATTAAGAGTAAGAGAGCAGCAAAGATTGAACTTTTGATCATCTCACGAACCAACTATTCCAATTGCTTAAGCCATCAGGTCAACTTATATGAATGGTTTTATATTATATACATCTCACCAACAGTTGGTTCATGAAATTAACTTTTCCAGCATTTGAAGACAGAGCGAGCTCAAATGTAATTTATGAATTTTTAAGATGCATTCAGGAACTATTAGATAATTAAATACCCTTTAGCCATATCAATTAGCAAGAGCTTCAACTCACTGAAATCGTGATATCTTATATATCAGTATTGAAGTCCGAATGTCTTTTTATGCAAGCTCAGTTACCCAAGTTCTTATCTATTTTCTTTGATAATCTATCATACATTCTAAAATAAATCTGCTTCATATTCTTGAAATCAATTGTATGCTCATTTATATTCATAACTGATCAACTTCAAATCAGAAAACAAGTGAACAGGCAGAGCCTCCATTCTTGGCACATTAGGAGATGCAAATATCTGATCTTGCAGCGTACAAGATTTTATAATCCGATCGCAAGATTTATGTTACACTTTTTTGCATGAAAACTGACACGCTGCCTAAATTAGTATCCCAACAATATTTTAGGCTTTAACAAACGGTAATGGTACTGAATTATAGCCAAGTGAAACTTTGAAGGAGAATAATCAAAGCAATATCTGAACTCAATAGATATTCAATGTAAAATATTAGTTTTGCCTGGCCAAATTTTGATAATCAGAACCTCCGGTGCTCGTCCCTAACGATGTCCGCCGCCAGATGCTTCCTTCGCTCCGCCGCTTCTCGCGCAAACCTGGCTGCCGGAGCCAAACCTAGACCTACAGGCTCAATGTTTCGGATCCCAAAACAAACCTCAATTTCCAATCGCATTTCAAGATTGCCAGTGGAGATGAGTTCCGGCATAGGAATAAGTTTTAAAAAAATAATAATAAAAAATAGCCACCTGTTAAAGTTAAGAATCTTTAGATATCCCTTTAATTGTACAACTTCCTAGATTGATTGTATAACTCCTAGAGTATTCAACTTCCTAGGCTAGTGCTTACTAAATAAGCATTCAATGTATTTATTGTAAAGCCATTATAAATACAAGCTGTGTGATCTCATTATAGACACACACAGAGTAAAACTATAATTAGAAGTGTAGAACTCCATGCAAGTATATATCCACTTGTAATAGTGTGTTATGGAAATTAGCTGGAGCTATTGAATACTTACAGTAAACAGGAGGAGATTATCACTATCAAGTCCCTCTCTGTTGAAGCCAAGTAACTTTCGTAAGCACCATCCAACATGCCATAGCATCATTGCAGGGAGGGATTGCTGGAAGGCTAAAACCTTCAGGACAGCATTTAAAATCTGTCAAATTTAACTAGAGATGGTTATTTTGTTATCATTATGTATGCTATAGGAACGAAATTTGACAAAATTAAAAATACATAACAAATATAATAACAAATGACTAATTTGATCAGAGATTAAGGAATGTTACATATACCTCAGGCATAAATCTACTGAAGATACTTGCATCCGCAGACTTGGATGTTGATGCACCATTATTTTGCAACTAAAACAAACAGAAGAAGAAAGAAAAAGAAATCATTTTTAATACATGATTCATCCAACACCAACAGCTTTTAGTTCAATAATCAAGGGAAAATTACTTGAAATATAATTTGGTAAAAATGAATTAAGCACGGGAATAGTTAACCACTCAACCTGTAAACTTGTTCAGATAGTAGATGATGAGTGTTGTGTAATATAATTAGTAAAGACTTGTTTCCATAATTAGGACATGTTTGGTTAGATATGATTTTTACAGTTTTTAAAGTTTTTTTTTTGAAGGAATAATTAGTAGAGATTGGTTTCCATAATTAGGACAGATTTGATTAAATATGATTTGTAAAGTTTTTTTATTCTATTGTAATTCTTTAGTCAGGATTGGTGTAGTCTATATGACTATACATGATTTGTATCCATTACAAACAAAATAAGAAATAAAATTCATACCATTTTTACCAAAATTCCCTTTTTTTGTAATTTTCCCAACAATAGGAGTATGTAGCTAGGAAAAAAAAAAACCAATTTTAAAAGAAGGATAATTGAATCGAAGCATGCCAGCCTAAAATGTGAGAGTGAGCAAAAATAAATTACGGTGGCAATATTGTACTTGCATACAGATATTTCAGCATGATAAAAAATCTCCAACATTTATCAGCAAAAAATACTTTGTTGCAAGTATACATGAACCTTAACATGTATGGTAATGGATGTACTGTAGTATGCCATTCAAAAAATTGATGATGATGTTCAGTTTAATTCAATGAATACTTACCATAACAACCCCAGTCTGATATAGCCCTATCATTGGAGATAAGAAACAATCAAGATCTGCAAAACTTGCATGAAAAAGCAACGAACAATTAATTCAAATGACATACTAAAAGACAATTGATAATAGAATACATAATTGAAGGAAATAAGGATACCTTTACTTTCTGCCAGAATGAGCAACAGAAATATAGATGCTAGCACTAGGCTGCGATCCTCGGAGAAAACAAATTCAAGCACTCCTCTCCTGCAACGATAGCAATTTCGTTATATGTACATTTTGATACACAAGAACATTTATTTAAAAAAAAAAATAAAAAAAAAAAAAAAAAAAGATACACCGGAACATAATACATAAATGATCAGCATCAGTAGATGCTTCCTCCTGATGTCAACTACTTCTATAGCATTACTATTAATCTGGGAATTTTGTTTATCATCATACATTATTCTTCTACTAATCCGAACCTTTTCTTTTCTTATCTCCCACATTACCCCCTGGATCCTCATTCAGGCATATACACACAAACAAAAGGAAAATAATGGATGGTCAAGAGTGAAGACAACAAAACAATCTCAACACTATAAAGACTATAATGGAATTCACACACAAGAAACAATGACAAAAATGAAGAGCAAAAATGCCAACCTTTTGGAACAAATTTCATCAGTGCTGAAACCAGAAGTGAAATCTTCCCAATGAGCCCCTAAATAGTTCCCACCGATGCTCTCAGCTCCATTCAACTCTGGAGCACAACTAATAGTTCTTTCAATTTCACTCAAGCAATTGGCAAAAGGTTTAACATCATCATGACCATCAGTAGTATTCTCTTCACTTTCAACTCTCATATTTAAGTTCAAAAAATGATACAAGATGACACACGCCACATTGTTAATCATGCTTCTTCCACCAACGACTTGAAGAATGTGGGATACAATATATAGTGAAGTGACAGAAGATAAACCCGACTCCTGAGGCAAAGGTAATACGTGAGTGAGTACACCATGTGGTAAAAGAAACTGAAATAAAAGTCATGTATGACAAGAGCAACTGGAATACAGGGTTTTTAGCAGCAAGATTTATTTAAATTCATTTCATTTTGTGACGATGTTGTCCAATTCCCTTGTTAGGAAACCATAAGAAGAAGCTAACACATAAGCACAAGTATGAGGTGACAGTTTCTATTTCTAAATATAAAATTGAATTGACATTAAACGACAAGTACAAGGTCAAAAGTATGAAATCTTTAAAAATATGAAGTGAGATTTTTTAAATCAACTTTCCAATTTCCAATTACAAGAAAAACAGAATTATGGGATTTTAGAAAAGTAAGGGCCCATTAACTGTGAAAACATTTTTTATTTTCATTTCCCAATAAAATTTGTGTTAGTTTTATTTGTTAAAAAGAAAAAAATAAACTTTTGAAGATGGAGAGAAGATAAAATGCTAGCTAGGGACGATGCACTTCAGAAAAAAATAAAAATAGCTCATTAGGCATTTTCATTATTTCCAGAAATACAAGACAAATGTTCCCTCCAAGAGTCTCTTTCTCCTTGTTAAGAAGTAAAACTTACACAAATTTTAAGAAATGAAAATAGAAAATGTTATCACCATAAACAAGCCCTGAAGTTTTGAATAGCAAATGAAGGTATTCACATTCTATCATACCATGTACTGTAGATCAAGTATTCAAGATTTGGCAGGAACAACCTGATTATCATTAACATACTTGAACATTAAAGTCAATCTAGGGATGGTATAAGACTAAGATAAACTAAAGTTAAAGCTTGACTAGTTTACAGGAAGTCTTCTCAGCTTACATCATTATTCTTTGATGCTAGTAATGAGAATAATATAGGAAACACAAGCCCATTCAGCAGATTTTCAGTCACCAGCCTTGTCAAACGTGGCTTGCCAACACTAAGAATATCTTTAAAATAGTACAGTTCATCCGCGATTTTATCAGATTGAAGAATCAGCCCATTTCTTCGTGTTTGAGTCTCCACCTCCCTGCTTCAAAGTAGGGAAGTTAGCTCTTCAGAAGTTGAAGTATCCAAGTTGCATATAAAGCAACAACAATAAAAAAGTTAATGTAGACATACCCTTTATCATAGAGAATACTGTCTAAGCAGAAGCATAGATCTCTTAATCTATGAACTAGGTCAGAGAAATAATCGGAAACTGGAGGAGTCATTATAAATTGATACACCATGTCATCACTAACTGTAGAACAAAGACAAAATCATTGTAAAATTTAGAAATGCATTGCACTAGAGCATGCTTATAGGAAGTTCAAAGCGATAGAGCAGCAGTATACCATTGTATACATTGAGAACTAATGAACGTATAGCTGTCTGAATCATCTTTTCCTCGTGATGAGCAAATCTTAAAGCCTCAGTGTACAATGGAAAGGAGACTACAGCATCCTGCAGTTGAATGTTGAAACAAAGAGAATCTTTAAAAATGTTGTGGAATTCAGATAAACAAAAATACATCTCCATCACAAGTTAACTAACAATAATGTTGATGATAACTACAAAGGTCTACACCACCCTAGACCAAAGGCCTCCACAATTTTTCAAAAGACAAGAAATGTCTCCATCGCAGCCTCTACTCTTATTCATGGATCCCTGTTGGAACCTTTTTACACCATTCTAGCCTTAATATTCTCTTCCATTCCATCACCGCAATCCTGGTTCTTGGTCTTCAATCCTTCATTTTTCCTTGAATTCTAGCTCCTAAGTTTCTCTTTCCTTAGTTATCTAATTATCAAAGAATGTGCTTCTTGATTTTTATAAGTCTAACCGTTAACAATTTTTGAATCCTTCAATATGCACTACCCACAGGCCACATCTACCAGTTGATATAAGCTTGGTGTGTTGTTAGAGGGAACAGGGACAATCTCCCCTATTAAGCCAATAATGTTGAATTTCAAGGGTCTGCACCTCTCTAGCCTATAGACACCAACATGACAAGACAATTTCCTCTTAAACAACATGCCTTATTTCTTCTAACTGTGCTGATCCAACTAACCAAACTAACTAACTCTATCATTAACAATAACTTAACTGCAATTCTAGTAGAGACCTAAGAGTAATGGTTTCCCCCTTGCATCATATTCACAAATGGTAAGTAAAATGTGTCTAAACCACTATACAAGGCAGGAAGCCATATGTAATTTTAACTGATATCTTTCTCAAGTATAACATATTAAATTTTCTTTGCTAAAGACAATATTGGTTTGATGAAGATCCCCATCAGTGTAAGTTGACACATAAAAAGTATCAAGCCTATCCCCATCAATGTAAGTTGGAAAGGTAACTATGTTGATTTAAAATACAGCAGCAAACCATTACATTTATGAGTTTTGGCTTACCCCATGAACCTTCACAAGGAGGCAGAGTGTGTCTCTATTTATTTTACCACTAATTGCCCTGAATGAAGAAATAAACCAAAAACAAAATATTTTCAGATTAAATTATGATAACATGAGAGATAGAAACGTTGTAAACAAAATATTAGAATCACAAAAAATTTACCCTCCCCGATATTATTCGGTAAACAAGTAAATACCAAAAGATGACAAGACTATGAAAAAAAGGTTGAACATATAACTACAGAGAGAGAAGAGATACACAAATGAGAAGCATAAAGGATCACAACCTTAGAAAAGACACATAGTACGAAGCTATGTCTCCTCCGTCGAACTTGTAGGGATGCAAAATAATGCTGTTAATATAACCATTGCTGAAGCAATAGTCTGCAACATGTAAATATGAAATACCAATTTCTAGTAAGTACTAGTACTAAGGAAAAAAAAAAAAAAAAAAAAAAAAACCTTAGGAGTAACACAGTGATTTGTACAATTGAATATCAATTTGAGTTAAACTTAGAAATTAACAAGCTTAGACAAAGACATCAAGAAATAGTAACCATCTTACAAATTGCTTGTTCACTATCCATGTTTTGAATCATTATGCTCAGATACTGAAGCAGCGGTGCCTCAATGTTTGAAATTTCACTGGTCTTAAGTATGCGAACAAACTCCGCGAGCACTTGGTGTTCCATGAAACATCTAAATGTTTACTATCAGTCACAAATTATCATCACCAAAATAAGATCGATATTATAAAAACAAAATTTCCAGAACAAATTCATACTCAAAAATTAACGGATCTTGTTTATCGCCATATGTTACTATCTCCACAATACACTGCAATAAATCCACCACAAATTCCTGCAAGAAACTGCAAGCATAATTACATTGTGTTTTTTCCCAATAAAAGAGAATTTACTTACAAAATATATTTTGTTACCCTATTATGCTCGTTCACAGCTTTGATTTTCTTCAATTCCCTAATTACATATCTGAAACAACATCAAGGTTGAAAGTCCATAAGCACCATAAAAAATCATAGCAATACTATTCAAAAGAAAAAAGCTCATGCTCAAGAAACAACAAAAACCTCAAAAATTCTTCAGACACGGTTCCACTTCCACTAACCAAAAGTTTGATTAATTAAACTATTACGAAAAAACAGAGCATCAAAATCTAAAATCAATCCCTAACTATCGGACTCACTGGTTACATATCTTAAACAACATCAAGGTCGAAGATCCATAAGCACATAATAATTCCTAATAATATAATGAGAAATGATATTTGTACAACCACTTTGTAACAACTTTTAGACAACCTTCTCTCTCATACTCACATTATATTCTTACTCTCTCTCTTCCTTTTTCTCTCTCCATTGTTTTTGACCAATGAAAAGAGAGAAAAGGAAGGTTGTCAAGGTTGTACCAAATGGTTGTTCAAATATCATTGTTGTAATATAATTCATTACCTATGAAGCACAGCGCGGACACGGACAACAGACACGACAAGGACAAGCCGACACCGCTGATAATTTGAGAAAATCACATAATTCAGTGTAATTATATGTGTAAGAGTGTTTGTGCTTCATAGTTCATTACAAACAAGTTGATACTCATGAAACAACAAAAACCTAGAAAATGCGCAATTAAAATTAAGTTCCACTCACAAAAAGTTGATCAATTAAATTAAGCTTAATTGCACTTTTGGACCCCTATCTTTCCAAAAGTTGCGGTTATGGACCCTAACTAATTTAAATACAAAACAGCCCCTATGTTTTGATTCTTTGGCAGTTTTGGACCCCCAGTCCATTGTTGACTCGGTCAACACTGACGTGGCACCCTAAGTGAGGTGCACGTGTCAATTTTATTTTATTTTTTTGTCTTAGGGGTCCAAAACTGCTAAAGAATCAAAACATGGGGTATTTAAATTAGTTAGCCGCATCTTTTGGAAAGATAGGGTCCAAAATTGCAATTAAGCCATTAAATTATTACGAAAAAACAGAGCATCAGAATCTCAAAATTAAACTCTAACAATTGGACTCACAGCATTGAAGATCCATAAGCACCGAAAATATTGATAAAAATAACAAATTCATGAACTGTAAACAAGAAAAACCTCAAAAAGCCGGCATAGAAATTAAATTGAGAGAATGAAAACCTCGAAATGAAACCCTTACTTGAAGTGTTGAAGGGAGAAGCGATCGATGGATCGCCAGAAGGAGGAGAACATGGTGACGGTGAGAAGAAGAAAACGATAAAATGGAAGAAGCGGTGTTTTGCATTTTAGAATGGAAAAGGAAAAAGGTTTTGAATTTGAGTGTTTGGTAGTGAAGTGGTAACAACCATTCAACCACCTTTCAATGTTTGAAACTTGTCCTTTCAAAAAAAAAAATGTTTGAAACTTGTAAGTGTGTAATTTATCCATGCATAGAGCTACGTGCCGGGAGTGTTATGCTGGTAGGGGTTCAAACTCGACTTGATGTATTCTCCCTATCAAATGAGTTAAGCTCATATTATTGTATTATTGGTATAACTGAAAAATATAAACCATAATTGTTACACCCAAAAGCCTCAATCCATAAACATCCATACTTATAGCTAAAGCAAATAAATAATTTAAATTAATAAATAAAATAATAAAATATAAACTCGTACAAAAAAAAATATTGCTTATAATTTACCCACATTAGTCAATAAACAAAAACAAACATATGAACACAAAAGTGCGCGTCTGAACGCTGGTATATATCAATTAATCCAATTCTTTGAAATATAAATCAATCCAAATAAATTTGATGATATGGACTTTTATGCAATAATAATGTAAACCATTTTTTCACATGCATTCAAAAAAAATCACACCATAAAGTATATATTTTTTAAGATAGATCCTAAAATAAAAGTTAGGTTGTAAATGAAGTTGCGTATCTTTAATTTTAATTATATTTAGTTTTCTCACGATTTATTATAGGATGGAAAATTCAAATAGTGTCTGAACAAAACAAAGAAAAAATACAAAGGATGCATTTTGCTCATTAAATTACCTTTTCTTCAACCATGTCATTGCTATACGAAGTATACCAACCAACGTTGTAGATGACTAATCAACTAAGGAAGTCAGACTAAACAATTTTAGTTGGCTATCCACATTAAATGACATTAATATTTGACCTAAAAGTTTTTTTTTGAATAAATTTGACCTTATAGTTAAATTTTAACAATTTCAAAAATTACAACCTTTCTTTGATGAAGTAAAAAATTACAACTTTGACCGTTGATTTTTCATAATTACAAATTGTTACGATTTTGACCGTTGATTTTTCATTCAATGATAAGAATTTTCCACATTTCCAATGGGCGGAGCCCATGTTTTCAATATTCGATAAAACTATTATAAATATCATGACACATTGTTGGTCTCTTTCTCAAAAAATAAATCATACCTCCAATTACAGCAGACAATAAACATATACCCTCATCTACCTCCCCAACTTCAAATAATGTATCCTTAGATAACAAATCAGTGAGTTTTCCACACTCTCAAATAGCCCATATCTTGTGGTTGGAGTCAAGAGAGGTTATATGATTTCTCACACCACGTCCAACAACAACAACAATGGAAATATGATGGTATTATCTTTAGCACAACCATCTTCTAGTGGGTATGTTGATCTCCCTCTAGAACTAACGCAAAACATTACCTCATCCTCTTTAGAAAAAAATCTGGGGGTAGGCCTTCTGGATCTAAGAACAAACCCAAACCACCTTTCATTTGTAATGACATGTGGCTTAGGTTTGTTCTTAGATCCAAGAGGCCTACCCCCGAATTTTTTTTCAAAGAGTGTGTGATAATA
The DNA here is from genome assembly GCF_003473485.1 of Medicago truncatula. Classification (NCBI taxonomy): domain Eukaryota; kingdom Viridiplantae; phylum Streptophyta; class Magnoliopsida; order Fabales; family Fabaceae; genus Medicago; species Medicago truncatula. The sequence continues at coordinate 28,986,367 of NC_053042.1, read as the reverse complement.
TTATCCCTTGGTTATAGAGGGAGATCAACATTCCTACTAGAGGATGGTTGTGCTAAAATATAGCACCAACAACTTTCATTTGTTGTTGGTGGTGGTGATGGTGTGAGAAATCATATACCTTCTGTTTGCTCCAACCATGACAGAAGAGCTATTTGAGAGTGTGGAGAATCTTACTGATTTGTTATCTTAACAACCCAAGGAAACATAACATAAAACAACGAGAAATAATTTCTTCTTCGTTGCAGAACGAAGACGTTGTCGTTAGATGAACTCCTTAATAACATAAGATTCTTCTAGGGAGAAATACTTGTGACAAAATTATCATAAGAAGAATTGTACACTAATCGAGAGATGTAATTTCCAAATCAACAACCATGATTGTTGAGAATTTTTTTATATAATGTAAGATAAGACACAATTGTCTAAAAAGCACATTATGCATGTTTTCATGTTAGTTTATGCAGCATACTAGTATACCTAGAAATTGGAATCTTTTTCATTGATAACGAATAACAAATTAAAACACACTTATGGTTTGTTTGATGCACATGATACAATAAAGGTATGATAAGGAGTATGATAAGAATATGATATGATATGTAATCAATGCATCGAAAATTGAAATATTTGACTTTTTTATGAAATAATTTCTTCTTTTAGAATCCTTAAAGAGTGTCATGGAGACACTCGCTAACAAGACCATAATTTTAATTTATAAACAATTTTGAGATGTATAACTTACACTTACAACATCCAGGGTCGTTCCTAGAGTTTTACGGGCCTTAGGCATAATATGAAAGAAGGTCCCTAACATAATACATCATAATTCTTTTTAGCTCACTGTTGTGCTTTTTTAGCTCTTCATTTCGTTTTTCTATTTCACTTTTCACTACCAAATAAATGTTTTTTAGACAACATCTGAAAATAAATTAAATACTCTCTATGTTCACCAAAACAAAATAAAATATCGTAAAAGTAGAAAAAAAAATAGCACATGCGAAGTAGACTGAAATTTTAACACCTCATTTTCAACTAAAATAGAATTTGCTTTGTTATGAAAATTATCCCAATTTCTTGGATAATAAATACCGTCAATATTTTTAATATTAGTGAAGCACATTATTAGGAACAAAGGGCCCAAAAAAATATCACCAATTTCTTCGATGATAAATTTTCGAGCATATTATTAAGATCAACCAATTTTTTTTATAGGAGGGTGTATATATAAATATTTGTGCTGCATGGGATATATATAGCAAATCTCTCTAAAAAGGCCAAAAACATTAACAGATTTCAGCCCATTACTATATCATGTCAAAATCCTAAACCCTAAACTCCTAAACTTTTCAGAGAATTTTGCTATACATATCCCCCAAAATCCAAATATTTCTATTCTTCCAATTTTGTAAAAAAAAATTGATATCATATATCGTAAGTTGTTATAATTTTATAACATTATTAAAAAAGGTTTCTCTTCAGGTTTGTTTTCGTCGCTTATTTATTTTATCAGAAAATAAATTATTGACAATTATAACAGCCCGATTTTCGCTATAATTATTTTTAATTGTTTAATATGTGTTTATTTGTGCTTGTGTGTGATTATTTATCATTGGATGCATTTTAATGGGCTTCAGTACAAAAAAAGTATTTTGGTCATTTTATGAGTAAGGGTAATTTAGTAATTTCATGGTGATGATTATTTTTTAGTGTTTCAAGTGGGAACCATTATTTTATTTAGTTACTAGTGTGGTAATTCGTTGTGAGCCGGTAAGTGGTCTTTGTTATTATTTTACCGTTAAGTGAGTAGAAATATTTTTGAATTAGTGAATGAGTGAGTTAAGCTCACTAAGGCAATAAAGGGTTAAGCCCATTTGAGAGAAGCTTATATAAGTTCTAGTCTTTAGAGAAAAATAGGTTTTCATTCATTTCATAAAAATTTGAGAGAGGTAGAGAGAGAAAGTTCAAGAGAATGAGCAAAAGGTTTAGAATGGAGAAAGCTTGAAGAACCAAGAAGTGATAGAGATTCTAGGAGCTAAATTGAAGCTTTTGCTAGGATTATTGCTTATTGAGGTAAGGGGGTTAGATTTCAATCATAATCACTTAGTTGTAATCTTTCCCTATCTATGCATAAGTGCTTATTTGAATAAGTGATTATTTTGCACTTAACTGTTGAAATTCGTGCTCTTGTTATGATGATATGTTTGAGTACATGAATTTGGTGATAATTGAATTGTTGTTGATGAAATTGCATGTCCATAATATGAGAAAATGATATATTGTGAATTGTGTTCTAATTGTTGAATTGTGTTATGTTGTTGTTGATTTGTGATGAGATTCATGTTTAATTGATGTTGTTGTTAAAAGATATTGTTGATGATTTATAGCTTGGGTGTTCATAATCATGAGTTTGTGATGTGAATTAAGTTGTTGTTGTTGGTTTTGTGAAAATGGGTTGATTTGGTGAATCGTGTTTGAATGACATTTGTTTTCATGTTTAATGTGTTCTTGAAAGCCCTTTTAAGTTCTAAAACCTATAAACAATCTTTGGAAACATATTTGGACGTTGGGAGATCAAAATTGGGAATTTTAGGTGAAAAAGGGTTGGAACCCAAAAGTTTTGGAACATGATATTGTGATGAATACATGTGTGTCGATTGAATTGTGAATGTTGTTGGTGAATGCGTATATGCGAAGTAATGGCAATTTGTTGATAATCACATACATGCTAAATGAATGGTGATGATGTAATTGTGGGGTGAACATATGCATTATTGTCGAGTCATATGTTCATGCATACATGGTTGAAGTTGATGGATATTATATCTGTGTTGGTGATATTGATGATGTTTTTGTTGCATCATGAGTTGACGACTTTGTCATAGTTGATGGTACTGTGTACATATAGAAGTCGCGTCTAAGTGCATAACATATCTTAGCATGGGTCCTAGTTGTGTTTGTACTTGGTGTTTGTTGTGATAAATGGTCTATGTATTTATGACATGGTGGATTGTTTGTGTTGTTGAATATTGTTGGAATTGAATTATCCGTTGTTCTATTAATTTAAATTTAATTCCATGAATATATGTTCTCAATTGTTTATGTTGATTATGATTGATGTGAAGCTTACCCCTAGTGGTTTTGACCGCCAACCTGTTTGTATGAATGGATAGACGGAGTGCAGGAGTAGTTTGCTTTTGGTGAGTGCTTGGATAGCGGGAGCTAATCTCCGTTATCATTTCTTGGAGTCTTAGATTTAGGCTCTGACTAGGACGTTGGTCATTATGTCTTTGTTGGATTTATTTATTATTGAGAATTTACCCATATTGTCGGGATTTGGAGAATTTATATGATGATGTATTTTGATCTCATGGCATGAAAATAAAACAACTATTTCCCATCCCGTTACATATCAGAGCCCTAAGACACTTGAGCCACCACTTCTACTATTCTGGATCACCTGCAAGTTACCCATACGAAGGGCAACATTTTCAAGCCGAAGGGGTGAGATTCACAAACAACAATAATAGATATAAAATTCATCAAATGAATCTAACACCCTAAATATCAACAATACTTCCATATAAATATATCTTTCATGATCAACATCATTATCATCATATTCAACTTCAATCAATAGTAGGAACTACTACTCAACCATCGACAACGACTCATGCAATGACATGACAACACTGCTAAGACTCAACAACAAAATGCGACAATGCTCAATGCATGTGGTACCATTTAACGCGTTTGAATGACAAAGCATTCCAGGGCATGAGCCCTCTCCGATTTGAATGGTTAAAGCATTCACAGGGCATGAGCCCTCACCAATTGAATGAACTAGCATTCACTGGGCATAAGCCTTCTCCAATTGAACGACAAGGCGTTCCAGGGCATGAGCCCTCTCCACTTTATGTTTATGCAATGAATTCCACTTATGTATATCAACATACAACTCAACGACAACATGATCTACAACAACTACTACTCAACAGTGCATGTATATGAATATGACTTACACCTCCAACACTTCAACTAGTGATACTTCAACCTTTGAAATGTAATTCAACAACATGTATAATTTATTTAAATATAAATATACAAAACAGCCATCAACAATTCATCATACATAATTCAACAGCTCCAGTAAAATAACACAGTTAATTATAATCATTGTCCTACACAAGAGTTTATCCAACAGTATTCAATTACATAGCAAACAACTTCAGGTATTGAGCAACTCGCCTCGCGAGCACATCTGCTCGCTATGGCGAACTCAAGGAATGGGCTACTCGCTATGGCGAGTACGAGGCGAACGAGAAAAAGGGTGCTCTCGGGAGTTTTGACATTTTTCTCACTAAATCTTCATTTTTGAGCTCCCTAATCATCTTTTTAATCTAAAAATTGTTCCAGTCCTCTCTAAAAACATCCAGGCACTCAAAACTATCCAACTTACACCTTATAACAACAATTTGAAAATCCAGATTCCTCACTCACCTACTCGCCATGGCGAGTGGTTTTGCTCGCGAGGCGAGCTATGAAGTTGCTTACTCGCGAGGCGAGACAAGCTACTCGCGGGGGCGAGCAATGAAGATCTGTACGGGCAGAATGCAGGTTTTTCCCAAAAATCCCAATTTTCTCAATTTCACTCCCCAAAACCGATTACAGATGTATAATAATTTTCTATATGCAACCTGAACATATTCTAACATCATTTACAAGGTTTCTACACTCCTTCAATCCAAAAATCAAAGAATTAGAATCTAGAACCCAAATTCCCAATTACTACTAGAACTATGCTAAACCCAAAATCAGAATCACATAACCGTTATTATTGAGAGATAGTCTCACCCTTACCTTAATTCAGACGAACAACGTTCTACAATCTCTCCGGTCCTTCTCTTGGCTCTTCTTGGCTCTTCTCCATTTTTCTCCCAAAAGCTCTGTTTGTACGTAAAACAGTTTCCTAACTTCTCCCCTCTTCTTAACTTCCCCAATTATAACACTTAACTCCTACTTAATTCCCTTAATTAAAATATAACCTCCAAAACTCCAAATAATTCTATTTCTCACATTATTCTATTAAATACTAAAATAAATCATTTAATGAAATATAACACACCACATAATTCAACAATAATTATTTAAAATCATATAAAAAGACTCTAAATAAATCAGAAATAATATCCGCTGCGACTGTTGAGAATTTTTATATATGCATGTTGATTTAGTTTTCGTTGAAGACGTAGCGTCTATTTCTTGAATAAATATTTTATTCGCGTGTTTTATCGCTTTAATAGAAGTAGGGCGTTACAACAGTGGCACAAATGTTTGATTTGGGGTGGGATGTAGGAGGGGAGGCGTGGAAGTAGAGGAGGAGGTTGCGAGCATGGGAGGAGGAGATGTTAGAGGAGTGTAGGTTGTTATTACTGACTGTTGAGCTGCAGGGTAATGTTGATGATGCATGGTCCTGGATACCTGATCCAGGAGTTGGTTATACAGTTAAAGGAGCCTATCTTACGCTTACAGGTGGGGCGGTTACTGCTCCTAATAATGCTTCGGTACTTGCGCCACTTCTTTGGAGGAAAGATGTCCCTTTAAAAGTCTCTATTTTTGGTTGGCGCCTTTTTCGGAATAGATTGCCTAAGAGAGCTAATTTATTTCGAAGGGGGATTATTCAGCATGATGCTCAGTTGTGTATTGTCAGTTGCGGAGAGATCGAGTCGGATATTCATCTTTTCTTGTCTTGTAGCGTGTTTGGACAGGTTTGGCAGCTTGTTCGACATTGATTGGGAGTTTTTACAGCAGATCCCTTAACCATTACCGACCATTATCTTCAGTTTGGTACTTCCTCAGGTCTTGCAAATTCGCAGCGTTCTTTTATGCAGTTAATCTGGTTCGGAAGCACTTGGTTAATTTGGAAGGAAAGGAATGCTAGAATTTTCTTTCCAAAAGAGAGCACACCTTATCATCTCTTGGGAAATATCAAGCTTCTTTCCTTTTGGTAGTTTAAAGCACATTTTACTGTTTATCATTATAAGTTCCATGGTTGGTGCCATAACCCATTTTTAAGTTTGGGGACCGACTATTGCTTTTATTTTGTTTCAGACTCTGATGTGATTATTGTCTATCCTCTTTTGCACACCTTGTGTTAGAAGGATAGGTCGTTGGGTTTAATATATTCCATTTTGATTTGTTAAAAAAAATATTATTAAAAATCAATTTTTAAATATCTATTTTTTCAAAGAATATTTATGACATTTTAATAACTTACGATAAAATCGGTCTCAATATTGAGTACATGTAAAAATTTAAACAATTAGTTACCCGTGTGAATATACACACATATATTCTCTCAAAAAAAAAAATACACACACATATAAATTAAAAAATTAGATACACATGTTGATATATGAGTAAAAATATAGAGATTTGTATAAATAAAAAGAATTAGTCACCCTTTTAATATATGAGTAAAAATATAAACACACATATAACTTAAAAAATTAGATACTCATGTTGATATATTAGTAAAAATATAGAGACATTTTTTTTAAATAAAAAAAACAAATTAGTGACCCATCATATGTATGAGGAAAAAATTAGAGACGTGTATAACAGAGTTCAGTCATAAATTTTAGTCCCGTGTTCTTTTATATTATATCAATCACAAATTTTGGTCATGTCTTATTTTATTTCAATCAATCCCAAATTGAGAGCATGTGTATTATATATTTACCGGTTACAAATTACCAGTCACAAGTCAATCCAAACCTACCTCTCTAATTAACCAGATTGACTATATAAATTTGTCATCATCTTAAATAAGAATTATATAATTTGAGATTATCCATTGACATAAACACTTACGAGATTGTTTTAAAAAGTCTATAAAAAACACTTACTTTTTCTATCCTTATATCTAAACACCCTTTTATTAAAGGCAAATGGTGCTTACAGGGACGGAGGAGTATATGATAAGAGATTAATTCTGACTATAGAAGATTAAAAGTCGAGGCTAAAGATTCTTAAGGCTAAATGTAGCATTTTTTTTTTTTCCATTAGTATACCCTTATTTATTGAATTTCATCCAACTTAACTACTTCACTAACTACAATTAATAAAGGATGTTTTAGTAAATAATACATAGTCTGTACCAAGATAATGTGAAATTGAAAATTGTATAACAATAAGATTGCAATTAATCAGTGTAGAAACTGAACTTATTTTCATCCACTGTACTAAGCTTAATCCACAAAACCATCTTTGAACAATGTAAGCCAACCCTCGATATTACGACAAAGCAAGAAAAATGTGAACCAACAATCAAATTACAATACAAAAATATTCGGAATTATGTGTCCAGGAATTGAGGAATTGAGGTTAGAAGATATCGGTTTTCTCGAGTATGATTTTGCAAGTGTTCAAGTTCTGCTGGATTCATGTGTCCAATTTGCAAAGCAAAAATATCTGGTCAAAGCAATGTGTTGCAAAACAAAACTCATTTATAATTTTCAAATGTCTTGATTAAATACTCTCAAACTTACTTATAAAAAAACTAGTAGTTAAATTATCAATAACGAGTCAACCAAAAATATTTAATATCTATGTTGTTACTGTAAGAAATATTTTCAATTTTCATGAGTGAGTTAAACCGAAGAACATAGAAGATGAAGAACATTAGGCTCCATTGTTTCAACAACTCTCTCCCATTCAAAGCTTCAATTTGAAGAGGAAAGATGATCGTGCTTGGATTTATTGCCGCATATATTTAAGGTTTAGACCTTAGGGAGGGTTCAATTAGAACGAGACTAGTTTATAGTTTTTAAAATAAACGAGTAAATTACACTTCACTCATTTCTTATGTTAAAATATAGGTTAAATTATATTTTTGGTCCCTTAACTATTTAGGTAGTATCGTTTTGGTCCTTAACTAAAATTCGATTTAGTTCGGTCCCTTAACTTCTCCATGTTACACATTTTGGTCCTTTCCGTTAGTTTTAATTCAAAAACGTTAAGTTTTCTTCATCTTCTTCTCCACTTTTTCATTTTCATATCATCTCCATCAACCTTCAACAACAAGAATCCCAGAAAAATTCCAGAAGAAAATGAAGAAAACCTAATGTTTTTGAATTAAAACTAACCGAAAGGACCAAAATGTGTAACAGAGAGAAGTTAAGGGACCAAAATAAATCGAATTTTAGTTAAAGGACCAAAGCGATACTACCTAAATAGTTAAGGGACCAAAAATGCAATTTAGCCTAAAATATACACTTATCTTCCCTCTTATTCAAAAGATAATAGAAAAATATTTCACTCTCATCCTTTGAGAGAAGCTTGAATTACATTCCTCTTGTGTTAAAATCTACACTTTACTCCCTCATTAATTTTTTTGTTATTTCTAATAATCTAGCAAAAAAATAATAATCTAATACACTTTGAATAAAAATAGTATTGCGAGTCCATTTTAATAGAATTAAAATTATAAAAAAAATTTGTTCACAATTTCATTAACATGTAGTTTTAAACTCTATTATAAATATGAAACAATCCAAAATAAAATAAAAATATGCAAAAAAATTACTAAAGTCATTAAATATGGTTATTTAAAAGTGAATTTTATACTTCAAATTATAAAATTAATAACAAAATATTTAAATTTAATTATCATTGACATTTAAATTATAAAGAAACGAATTTATTTATTTATTTATTTATTGACAAATTATTTTATGAATTTATTTATTTTTAAATGGTAATTCAAAATAAATTTTTATATATTATAAAAATATTTATTTATGTTAAAATAGATTAAAGTGTGGTGCATATTTAATTATTAAAGGAGATGATTATAATTCAAGCATCTCATAGAGGAGGGGAGTATAGATTTTACTTTTCAAGGGAGGTTAGTGTATATTTTAGAGTAAATTACACCACCCTCTTTTGAGAGTTGAAGAAGGTACACATTCCCCTCTCTTTATAATTATAAAATACTATTTTCTCATCATTTTATAACCTTATGTTAATTCTTTAGAATAAGGGAGGGGACGGAGTATTTGGAAATATGAGGGGAGTAGTGAAATATTATAATTTTTTAAGGAGGGGAAGTGTATTTTACTCTATATTTTGACAAGTGTTTAACTTACTATATTAAGACAATTTTTTTTAAGGATTCCTCAAACAATCCTTTCAAGACCCTTGTTAGCCATGACTCAAAGGGGTACTTCAATATCCTTTGATGGCCTTTGATAGTTTCCTTCCTTCCACAACTTCATGTTGTAGTAACTTAACCATTAAAGCATCTTGTATTTCTCATTCATCAAGCTCTGGTTCCTTCCATGTATTGGGAAACTTATCTTATTTTTGTTTCTCATTCATCAAGCTCAGCTTTCACCATTTTGTATGGTAAAATAAATTCAGTGGACGAAAATTTATGAAACCACTACGTGGGAGGCCATGAATGTTGAAACCTACAATCATTTTTTAACAATTTTTGTGATAATTTTCTATCTCATACTTTTATTGTAATTTTAGTGTCGTTTTCATTCTTTCTCTATTGTTTTTGTCCGACAAAAAGAGAGAAAATATTGTCACGAAAATTGTTTAAAAATGATTGTACAATACCATTCCTCATATACTTAATTATATAATATATTGACTTCTTTGAGTGAAATTACATATTATCTTCTGGCATGTGTTTTCTGTATTTTTTTTTTTTTTTTTGTGGTGGCTAGGATTTGAACCCTAGACCTTGCATATTTTATGCATTGTCCATACCAACTGAGCTAAGCTCACAAGGACTTCTCTATATTTATATAACATGCGTCATGTGGCCCTACCCTGGATTAGCAATAAAATTAACAATAAAATAGAGCCATTAAATCGATTCTACTCTACATTATCTATGATGCTTCACCTTCAAGTTAATTAACAAAGCTTCCACCATTTTGTATGAAATAAAGTCAATGGCTGAAATTTAAGATACCACTATGTAGGAGGCCATGAATGTTGGAACCTAATTAAATCATATATTATATCTACTGGCATGTGTTCTTAGTGTTTATATATTTAACTTTAGTAAAACATGAATGATTTAATTCTAGATTTAAATATGTTTTTACGATGCCGAATATACCATATGTTAATCAAAGTTCTGAGTTCGAAACCAATCTTAAGCATGCAACAACGTTAAAACTTTTAATGAGAGTTTGCCGTCTATATGAGTCTCACAAGGTTCGAAGGATTAGTCTTGTATTTGCATGCGCTTGAGGGATTAGTCTTGTATTTGCATGCGCGGAGGATACCCAATTTACAAAAAAAAAAAATATATCATATGTTATTTTCACTTTTTTTTAATCCTTGCAAATTCACTTTTTTTTGCTTATGATTCTTTCTGGTTTTCTTATTCATATGCAAGTTGTTTACGTTGGAATTAGTTTTTTAATATCCTTCTAATATTAATTTTAGTCCTTATACCGACAAAAGTATTGAAGGGACTAAAAATAAATAGTGTATATATTAGACGGAAAAATTCTATGGTGAACCAATTTTAAATTAACTTAAAAAAAGGTTTAATATATAGCAATTTTAGCCCCCTAACTTTTCCAAAGTTGTGATTTTGGCCCCTAAGAAAAAACTACAAATCCGCACCCCAAGTTTTGTACCTGTGGCAGTTTTGGCCCTCAAGATCAATTTTGACCCGGTCTACACTGACGTGGCACCCTAAGTGAGGTGCCACGTGTTATTTACTACTTTTTTTGGCCTTAGGGCCAAAATTGCTACAGTTGTAAAACTTAGAGGGCGGTTTTGTAGTTTTTTTTCTTAGGGGTCAAAATCGCAACTTTATGAAAGTTAGGGGGCGAAAACTGCTATTAAGCCTAAAAAAAATTGCAAGGGCCAGAATCAAATACATGTATATTTCCAAGTATTAATTAAAAAACAATTTTTAAAGGGACAATACTTTTTTTCAAAAAGCTCATTTAACTATTAATTAAAGACCGATTGTATCGGTATACTTGAATATATATATATATATATATATATATATATATATATATGAGACAAGATCCGTTGACACCAAATCTGATCCGTCCATTTAACTAATCTAATGGTGTTTAATTATTCCCTAAATTGCTAATGTGAGGTGAGTCTCATACTAGTTGTAACCATTCTTAATCTCTGCCTAATTATTCCCTAAATTTTCTACAGCATCTCTTTGGAGGCACACCAACGTCTATGAGATATTTCTCTTTCGAAAGAATTAATCAATTCTACTTTGTAAGATTTAACTTTGGAGGCCAACAATAATTCATATTCTTCTTTATCGGTGGTGTGGTGCAGCAGCCTGGATCAATTCAATATTTGATTGCAAAAAAGTTATAATTTGTATTATTATTGACATGTGATAACACCATCGATTCAATTAAATAGTTAAATTTAATTAAGGAACATGGGATCTATGAGAAGGAATCTGCATTCATGTTTTATTGCTATAGAAAACAACGTATTCAGTTTATATTTTATTTCTATGATTGTGTTTATATTAAATCCGTTTGTATGCTATGATCAATTGGTATTTGATTGTGTGGAAGAACAAAGATGCCAGACCTAGGGAGGAAGAAGAAGATGAGAGTGTGATATGTTTTTCTTTGAAGAGTCCACACCTTAACAATCAAGTAAATAAATGTGGGCCATTAAGATCAAAACAAAGAATGGTTAGGATTTGGTGTCAACGGATCCTAACTCATGTGGCCCTATCTTGGATTAGCAATAATATTAACAATAACATAGAGCCATAAAATCGATTCCATTCTACGTTATCTATGCTGCTTCTCTTCATTTTCAAGTTAATTAACAAAGCCTCCACCATTTAGAGGTAGTGTTTAGTTATTTTATAATTTTTTTTTGCATGTGATCAATATGTCTGTATTTTTTATTTTTTGTCAACGATTTTATTTTTATAACATTCACATATAAATTTAGATAAACATGAATGGTTTCTTATACATGCAAATTAATAAATGCCCAATCTACTCTTAAAACAAGTCTATAAATAGATGTTTTGAACTATGCAACAATTGCAAAACAAATACACAAAGATATATCAAATACATCAACATTGATACTTCATACTTGACAAACTATGAAACCTATATTGGTAACCACCCTTTCTTTTCTCCTCTTTGCCCTAACCACCAACTTTCCAATAGCATTTACACAAGATGTTGAACAAGTAAAAGATACAGATGGAAACTTCGTTGTTGCTCATGGGAAATACTATCTTTATCCAGCTAGTGGAACAACAGGTGGTGGAGTGAAGCTTGGCATGCAAGGAAATCAATGGTCTTCGATCGTATTTGAAGACGAAGACACTTTTCTAGTGTCTGAACGTAGCAAGGGTACTCAAATGGCGGTATTTGATTATTATGATTTGGAGTAGACACTCCATCACAAGGATTTGAAGTTGTTTTATCCGATTCACAAGTTGCTGAATCCTACAAGTGGGTGATGGATAATGAAATAGGACAAATACCCTATATAGGTATTAAAGGTATTAACGACAATAGGACTTTCATAAATGGGTGGTTTATAATTCAGAAACATGGTTCTGGATACAAGCTTCAATTCTGTCCCATCTCTCAAGTTTGTGTTGATATTGGGAGGAAAAAATTTGATGGTGAAGATGTTTGGCGTCTGGTCCTAAATACATTAAATATTGAAGATATCTTTGAATTTGTATTTGTCCGAGCTACTGCTTAATAATAAGTTATATATAATGTAATAATTGCTCTATATAGGTTTTGCATGTTAGAACCATGCAGCCTAAAGAGTAAAACTATAATTGGGATTTAAATTGTATTTATCCTCTCTTAAATAAAAGAACTTTGGTTTGTTTATTTTAATTCAAATACTCCTTTGTTAGTTACTATTCTGTTGCTAATTAAGGAGCAAGTTACATGTTTAACTTGGAAGTTACTGTAATTTTATATAAATACTTGATCACCCAATGAAGAAATACTAGCAATTATCCAGAAGTCCTAGCTCAACTGGCAAAATGCTGAAATTGTGCCGGATGCCATGATCGGGGTTCGAACCCCGGTACCTCCACTTGTGTGTGTGAGAGTTTATAATGGCTTTGTCATTTCGTCTATCTACCAAAAAAAAAATACCAGCAATTTAGTTTTCTAAATTCTCTCTATACTCTCCACTTTTTATTTTTCCTTTCATATGAATTATCTCAAGATCTGAGATACAAACTCCAATAGCAATCCAAATTCTTGATGCGCAAACAATCACCAATTTCCTGGTGTTGTAACGGGTTCTAATGAAAACTTCCCGGCACAGTCCCAAATTGACGAGTGATAATTGGGATAGGTGGAGTGTACAGATAAAGGCGTTGTTTGGCTTCTAATAAGTGATGGAAGTAATCACCAATGGTGTTTAAGAGATTGGAGACAATGCAAGAGACGTGGAACGTACAACGAATAGAGAGCAAAATAAAGATTGCAAAGAAACTTTCATGATTTATCAAAGTATTGATGAGGTGAACTTTGATAAGATTTATGTGTGTGTGCATCATCAAAGTTTGTGTGGGATACACTTGAAAAATGTCACACAGGTGGTGACAAAGTGAAGGAGGTGAAACTGCAAGCTTTGAGAAAACAATATGAGCTTCTTCTCATGGAAGATCATGAGAAAGTCATTGATTTTATCACCAAGATTCGTTCTATTATGTATATGTACTAGACTAGATCAACTATCGATTATATATCAAGTGAGATAAAAAAATCGTCAAGTCCCCATTGTTTTTGCTTGATAAAACGGAGGTCAAGTTATCGGTTTTTGCTTAATAAAACGGAGGTCATGTTATCGGTATAACATAGACATAGACTTAACATGTTCGATAGCATGGAGCCATGCAGCAAGTACAAAGCGAACTATTCTTTCGCCTTTTTAACATGGAGTCATGCAGCGAGTACAAAGCAAACTATTTTTTCACCTTTTATTAAAGGATATCGTGTGCTCATTGTTTTGAGTGGCATTCCTATATTTTTTCACCTTTCAAAAGGCCCCTAAAGTTTTAGTCAAATATTTAGTGCTTGTCAATATTTGTAATTTGACAAATTCTACGGTACACCTAACATATTTGAGTGTACCGGTACACCAACCCTTTAATTTTATAGGTAAATGAGTTATTTTTTGAAGAAAACTATTATTTTTTATCATTTATAATTATAATGATTAAATCTTATTCATCAAAAATGTAAACGAAATAATTTTTTTTAATTTGTATCGCTCATAATAAATAACTTTGATTATTTTATACGATAGTATGTAAAAAAATTACTATGATTCTTATAAACAATTAATGATGCGTTTTTCTTCTGAAATCATATTTTCTAAAATATAAATGCCGACAAATAATTATTTATTTCATAAAATTGATCGTTAGTTTATAGATTTATGAAACAAGAGTACCAGTACACCTCAATTTACGAGTGTACTGTGGAAGTTCCCTTGTAATTTATTATGACTTTCCGTTCTTTATATGCCAACTTTACAACCATACGTCAAAGTTGAGCTTCAATATCCTTAGATATATTCTTTGATAATTTCCAACCCACAAATGTTAGAGTACCTTTGCCAATTGTAGCAATTTGCCAATTGTAGCAATTTGCATTTGTCATAAGTCTTCGGTTGTTCTCTAACTATATAATATACATACTTTTCTCTTTCCGTCTAACTCTATAAATAGATTGGAACTATGGCTTTTCCTTTAAGACTATGAAGTTAAAGTAACATCTGGAGTTTATGATCCAGAGCAATTCTTATATGGGTACAAACCCAAATCAAATTTATTTGGGCACACATACACAAATGTAAAAAAATTAGAAGAGAAAATATTTAATCACAGTATTTAAATCTATTCTCTTTTAATTTTTTTCAATTGTGAGTGTGTGTCAAAATAAAATTAATTTAGGGTTGTGTCCAAGTTAGAATTGCCTATGATCCATGGATTCCATTACATCCTAGAACCAGCCCAAAACCAAAAATACTACAAATACATGTTAACATGATAATACATAGATATAAACAATTTCTTAACCAGCCCAAAACCAAAAATACTATCAAATTACCAACATCCTAGAACTGAAACCCGAAGTGCCACCAAAACTTATGCAGAATCCTGTTAATCACATATATTTGTCAACATTGTTGTTGCCGCATTTTTTGAGTCACGCCGTTGTTTGAACTGTCATATTCATCTGCTATGCAAGATCTCGAAATGCGGCTTATATAGTTTCGATCAAACTTAGGTTCAATCTTTTAAAAGGAAGTTCCACAATATGAGCATACCACTATATCCAAGTATTCAAATCTAATGATTTTGGATTACTGTTAATGGCATGTCAATGTTTTGTCATTACTTGAACTGCAAGAAAACATGTCAAAATCTTGTTAATCTGTGTAAAGTTGATGTGGTTCAAATAAGTGAAACAAGAGAAATCTTGTTAATCTTGTTAATTACAGCTTGATTGGAAAAGCTGTAATTACAATTTCATTTAATGATTTAAAAGACTTTGCTTGTGAATGATGTTGAAAAGTATTTTCCAATAAGCTTATATAACATACCTAACTATAGATTGATTGATTTCTCAAATATTTTATGTTTGTAACTTTGACTAGTGTTTAACTTACTATATTAAGACAATTTTTTGTTATGGATTCCTCAAACAATCCTTTCAAGACCCTTGTTAGCCATGATTCATAGGGATACTTCAATATCCTTTGATGGCTTTGATAGTTTCCTTCCTTCCACAATAGTATGTTGGAGTACCTTTAACAATTGAAGCATCTTGTATTTCTCATTCATCATGCTTTGGTTCCTTCCATATATTTGGGAAACTTACACTACAAGAAGTCTCCAAATTACTAACCAATCCAAAATTGCATTACTGGGGATTCATCCACTTCATTTTTCGGCATTTATGATGGCCATGGAGGTTAAATATGCTTATTTGGAAGGATGTCGTTTAGTACAAAAATTATGTGTTTTTTTTAATCAACAATATGTTCACACAAATTGCATTAGTGGGGATTCATCCACTTCATTTTTTTTAATTATTTTATGAGAAATGCTAGCAACACACACTTTTCACTTTTTAATTAAAATTTACATGGATCCCACCAAATTTATACCGGTCCCATGTAAATTTTAATCAATCAAAGAAAGTATAAAATATGTACTTTTACTTGTAGCAGAGGCCAGAGAGTGAGTACATTTTATCCATGTTCTATTTGTGAATAATATTTTCCCCTACCTATCCTACATATAGAATTGTATTCCACCAAATTTATACCGGTCCCATGTGAATTTTAATCAATCAAAGAAAGTATAAAATATGTACTTTTACTTGTAGTAGAGGCCAGAGAGTGAGTACATTTTATCGATGTTCTATTTGTGAATAATATTTTCCCCTACCTATCCTACATATAGAATTGTATTCCTTGTATAGCTGTTTCTTGACCTTGGTTCCAACTTATTGATTTTACTTTCCATGTAGTTCAATATCCTATTTATCCGGTCTTCTAGATAAAGAAGATAGGTCAGTAAGAATTGCTGCTGGTGAAGCACTGGCTCTAATTTTTTAGATTGGAGTTATCGATAGATTTTTGACTGAGGCCAATAATGCAATTGATGTAACTCAAGAAGAGAGTAAACAACAGGAAAATTACATATTCTTACAAGGATTAAAAGGAAAAGTGATAAATCAATACAAAAATATTTCTGTAGAAGCTGGTGGAAAAGGTTCTGCCAAGAAAGTTCTTAGTAGCTGGAGATCATCAGGAGGGAGATTACGATCGAATTTGCACGAATATTATGATCATTACGAGGGAGATAACGATTATCAAAATTATATATTTTTGTGTTTTTTGCTTCAACTTTTTTCTCTCTTAAAAAACAAATTAAAACAAACTCTCTCGATAAAACATACTAACTTAATCCTTTTTTAAACAAGAAACAAACTTAATCTTAAGTCCAATCATAACAAATTTTCCTATAGTTCAACTGCTAAATAAAGAGTTAAAAACAATTTACAATGTACTATATGGGTCAGCTTTGGGGGCCTCGACGGGAGTCTCTTTTTTGTGGTGCTTTGGTTAGCCGCCGCCGTTTTTCTCTGAGAACAGACGTGAAGCTCTCCTTGTGCCTCTTCCTTTCAGTTCGCTGGCCGTGGTTTGCTTTTTTCAGTTCGCGTTCACTGTTCACGGTGGTTGTGGTCGTGGGATCGCTTTGCTGTTGTCGATGTAGTCTTGTAGCGGCGGAGGTTGCCTTGGTCACCATTGTTTTTATTTTGTTTTCTTTCATTTTCTGTTCTATTTTAGGAATTTGAGGATGGGTGTAGTTTTGTTCCAGATTCCGTAACTTTGTTTGAAAATCTTTTATCTGGTTTACTGGATTTAGGATCTGTTTCTAAAGTTTCTGATGCCCGAAAGGGTTAGGTGCGTAGAAGCTCCGTGTTGACGGTAGTTGTCGTTTGTCGTTCCTTAGGAATTGTATTGTATCTGCTGCGGTGGCTTCGTGCGTCGTCGGTGGACTGTGTTCCGTCGTTTGTTCATCCCTCAATCTGAACAACGTTCGGATTGGTTCGGCCCGAAAGGGCGTTTGTGATTTGTTGTTTAGGGAGTTGTTGGAACTTGAATTGTTTCTCTGTTGGCAGACGATTCATACGCCTATTCAAATGCTCTAAACACTAGCTCTACGTTTTTTTGCAATTCAGTTTCGCGTCCATACGTTGTGTGCTGAATTGTCCGTGGTAGCTGATGTTTTGAGTTTTGCCATTTAACCTTTAGGATTGTTTCTTTGAGATTTACTGGGTCAGGTCCATGCCCCCCCAATCATGTACTTCCTCTTTATTTTAATCTTATTTTCTATTTTGCTTAAAAAAAATTGACCCGTAAAAACACAGTTTTGCCCCATCTTAATATTTTGACACTTCAACATATATTTATCTTTTCGTGTCTTTTGTAACAAAAGATCTTATTTAGCTGAGAGAAAACTTAATTTTCAAAAGATTGATGTGCTTTTGTAACAAAAAATTCCTTTTATATTGATGTCTCTAAACAAACTAAATAATTTTTTTCAAAATGATTTTATTACGATAAACAAACACAACACATATTATGTTTTTTTTTATAGAAATTTTAAAAAAATCTTTAAATTATTGAATTTCAATATTATTTTTATTGTAATTCGTAACAACCCAAAACATGGATACAACATAATAAATCTGATCAAGTGGATCGACCCTAATCAATCCTAAATAAAAAATCATTAATCACAGGCGCAACGCAACACCTGTTTACGGGCATGAAACCAGATTTAAAAAAATGAAAAGTGAACATATATGAAGAACAATTAATGGATCGACCTTCAATACAATATCAAAATTCAAGTGACAACAGCTCCCTGAACAAATCAGCAAGCATAAAAGCTTTTTCGAGCTTGAAGAACCACAATGTAGGCAAACAAAACACATTGAAACCTGCGGATCTCAACATATTTGGAAACAACATAGAATCAAAGAAATCAGGCCACCATGTCATATTATAAAATAATATTTTTTATTGTTGTAGATTATTAATTTTTATATATTTTAGAAATATGACTATAAAAAACATCAAAAAAATGATAAATGAGTCACTAAATAATATAGTTGTACAATTCATACAAGGGACTCATAACAACATCTCTATCAATAATGAAATCTTTATTATTTTTACATATTTTTAGTTTACCACTTCATAATATTTAATAGGAGCTATTTCAATGATTTTATCATGGGCAAATTACTCTTTTAAAAAATCATTGGCAAAAACAAATATTGTCATTGTTTCTCCATTGCCAGAAAAAAAAAAAAAAAAAAACTTCATTTAACTTAATTGTTAAAAGAGAAAACATATTCAAACAAACCAAAATTCTTGTAATTAAATTGTATATTTACAAAATTATTGAAATGGATAAAATGAGGGAAGGTTGATGTGTTTGGAAAATTAGAAGGGGTGCTTGTGTTATTTAAGAAAATCCCAAGAGAAGTCAATGTAATTTGCTCATTTACCATTAACGTTGACTTTATCATTAGTTTTTTCTTATTTTCTCAATTCACATAGCATTGCAATGCGTAGCCCCGCTTTAAATTAACCCGTGCGTAGCGCGGGTCCATGGTTAGCACGGGTTTGTTGGTAGAAATATCTTAAAAAAACAAAGAAAAAATTCAAAGGATAAATTTTGCACATTGAACTGCTTTTTTCTTTAACCATGTCATATGTACATTCCCTGAATACCAACCAACTTTTTAGATGACTAAACAACTACCGAAAGTATGACTAAAATTTTTTAGTTGGCTATCCACATTAAATGCCATTTGAACCGATAGTTAAATTTTAACAATTTCAAAAATTATAACTTTATTTGAAGAAGTCAAAACTTACGACTTTGACCGTTGAATTTTCATAAATTACGTATATATACATAAGTTAATTATAACTTTGACCGTTAATTTTTCATTCAATGATAAGAATTTTCCATATTTCCAATGGGCAGATCCCACAATTCCAACACTTAAAACCACTATAAATATTGTGCCACATTGTTAGTCTCTTTCACAAAGAAAAAAACTCATACCCCCAATTACACCAGACAATAACCATATACCCTCTCTCCCCATATTCAAATAATGTATCCTCACCACCTACAAGAAAAATGGAAAGTTTATGATGTTATCATTAGCACAACCGTCCTCTATTAGGTATTTTGATCTCCCTCTAGAACCAAGGAACAACATTACCACATCTTCTTCAAAAAAAAAAAAAAACATGGGTAGGCCTTTTAGCTCTAAGAATAAACACAAACCACCTGTCATTATAAATGAAAACACTAACACCCTTAAGAAACCTATATTAACATAGATCCATTCTAGTAATGATGTCATTGAAACTCTTAGTGGCTTTGATCGATGTCATCAAAGCTATCATCACAATGCATAATGGTCCTATTAATGTCTCTTCTTATGTTACTTTTCTCCACCCGATGTCTTGTTTCCCTCCTATCCCCCATAAAAGAACTTGTCGATATGATACCTCTCTCATGAACTTATATGAATCCCAATTGTCATCATTTTCTCTTTAAATTCATCATTGACCCATCATATTCATCTTTTTAAATTTGCTTCTCTAGAGATCATAAACAAATACTTGGTGGAATTGTTAGAGGAAAGGTTGAGGCAATTAATAATGTTTCAAAAGAGTGACCTCGATACAAACATTACCAACTTCTCAACCTTTTCGCCAACGATTCCACAAAATACCTAGTTATGATCTCTAGAGAAGCAAATAGAAAAAGAGGAACATGTTGGGTATTTGGAATTCATTTAAGTTCCAAAGAGAGCTGTCATTTTTAACGGTCCTTTTATGGGGAGAGAGTAGGAGAAGATGAGAAGAGTAACACATGAGACATGATCAGAACCATTATGCACTGTGATGATAGCTTGATGACACCGATCTAAGTTAATAAGAGTTTCCATGACATTTTTTCTAGAAGGGGATCTATGTTAAAATAGGTTCCATTAGGGTGTTAGTGTTTTCATTTAAAATGACAGGTTGTTTGGTTTTCTTCTTGGAGCCAAAAGGCCTACCCGTAGTTTTTTTTTTTCTTCAAAAAAACATGTGGTGATTTTATCCCTTGGTTCTAGAGAGAGATCAACATACCTACTAGAGGATAGTTGTGCTAACAATAACACCATCAAATTTCCATTGTTGTTCGTGTTGGTGGTGGTGTGAGAAATCATGTAAGCTCTCTTGGCACAACGGATGAGCTATTCTAGAGTGTGGAAAATCTCATTGATTTAGTTCTCATTCTTTTATTGAACTAGTATAGTGACCCGTGCCAGCACGGGGGAAATAAAAAACTTTTTTGATCATATGTATAGATTTTATATTATGTTATCTTAAAGTTATAATTGTGGTTATAATTTAAATTCGATAAGAAAAAAATATCATCTTAATTTTGTATATATTTTGAAATATCTAAACATTGCATATAACGATAAAAGTATTTGGATTATTATACTTGTACTAATTATTGTAGTATAAGATGCACTCATTGTTAAACTTAGCATATGTAATATTTTTGCAAAAATACGCCGACGTACTGTATAATAATATTTGTTGACAAAATGTATTTTATTAATCATAAAAACTAAAAAATGTGTATTTTTTTTTATATAATAGTTAGTGTCACATGCATACACGTAGTCGGTAAATGAAAACGTTTAATTTTTTACGGGTGTGTATAAATATAGTTTGGGCTACAGAAACGCCGATTGTTATTTGTTTTTAATTTTTACAAAACAAATGGTCTAATGTAAATATTGTACTTTAGGATAACAACGATGTAAAAAAAAAAAAAAAAAGGATCCACGATTTGTTAAACCTGAAAAGTGCATGAATTAATAGTCAATGACAGGAGGATCTGCTTATATAGAAATTGCATGTCTATAATGAACAGTACGCCTTACAAAGAAATTAAAAATAAAACGACTTCCAAGCAATAGGCAACTTTAGATTTCTAAATTATAGCAGCAACAATTCTAAAACATAACAAATAATCATACTTTTTGAAAAACTTCACGATATACAACATTTGTGGTCTCCTTACAAACATTATTATCTTCATCCACAATGAGCACCTTCAGACCTTTTCTTGAAGTTACTCGAGAGACAGCAACATAAAGTTGTCCATGTGTGAACAAAGGCTTAGGAAGATAAACCCCCACTCGAGATAAAGATTGACCCTGACTTTTATATATTGTTGCAAAACAAAGCATCAATGAAAATTGCATGCGCCTGAATTTGAAGGGTAGTCATGGATCACTCGGAATAAGATTCATCATGGGAATGAATACCCTAGTACCAGCCCTTTTTCCTGTAACTACGGTAGGAGCTATTGTGCTCTTCCCTAGGTGTAACTGACAGCCTAGTACTATTACACAGTCCATTTGTCTGATCGATGTTTCTCATCAGCATAATTGGACATCCCACCCTTAGTTTCAACCGGTGATTTGGAATTCCAGAGCTCTTAATACCATTAAGAAATTCCAAATGCGAGATACACCAAACCTAAAAATGTGAAAAACAACACAACCAACCCAGATGCGAGATGAGAAACCTTCCAAATCCATTAAGAGCTCTAGAATTCCAGATCTCTTAATACCATTAATAAACTCGCATTTGAGTTTATTATTATTATTATTATTATTATTCTCCCTTCTAGGGGTTTCTTGACACATTTCTCCTCTTTCAACTGATTCAATATACCAATTTTTTTATATGACCTTTGATTGTTTTGTGAAACTGAGATTTGGTCGGTTAAACATGCTTCATAATCCGTTAAGGGTTTAATGTGAATCATCATTGTCTCTGCAGCCCATGCCACCATCTTTAATGGCTTTGTTTTCTAGGATTGTAAGCTTCACCATTTGGACGATTTAGATTGCGTTGGTGCGATTTTGTTATTCAATTCATTGTTTCAACTGTTGGTTTCCCTTCTTTGTATTGGCTTCAGACTCTTTGGCTCGTAAGGGCGCTGACTTAGCGTTATGGATGTTTTTTTGTGTTTCAGTCTGTTTGATGGTCGTTGATTCTTGTTAATGTCATTTTCGTTAGAGTGGGTTGTTGGTTAGTGCATGCTACAATGTTTCATTCAACATGTTTTAGAGTTGGGTTTTGGTTTTTTGTGGTCGTCTTTAATTTTGTGATCCCAAACGTTCATACACCACTTTTTTTTTTTGGAATATAGTTTCATCCATGTACGTGGGTTTGTTGGATTGTGCTCGTGATTAATGCTCATTTCTTCATATCCTGTTTTTACCCGTTAGCAATGTATGTTTATTACCCATTTGTGTTTGTTTTACTTTTATGTATTTTAGCACTGTTTCTATTAGCATCTATGGTGTGTAGATTTATTGGGTCAGGTTTTGGTCCCCCAGTCATTGTACTTCCTTTTTATTTTAATCTACTATATCCTTCGCTTGAAAAAGTTACACAAAAAAATACATCTTACATACAATTAACATATATTTAAGTTATTTGACATATAGGTCACCATATATTTAAAGTAAATTTAGTATAAATTATAAAGCAGTAATAATAATGTACCATATAAAAATGCCATTTGATTTAATAAAGTATAGTTTAGGGACCTTGCAGTCGATTCTAATTTAGAGATCAAGTTGGTGAGAGAGTGATAGTTTATGACTAATTTTACTCTTTATATATTTATATATATATATATATATATATATATATATATATATTCCTCAAAAATTGGTCATAGATGACTCGCTGAAAACCAAAATTGTGACGCTGTTTAAGCGATTGGTTATAAGATATTTCTCAACATCGGTATAATATCTTAAAGCTAATGTTTGTAATTTATCATTTGATTTGCATGTTTGGCGAGTAAATCTCTTAGTTTGTCTGGGATAACTCACTTAGTTTTTTTTTGTTAGATGGGTTGGCTTTGTGATATATCTGTATGACTTTTTATTTGTTACGACTTCATGCAGACTATGTTTTTAGATAGTAACCATATATGTTAATTTCATTTTGGATTCTTTCTTCAAAAGGGAAAAATATATTAGTATAATAGTAGTGATTAGATTTTACATAAAAAGACAAAAGGGAGTTGACTTTGTATAATTATTTTCAACTAATCGATGAAAAATTTGAGTTTTTTTTTTTGTTTGAAAGAAGAAAATGTTTTTTTTTGTTTGTATAAAAAATGAATATAATTTGGTTGCTTTTTGTGGAATGAATGCTAAGTGGTGAATGAGATTTAACAATCAAGGTAAGAAAATACACGTTCATACAATAGAAGCTCGTAATAATTAATATTGAAGATAACATGTCATGATGAGATTAAATAAAGATAATGTGAAATCCTTAACACTTACATTGTGTATTTAATGTTTTGGAAAAAAAAAAATTATGGAGCAAGGGTGAAGTGTCATGTCACCAAGCTCTTTTTTTTACCGAACTTTGGTGTGTTGGAAAATTGAGAGGAAATACATGAAATGTTTTACTTGTTAGAAAAGTTATTTATCCACTATCAACAATTTCTCCACTTTTTCTTTTGCTATTGTTCCAAGTATAGTGGTAGAATATTAAACTACCAACAATTGCAATCCATCAATGTTGTTACCTCCACATTGAAATTGTAATTAATGGTTTTTATTCATTTAAAATATAATTAACATGTTTTTAATAAAACGCTTCTTAGTTCCTTTATAATAAATAACATTATCAAGACGATATAATTGATGTACAATTAAGTGGAAAAATTATTTCATTACCCATGATATTTAAAATAATATATTATTTTCTCTAAAAAAAAATGCATTCTTTTCACTCTTTTTTATTACTTTCTTTCTTTTCATTTTTTTTATTACTTTCTTTCTTTACACTTTTATATGATAGAAAACAATGTTACAATTTCTCCTGTGTCGAATCTCAAACCGAGTTTCTTGAGATTGAAAAGAGAAACTCTCAACCAAATGACTTCTCGGAAGATATGCAAATAATGTTACAATTTAAAAGTGACATTAATGATTTTAAATGATATATGCTTTTCATTTTTAACTTTTTTTTTTCCCGTAAATATATATATATATATATATATATATATATATATATATTTTGATGAAACTTTGAAATATCACTTTATGATTTTTCACAAATTTTTCAGGAATTACTATTATACATTTAAAGTGAAAATGACACGATTCTTGTTGCCTTTTTCAACAAACAATATCAAACTTGGATTTGAAATAGAACACCAAATTAGAAATTCAAATTAAAAATGTAGTATTTAAATATAAAAAAATATTCATTTTGAATTATGGGGTTTTCAAATTCAATATTTTGTTTTGTGAGTTAATGGTAGTAATTAAGATCGTTATTTTCTCAAGCTCTGAATCGAGTCAGCATTGGTGTGTGTATTCGAGATGATGAATGTCGTTATTTGTTAGCTAAAATTGAATGGATGACTCCGCTCCTTGATGTGGATTTGGGTGAGGCTTTAGGTTTATTATCAGCAATGTATTGCGTTCACGATCTGCAGCTGAGTATTGTGGACTTTGAGTTTGATTCCAAAATTGTGGTAGATGGTCTATATGGTAGTTATTGTGGTGTCTCTAATTTTAGCGCAGTGATCAATGACTGTAGACGCCTGTTAGCTTCTAATTTAGCAACCTCTGATGTTAGGTTTATTCGGAGACAAACCAACGAAGTTGCTCATAGTTTTGCTAGTTTCCATATTCATATTAGGATTCCATCTTATATCTCTACCATTATTATGAATGAAATGCAATAAATTTTTTCTTGTAAAAAAAACATTAAGATGCTAATTAATAAAAATTTAATGTATTTGTACTTCGACTCAAGATTTATTTTGGTCAACTATGAGACTGAAATTTGAAAACAAAAAAAAAAATGTTTTTTTTTTTAAGTTGGTTTATTGATTTAATAATTTTTTTAACTATTACACCAATATTAACAACATGATATGTAAAATTTGCAACCGATTTGTTATATCTTGTGATCTACTTTTTTTGAAAATAGTACTATCTCGTGGAAATTATGTGGTCTCCTCTTTTGAAAATAATTCATTCTCATAGAAACTAATAATTTACTCTCTTTTGTGATTATTTTTATGCTTCATTCGGTTTTATTTATAAAAAAAAAAAAAAGATTTCATTCAATCATCAAATGTTTTTATCCAAAATAAAATGAATGAATGTACTTAGGTCTATGATGTTATAATTAACTAATTGTAAAATCTCAACTAAAAAAACAAAGTAAATAACAATGATATTGTTGTAAACTTCGATGTTTGATCTTTGTAAGGATCTAGTTCACAAATACAAACCACTTCCTCTGTACAAACATACAACATACATCATAACTACAAAATTTCTATTACATGTAAAAACTTCATGCATCAAATATTTAGAAAAAGAAAATGACAAATGGACTATCAAACATATTAGAAATTCAATTACACGACTTTTATAAATGATTAACACCCCCATGTGAAAAACCCTATGATATTGATTGTGATTCAACGAATTTGTGGATATGATAAGTGTTTGTTCATGTCTCATTATTTGCTCCGATGTCAAAAATGAAAAATAGGTTGATTCAGAGTGTGTACTATAGAAAATGAAAAAAAAAAAAGTTTGATAAAAGTGTGTCTTGTGAAATTAGGCTGATGCAGAAGTGTAATACATAAAAGTATTTTAAGGGTAATTTGGTAATATGTTGTCTTTATTAAAATAAGAAACATTTATTTTGGTGAATCGTTATATTAATTTTAGATGTGTTTGATAATTTGGGGGAAATATATTTTTGGACTACATTTTGATGCATGAAGAATTTTTTGGACAACATTTTAATGCATTCTTCTTATAAAACTCTTTGTGATTAAATAATGCTCCCTCTTGTAAAAAAAAAAAAAGTAACGCTTCTAATTATGTGTTTCTGAAAAAGAATCAAGTTCAAAAATCACACTAATCAAGTTTGTTTATAGATTTATGTATACTTTTTTTTTTTGTTTAGTAGCTTAGTAGGTAGAGCTCATACAATTAAATATGGAAAAGTGAGGTGTTCGGGGTTCGAACTCCACATAAATAATGCAATGTTCTTACCAATCGAGCTAAGCTCACGGTGGCATATTTATGTATACTTATCAATAAAAAAAATTTATAGTAATGACAAATATTTTTAAAAAGATATAGGGGTAAATCAAAACATATGAGCAGTTAATTCCATTCTTATCACAATTGTTTTCATTTTATTTTTCTATAAATAACATGAACATAATAAATGCTTTTTATGTACATTTAAATCATTCCTTGTAGAAGAAAAAATAGTTTTGTTTTGACTATAAGATTTGTATATTATACATTTCCTTGAACACGATTAATGTTAATTAGTAAATATGTCACTAATACTAAATTTGTATTAATCTTTAGACAATATGGTGGTTGAAAGCGAATTACAATGCTTTCTCTTTTAATTACCATTTTTGATGATTTAATCCAAAATTATGCTTGTAAGTTATTACTTAATTTTTTGAGTAAATTACACTCCCCTCCCCTCAAAGATGCATGAATTACACTTCCCTCCCCTCTTAAGTTAAAATATACACTTCCCTCCCCTCTTATTCAAAACATATTAGAAAAATTTTCACTCCCCTCCCCTAAGAGAAGCTTGAATTACATTCCCCTCCCCTCTTATGTTAAAATCTACACTTTACTCCCTCAATATTCTTTTTTATTATTTCTAATAATCTAGCAAAAAAATAATAATTTAACACACTTAAAAAAAATAGTATTGCGGGTCTATTTTAATATAATAAAAAATTGAATACATATTTTTCGCTATTTTTTATTCACAATTTCATTAACATGTAGTTTTAAACTCTATTATAAAATATGAAACAACCCAAAACAAAATTAAAATATGTGAAAAATTACTAAAATCATTAAAGCATGATTATTTAAAAGTTAATTTTATACTCTAATTTATAAAATCAATAGCAATATATTTAAATTTAATTATCATTGACATTTAAACTATAAAGAAATGAATGAATTTTTCTTAAATGGTGATTCAAAATTAATATATATTATAAGAATATTTATTTATGTTCAAATATATTAAAGTGTAGTGCATATTTAATTATTAAGGGAGAGATTTGTAATTCAAGCATCTTATGAGAGAGGGGAGTATAAATTTTAACATAAAAAAAAATATTGAGGGAGTAAAGTGTATATTTTAACTTAAGAGGGGAGGGGAGTGTAATTCAAGCATCTTTGAGGGGAGGGGAGTGTAATTTATAATTTTTTTGGACTTTGTAACTTGTTAACTTAGCCTTCTTTTTTCTAGCACTTTGTAACTATTTGATAATCTAATATAATTTTAGCTTGTTATATTTTATTTTTTTTCAACTTTGGCAAGTTAAAAGTTTATAAGATACATAGATTGATTATATATGGATGAGGTGTGACTCATATGAACCTTTAAAATATGGTCTAAAAATATACATTTACCATTTTTAGTAAAAAAACTATTTTTACAATAATTTAAAATGGAGGAATATAAGTGTGAAATTTGCCTTAAAAGTAATTATTTAGACTACAATAATAAAATGAGTTAAAAATGATATGAATGATATGAATGAGACATATTTAAATTTTATAAACCTCGTTTAATATGGCCCTATTAAAAGTGAAACCAAATAAACAAATTTTGAGCCATATATCCATGTTAAATACATGACAAATGACAAAGATGGTGGCATACATCTAAAAATATATATGGAGCAAATGTGATCTTAAAAAACGAAAGATTTATAGCCTAGTTCTACTTCTTATACACTATATCCAATATCTAAGAGCTTCTTGTAATACTCCGCAACATGACTTCTTTCTCATAAGAGATTTTTGATGAGTCATCATTGCTACTCACTTCGTCTTTCTGAAATAGAAAACAATAAAATATACATAAAACCCAAAATTGCAGGTGATCCAATAAGAAAAAATAAAAATCAAGGACAACACTATATTTTTGCACAGGGAAACAATTTGAAGAGAATATATCAGAACTGAAATCATATTTCGTTTTCATTTAGTTGTAAATCTAAAGTGCTATGAAGAAGAACCAATAAAAACCTAAATGAAAGAGAAAGAAGTGTGATTGAAGTTGTGATGTGAAATTATACTAACCAATATACCTAATTTATAGATCTATTTCACAGAGTGAATTGGTAAAAAAAAGAACCATTAAATTTTTTTAAATTAAAGTTTAGAAGAAATTTTAAGTCACAAAAAAAAATTGGCTATGTTACTTTTTATACCATTTATGTCAAATGCTTCTACTATTATTTTTGAAGATATTTTCGGTTACAATTTGTTTGACTGATTTAGAACTTTAATGCTAAATTTGTTTAATACCATATATATTGTTTACTACATTATTAGTTTGGCAGAATTTTCGGTTACAGAATTATTTGCCATGAAGCAACTTTAATGTCAAATCTCGGTTACTATTTCAACACAAAATGTCGGTTACAAAAGTAATATTCAATCACTACTAATTATTTTTCTGAACCGTTTGATCACCCTTCACAACTAATATTACTAAATCACTGAAATTATTTGAATTTGTATCACTTGAATTTTAATATAATTTTTATTAAAAGCAAAAAAATATAGGATATTAAAATTGTTTCACATTATTATTATTATTATTATTTATTGAAACAGTATTATTATATGAAAATAAAAATATAATAAAAATTCATTTCATTAATTGTCAAACTCACCAAATTGCTTGATTAATTGTCAAACCCACCATGATTAATTATCATCATGAAAATAAGAATAAAAGTTAGTTGATTTCTTTAATTTCATTAGTTCATAAAAAAGACATGAATTGGCTAAAAAAAATCAATTTGATAGGGCATCAATCGGTCAATGTTACAATAATATTTTGTATTAGAAAAATTATTATTAAATTTATATATTGCATAACATTAATAAATGATATATATGGTTACAAAAATTAATACGGAAAGTTATTGAAATTCAAATGTTGAGGATGCTTTCTCAAAAAAAAAAAATGTTGAGGATGCTATATAGAGTGCCACATGTTGAGACTTGAGTGAAATCCAAATGCTTGAGGAAGAGTGCCACATGTCAACACCAAAAGAAGAGAAAATTATTTCCATAAAGGGACATGAAATAGGTCCTAAATTTATATTATATAGATGTTAGAAATGCAGAATCTTCTCGTTTGAAACGTGGAAAATTCTTATCATTAAATGAAAAATCAAAGCTCAAAGTTGTAATTAAATGTATGTACATATACATAGTTTATGAAAAATTAATGGTTAAAGTCGTATATTTTGACATGTGAGATCATCTTTAATTAATGGTTGATTAATTGGTTGGTCAAAGTCGAAATTTTGCCAATATTTTTAATTGTTAGTTTAATTTTGTTGATTCTATTGTCATGCAATAGTTTAAATCATTCATAATTATGAATTGCTTTAGATGATTTATCATTTGTTTTTCTGAAATTTGTGTTACAATTTAGATTTTATAACCTATGTTTAGTTATGCGCAATTTCTTAATGTTTGCTTCAAATATTCTATAATACTATAGTGATGTCTTTTTCAGAAGAAAAAAGAAACAATTTTAGCGATGCATGTTAATTCATAATTGGTTTCTTGAATAATCTGAAACAGTCTATATACTTAAAAGGTTTAAATATGCATTTCATCCCTATAATTATAAGCCATTTGATTTTTCATCCCTGAGCTTACTAATCCTTCCATTTTACCCCTGTAAAAATTAATCATTTAAGATTTCGTCCCTCTCTCCACTTAATCACTGCCACCTCACTGATTAGCTGACGTGGCTCTATTTATTTGTTAAATGAGTTGCGAAAAAACCATTATACCCCGAGCTTCTCAGACCATTATACCCCTGTGTTCATCTTCTCAAAATCTTCCCTCCTTCACTTCACTTCTTTGGCTACGATTCTTTTCCTGGAAATTTTGGGTAAAAAACAAAAAATCTAAACCTTCATCTTCAATAACAAATCCTTCCATGGCTATGATTCTTTTCCTCTTCCGACGGAGCTCGTTTAAAATCCGCCAGCAATAAATCCAACAGCTTCGCCGCCGTCAACAAATACAACAGCTTTGCCGCCGTCGTGATGCTCTTAACCACCAAATCAAACGAACGAACCCGAAAAAACGCTGTGGCCGGAAAACCCAACGAACCCGGAAACGAAAACGATTGAGAACGGAAGCATTGTTGCCGTCGCCGGTGATGGCCGTCGCCAACCTTCTTCATGTACGCCAGAAAACGAACCGGTGAGTTTATTGAAGCTCAAATCGATTCTGTGAAGTTTTGTGAGAGAATTCAAAGAGTTTGGGAGAGACCATGATAGTGAATTGTGTGAAAGATCCTTTGTAAGAGTTATTGAATTGGTAAAATGATTAAAGTGTAATTAAGGTTCTTGTAAGATAGGAAGAAGAAAGGGAGAATTTTTGGTTAAAGAAAAGAATTTCTGGACAGGGAAGAAGAGAGGGAAGAGGGAAGAAGGAAGATAAAGAGGAAGAAGAAGAGAGGGAAGAAGGAAGAAAAGAAGAATTTTTGGTTAAAGAAAAGAAGAATTTTTGGATAAAGAAGAGAGCCAAGGGTATTTTTGTCAACACACCCCCTAATTTGCTGACTTAGTGACGTGGCAGTGATCAAGTGAGGAGAGGGACGAAATCTTAAATGATTAATTTTTATAGGGACAGAATGGGAGGATTAGTAAGATCAGGGATGAAAAATCA
The DNA here is from genome assembly GCF_003473485.1 of Medicago truncatula. Classification (NCBI taxonomy): domain Eukaryota; kingdom Viridiplantae; phylum Streptophyta; class Magnoliopsida; order Fabales; family Fabaceae; genus Medicago; species Medicago truncatula. Next base: position 28,954,895 of record NC_053042.1, on the reverse strand, counting down.
AATTACCTATAATTGCAGGGATGAAATGCATATTTAATCCTACTTAAAATTAGTTTATTGAATAATCTTAAACAGCCTATACATTTATTTAGCATCATAGTCTTAAAAATTTTAGTTTTAAGAGATTTCTTTATACTTCATAACCAACTTGTGTCTTTCTAGCCACTTTCAATTTTATTTTTTACTTAATGAAAAGTTGTATTTAACTGTCTATATTTCTAATACCATGCCACTTATTCTTGAGCGTTTTGTGGATCATAAACTATCACAAGAACATTCCCAACCACAGTCTTCATGTTGTATACTCCTTAAAATCACAATACTGAGTTATGTCTATCTCACGATGCATGGACCCCTCGAATTAGTCTATCCTTAATAAAGTGCCGTAAAGAAAATCTTATCAATGACTCTGGTGTTATTTTACGCGAGTTCTTAAATGGAAGTTTTCTGTCTCTCTTCCCATGCAGATACAATTGATCGACTTCCTACGCAACTGCACAAAGGCGTCCAACAATTCTCAAGATATGTTATAGCGAATGACACGAAAAAAATGTTCTCTTCTGCAGAAGCAAATCATTCTCTTGCTACAACTAAAATTATGCTAATGCCAGAAGAAAGAAAAAAAAATTAGAACTGAAAGTTCAAGGCTTTACTTAAAATGCTATGTATTTCATTTAGTTAAAAAAAAAAAAAAAGTCTATTTTAAAGTTCCAAGAGTTTATATGTGTAAACTAATTTCTGTTTTGTAGAGGACCAAATTGATTTTTTCTGAGTGCAAGAATTGCCACATTATTGTGTGTTGGGATATAGAGTATAGGTTAATTAGAGTAGTAAGAGTTAGTAGAAGTTAGTAAGTTGAAAAGTCTTGAAATAGCCCTAAGTTGTTATTCTAAGTAGAGTTGTGATATGTTATATCACATATGTATGGTTAAATTATTATTTAAGTTTCCTCTTTAGGATTAGGCCTTTCATTGATTTCCAATAACATCAATTTATTTTTCAAGTTTTGACAACAAAATTAAGTCAACTTATTTTTATGGACAATCATTAATGATAGGATTTACAAACTCTAATTTCAAATTGGCTTGAAGAGTTGAATTAGTCTGATAGTGATTATTTGCAATCACTTCTGCAACTACTGCTTATCCATTCAATCAGTGCTGCACATTTGAGAAATAGGGATAAAGTGCCTTTAGAATGTAAAGTGCGCAATTAATCATTAGTTAACAAATTAAAAGCAGATATTATAGGTACTACGTAGCAAGAAAATTGTTCTATAGGCTTTTCAAATTTCTCTCAGACACAACTAAATACCCTTTTACTCCCAACGGCAACTAACTACTGATCGAAAGACTTTTAAATCGGTTAAACTAATTTAAAAAGTGATTGAACTGATTTAAAACATGTCTACCAACACTTAACTATCATTTGTCGAAAAGAGAAAGAGAAATCTTGGACGCGTGAAGAACAACCTTCTGATAACAAATTATAACAACTCATGAGTTAAAATAAGTACTCCCTCCATCCCTATATGTAACCACCCATTTGATTTTATTTTTGTCCTTAAATGTAAACTCCTTTTCAAATTACTAGATACATATTTATTATTTTTTTCCTAAACATACCCCTAATTAATCCTACTAACTTGTCGTGAAATATGAAAAGTGAAATTTAATACACATACAAACAAAGGACAATTAGGTAATATTAACACACAAAACAGACACATTATTTGCATTAATAACTTTTCTTAAAAAATATAAAAAATATAAAAGGGGTTTACATTCATGAACGGAGGGAGTATAAATCTTGATTTTTTTCACTTCACACTTTAGTCACTTTTAGGATTTAAATACTATTTGTTGCATGAATTTGATTTTCCGTGATGTCTTAGATAATGTAAAGAATTACTACTTCCAACTTGCAATTATATTAATTAGCATTTATGATTCTGTGTGGTGTCAAAACAACGTCAAACCAATTCCTGCCATCCTTTCTCACAAGACATTGATTTGGAACAACATTTACAATCACTGTTGGGGTTAACAAATCATATTTACAACAGGTCCTATTCCAAACAATGAACTCCCAACAATTCCAAGCCTACTTGATATTTAGAACAATCTAAATAAACTATGGAGAGCAGTGTAGCTCAACACTTTAGATTTAAGTGTCCGGCATATGTCGGTGTCCGTGTCAAACATCTCAAAACATTCGCACATGTTGTTGTGTTCAATTATTTTATTTTTAAAATTATTATTAGCATCTATGTGTCAGTATCAATAGTCAATGCTTCATAGACAACAGCTCAATGGATACAAATTAGATCCTAAGCAAAAGTGGAGCAGCACTCTGAAGCTTAGTTGTGCCATCATATGCTAAATGAAGTATAGACTTCATTTTAACCTTGGAATTTCAGTTTTTTAATAATCTTTCCTCAAATATGGATTTTGTATTGGTAAACATGTATAATATCATAGGCCAGAGCTATATAGGTCTTATTTATTACTCCTTTCGGTCCTATATTTTAAAAAAAAAAATTAGTCCTAATTATAAAAAAATATCACGATTTTATGGTGTAGTTATTCTTAAATAACCATATCAAACATGTTATTTCACTGCTAAGAACTTGGAGAAGCTATAATTTTAAGCACTTAGAGGAATCGATATTTCTCCAAATAATTGGGGAATATGGCCTGTCATCAAAACTGATATTAAAAGTCAAGGTTTTGAGTAATTTCTAAGAAAATGGATGGCTAAAATAAATGGCTACATATTATTATAAAATTAAATAGTTACGTAGAAGAAAACAGATGTTAATTTGCAGAACATCACCAATTGCTTAAACAATAATCAGTATGTTAATGACGGATAACATTTGGGTGACATAGAATTGGTAATATTAATGACATTGATCAATTACAATGTCATAATTCTTGTGAAAGAGAAACAAAAAAGCCACATGTAAGATTCTGATTGACCAATGTCACCAACTCTATGTCACAAAAATACTACTCCAGTTAAGGACCAACTACCACTTAATGGTTTTTTTGTTAGAGCAATGATATTTGAACAACCATTTGATACAATCTATTTGACAACCTTCTTTTTCTCTCTTTTCATTGGTTAAAAACAATGGAGAGAGAAAAAGGAAGAGAAAGAGTAAGAATATAATATGAGTATGAGAGAGAAAGTGGTTGTACAAATATCATTTCTCTTTTATTATAAAGATAAAAAATGAAATAAAAGTAATCAGAAGCACTGAACCACTTACAAACAATTAATCCATAAAACCCCTAATATAAGGCAAACTTAGAGAGTCTCTAGAAAGCAAAGAATCTGCATAAAAAAGAGGGTGTTCCCACCATTGGGAAGAGTACATAGCAAGGCTTTCGCCATTCTTGGCCAAAGCATATTTCACTGCTAAGAGAGTTCAAATAGCATTGAGTGTGGACAAGTTTTATATGGTGTTGGTCCAACGCATATTGAGGTTTGCGACTAATGTTAATAGGATAGCCTTAGTTTTAGTATATCATTTTCTTAAAATAATAAATAGGTTAAAAATCCAAAGAACTAAGTGTGTGTTTGGTTCTGCGGTGACAAAAATTGATTTTGTTAAAATTGATTTTGGTTGAATTGATTTTGGTTAAAAGTGAGTTGAACATAAATTGATTTATGTTTGGATACCTTAACATAAAAGTGATTCTTATCAATTGATGATGTTTGGATAATTTGAATCAAAATTGATTTTAAAGGGTTTCAAATACATATATTAAAATTAGAGTTAATTTCTATTTTATATAATTATTTAAATTTATTTTGTATTATTAAATTCAATCATTTATATAGATTTTTTTAGGGAATATTTTTATAGATTTTTTTATTTTTTTTTTGTATAAATATATATACTCCTTCAAAAAATGTGTATATATATATATATAATTGGTTGATATAATAAATTAATTACTCGAAATCCATAATAAGATAAAAATTAGATTCGAAGCTCAATATAAAAAAGGTAAGACTCACCGTATAATAAAATTGTTAGAAACTCACCCAAGGTAATTGAAACTCACCGAAAAAATTAATCTGCTGACTCAGGAAATAATAAAATTGAAGGTTGTTGAATGAAATGAATCAATTTTGAAGGCTAGAATCAATTTAAAAATTGGTTATCCAAACACTTTATTTTTTAACAAACTCACGTTTGAGGCTTGTAAACGCACAACAAAACGAGCGCTAAAGCCCTGCGGTGAGAAGAGATCAAGACAAATTTCATGTAGACCATATTGATAGGTGGTCAATTGTAACTAGTATTTAAAAACTAAGCTTAATAGTGTTTTACTCCTGTAAAATAGGTCGATTTTCGATTTTTCCTTCTGTAACTTTTTTTTTATTTACCCCTGCAAAAAAAAAATTGTTTTGAAATACCCCATAATAGGTCATTAAAAACGAACATTTCAGCAAAAAAAAAAATGTTTTTGAATGACCTGTTAGGAGGTATTCCAAAACAAATTTTTGTAAATAAAAAAAATTACATGAGGGAAAATCGAAAATGACGTATATTACAGAGGGATAAAACATTATTAACCCTAAAAACTATTTAGCACCGACTCTAAAACTAGAAGCTTATTATCCTTTTTTTTTCATGATCGGGGGCTAACCTAATCGGTGTAAGTTTGGATAAACAAATGAGAGTTGAGTTTTGAGACATGACAAATTTCTCTTGTTTTTACAACTCTCAGATAGTAGTTCACAGTTGACTGCTTTTCATGGTCGTCTATCATAAATTTGATAGGAGTTAAATATATAAGGGTTAATATATGTTTATCCTCTATAATATCAGTGAATTCCGGTTTATTACTTGTAAAATAAATAGATTTCAATTTTGTAATTTGAAGATTTTTAGTTTTGAACCTTCATGAATTTTGATTGTACAAAATCAATGATATGGCAGGGGGTAACCTGAAATATCGATGATATGACAGGGGGTAAACCGAAATGCTCTCAAATTACAAGGGGCGAAAATACCTTAAATTTTGTAATTTGATGTCTTGAAGGTCCAAAATCAAAAAATATTTAAATTAGAGGATTAAAATCTAAATATTTTTTTTTGCAGAGGGTGAATCGAAAATCGCTAATATTATAAGAAAAATATATATTAACCCATATATCAATTACATTCTATCTAGAAATAGTATAAAAGAGGGTAGGATGGAAAATATTAAATATGACAAACAAAGAACATTTACCAATTTTGTCAAGATATTCAGCACGCCAATTGGTATTTTTTTTCCTTAGCTCTTCGGTTTGCTTGAATAAAAAAAGATCTTGAAAATTTAAAGTTAGGTTGAGAGTAGGGATGGCAATTGGACCCAGGCTCAATGGATACTCACATAAAATACCTACAATGGGTAGGGTAAAACCCCGCTATCATGGGTTCGGGGATGGGTCCAGGTAATACCCACGAATTTTAATGGATATGGGCACGGGTAAGGGTACTATACTGCCCAGACCTGCAGCCCCGCATATACATATTTATTTAATATCATAAGTAATTTATTTATTTTTAGTGTATAATTAAATAATTTATTTAGCTATTTAAGCCTAAACTAAAACATAAACCAAAAAATTACTTAATACAATAACAACTCCATCCAGTTAGTGTACAATATTTTAAAGATATTTTGAATGTTTTTAATTTGACTAAATACTACGATTCGTATTATTTTATGAGTTAATTTTAAAATATTTTGACCATAGTTTTATTTCAATTGTAATGTTTTTAATGTCTTTTCATAGTTAAAGTGCGGGTAATGGGTGCGGGTATGGGCACTTAGATACCCATAGGGTATGGGGAAGGGCACTAAAGTTGTTGCCCACGAGGATACGGACACAGGTACGGGTACAGGTAATTTTTAAAAATATGGGTATGGGCATTGTAGTACCCTACACATTGGGTACCCATTGTCATCCCTAGTTGAGAGGCAGGTAAGATTTTATTTTTCTCTTTAAATATCATGGTGTGGTAAAAATGCTAATTTTTTCTTTTAATTGAATCTTTATAAGACTTTTTAATGATAAATGTTAGTTTGTTAATTGGTGACAACTAGGGTACCCATGGAAGAATGGTGGGTAATTTACCCCAATCAATACACATTAGCCACATAAGCACATTTTTAAGTGGTATCCATGAACTATTTTGATCCCACCAACAAATTGCTCATTTTCATTGGTTGGTGGGTAAATTACCCACCATTCTTCAAAGGTAATCTAGAAAAAACCTTGTTAATTTTATTTTTAAGAGACCAAAATAAAATATATTGTCAAACGAAATAAGTCCTTCCACATAAGATGTGTGAGAGAGAGCTTAAAAAAAGTAACATAATTACAAAGTACAACCAAAGAGAATAAAACAAGAAAAACTAAGAAACAACGGTCAGACGGGGATATGGTTAAGACTCCAATAGTGGTAATCAAAATCGAACATGACATATTTTGATTTTAACCACAAAAAAGATGGAGGCTTAACTTTTTCACTTAACGATTGCAATTGTTTCTCCTTTTGTTGAAAAATACGCATATGTCTCTCTTTTCCAAATTATCAACACCAATGCTAACCAAAATATGAAAAGCTATCCGAAAGTGTTTTGAATAACCACCTAACCCACCGGAGACTAATCAATATGCCCCATTAAATTACATTGTGTTCGTGTTGAAAATCCTAACCTGCATGAAACCAATGAGCAAAGTTTACCATAAAATTCACATCTCACAAATAAAGGCTCATTGTCTTCATTCATGTCACAAGCTTCCGTACAATTCATTATTTTGTTAAATAATATTTTTTTATCGAAATTTGAACTCTGAACCTCACACTTCTTAACTCTTAACCCAAATTAATTGAGTTACCGAACCTTAAAATTTTTATAGCATTTGTTGTTAGCTTGATCTATGTAAACTACCGTTTACATATAAATTAATTTAATAACTTTTTACATCTAAAACATAATGATATTAATAAAGGATATTTCAGAAGAAAAAATAAGTAATGCCAATCAAATCAAGATGGGTGTACCTGTCTGTATTCTATCTGTATGTGTAATCGTAGGGCACAGTTTACACAGTCAGTCAAGTCACGTACAGTCTCAAAATACAGCATGGGAAAAGAGTCGGTGGTATGCCGGCGGCTGGTCGCACGTGTGGATTTAACCATCACCGTACAAAGGTCCCACAATGTTTCTTCTTAACTTGTTGTTCTCAGACAACTTTTTCTTTGTTACTTTCATTCATATATCCATCAAATGCCATAACTCTTCTTCTACTATCTGATCTAACTAATCATTCTTCTTCCTTTCATACAACATGTCATATTGGATTTTGTGAATACTAGTACTACTATTTGTATAGGGTGAAGGGACGATCCACTGATCTATAGGTATAGGTATGGCGGGTAATCATTACAATTTCGCTTGATTTATGCATTTTTTACTGCTTTCTTTTTTACTTGGAAGGAGAACTAACGCATTGTTTGGAACAAAGGAAGGAAGCCTACTAAAGAAAGAAAGGTTATAGAATTGTATCCTTCCATTGTTTGGTTTGATTATGAACGAGAAGGAAAAAAGCTTTTTCATGGGTCCCACCACAAAAATCAATCCTCACCAAATTGAAGAGAAAGATTGTAGAAAGCATATTTTAATTGAAAAGACACAAAACCCAAAACCTTTTTATAATATGTTGAGATTATAAATAATATAATACTTATATATTTGTATATCATTTTTATATAAGGGTATAAATGTCATTTACTAAATACGGTGTTGGAACAAAATGTGTTTCACAATGAACCTTATTAAGTTTTGATGATAACAAGGTATTAAAAATTGTCAATTGGTTATTACTAATAATTGTTCAAGTGTACAGGACCAAAGGCTACTCAAGTTATTTCAATAGGTCTTGGAAGAACAATGGAAAGAAAAAAGAAATTCTGAGCATCTGAAGAAAACTGCTCCTGAAGCTAAACTGCTCCTGAAGAGATGACGTCATCAGAAGCAGAAAGTCATCAGAAGCAGAAAGTCATCAGAAGCAAAAGTTTTCATCAGAAGCAATATCTTCACCAGAAGCTACTTTTGATCCTTTAATCAAACTGAAGATTCAAAGTTGCTGATTCTCAATTCAGTCTTATCAAAGAAGAACAAAGAATTGAAAGGGAGGTATCAACGGATATATGGATAGCACTGAGCTCTTGTCTCTCGTTAATAGAGTTGACAAAGTACAAGTGTACAACCACTACCTCCACTACTCTGTTTTCTGTCTACGCTACAAGACAAAACAACAGCCATGCCTGCAGAATTTGTACACTCAAGATGGGAATGAATTTGAAGTTTATTCTTCAAAGGACTACACCCAAATCAGGCAAAGGATCACTGGTGGATAATCAAAGGATTTCAAACGACTCTTTAGACGTGCTGATTATCTCAACGTCTCTTTCACACCTCTATATAAAGGAATGAAGACTTGAAGATTTAAGAAAGAGATACATAAGTTCAAAAGCGCCAAAACTCTGTCAATTTGATTCTACAAAGCACACTGAATTTCTGCACTGATTTGATACATCTTAGAAATTCAAAGTCTAGAGTCTTTTCTGTATTGTATTGTGAACACCACTGATTGTATATCAAGTGTTCAATTCAAACTCAATTCTCTGTATTTTTGTTTGATTAGAAGTCTCTCGCCTGCGTGCTTGAGCATTAGAAGTCTCTTGCTTAGTGCTTGAGCATTGGAAGACTCTTGCGTGTGTGCTTGAGCATTGTTTTGTGAAGTCTCATACTTTGAAAGTATTGAGCAGTTGTAATCTTGTGATTATAGTGAAATCTCCTTGGAAGTGCAAGGGGGACTGGACTACTTCCGTGTTGTGGAAGGAACCAGGATAACTGCTTGTGTGTTTGTCTTTCTTTTCTCTGCTCTGTTCTTTTCCGCTGCAATCTGACTCTGATCATTTCATCAGAAGCAATCAAACTGCTTCTGAAGTTTTATCAGAAGAAGTATTAATTAAGAGAAAAAGAAAACACAATTCAACCCCCCCCCTTCTTGTGTTTTTCACCTTCAATTGGTATCAGAGCTTGCTCTGTTATCACAGCACTTAACCGTGTTACAGTTCAAGATCTATTAGAAAAACATGTCTGGAGATGAGGAATCAGTTACTCCAAAATACACAAGTGTCAAGCATGACTATGATACTGCTGACAAGAAAACAGACTCTGGAAAAGCTCCAAAGTTTAATGGAGATCCAGAAGAGTTTTCATGGTGGAAAACTAATATGTACAGCTTTATCATGGGATTGGATGAAGAGCTATGGGATATACTGGAAGATGGAGTTGATGATCTGGATTTGGATGAAGAAGGAGCTGCTATAGACAGAAGAATACATACTCCTGCTCAGAAGAAGCTTTATAAGAAACATCACAAGATAAGAGGAATCATTGTGGCTTCTATACCTCGCACCGAATACATGAAAATGAGTGACAAATCTACTGCGAAGGCTATGTTTGCTTCTCTATGTGCAAACTTTGAAGGCAGCAAGAAAGTAAAAGAGGCTAAAGCTTTGATGCTAGTTCATCAGTATGAACTTTTCAGAATGAAGGATGATGAGAGTATAGAAGAAATGTACTCAAGATTTCAAACTTTAGTTTCTGGATTGCAGATACTGAAGAAAAGCTATGTTGCTTCTGATCATGTTAGTAAGATTTTGAGAAGCTTACCTTCAAGATGGAGACCCAAAGTAACTGCTATTGAGGAAGCTAAGGATCTAAATACTTTAAGTGTTGAAGATCTTGTTAGCTCACTCAAAGTGCATGAAATGAGTTTAAATGAGCATGAAACCTCTAAGAAGAGTAAATCCATTGCTTTACCATCTAAAGGAAAGACCTCAAAGTCTTCCAAAGCCTACAAAGCCAGTGAATCTGAAGAAGAATCACCTGATGGAGATTCTGATGAAGATCAATCTGTAAAGATGGCTATGCTGTCCAACAAGCTTGAGTATCTGGCAAGGAAGCAGAAGAAATTTTTGAGCAAGAGAGGTAGCTACAAGAACTCCAAGAAAGAAGATCAGAAGGGATGCTTCAATTGTAAGAAGCCTGGTCATTTCATTGCTGATTGCCCTGATCTTCAGAAGGAGAAGTTTAAAGGCAAATCCAAGAAATCAAGCTTCAATTCCAGTAAATTCAGAAAGCAAATCAAAAAGAGCTTGATGGCGACCTGGGAAGATTTGGATAGTGAATCTGGTTCTGATAAAGAAGAAGCTGATGATGATGCTAAGGCAGCCGTTGGGTTAGTGGCAACAGTATCATCAGAAGCAGTATCAGAAGCTGAATCAGATTCAGAAGATGAAAATGAGGTATATTCCAAAATCCCTAGACAAGAACTTGTTGATTCTCTAAAAGAACTTTTATCACTGTTTGAACACAGAACCAATGAGTTGACAGATTTAAAAGAAAAATATGTTGATTTGATGAAACAACAAAAATCAACTCTATTGGAACTGAAAGCTTCTGAAGAAGAACTCAAAGGGTTTAACCTCATATCAACAACATATGAAGATAGACTCAAGAGTCTTTGTCAGAAGCTACAAGAAAAATGTGATAAAGGTTCAGGCAATAAACATGAGATTGCCTTGGATGATTTTATTATGGCTGGAATAGACAGAAGCAAAGTTGCTTCTATGATCTACAGCACATACAAGAACAAAGGCAAAGGGATTGGATATTCTGAGGAGAAATCCAAAGAATACAGTCTCAAGAGCTACTGTGATTGTATCAAGGATGGATTGAAATCCACCTTTGTGCCTGAAGGTACAAATGCTATAACTGCTGTTCAGTCAAAACCTGAAGCTTCAGGTTCACAGGCTAAGATCACATCAAAGCCAGAGAATCTTAAGATCAAGGTAATGACAAAATCTGATCCTAAGAGTCAAAAGATTAAAATTCTGAAAAGATCAGAACCTGTTCATCAGAATCTGATTAAACCAGAATCTAAAATTCCAAAACAAAAGGATCAGAAGAACAAAGCAGCTACTGCTTCTGAGAAAACAATACCAAAAGGTGTCAAACCTAAAGTATTGAATGATCAGAAGCCACTCAGCATTCACCCTAAGGTACAAGGGAGGAAAAGTAAAACCTCCAAAACTAACCCAAAAGGACCCATGAAGATATGGGTACCTAAATCTGAATTGGCCAAAAATGCAGGTGTGCTTAAGGGCAAGAGAGAAACAAAGGTCATGGTACCTAGACAGCGGATGTTCAAGGCACATGACTGGAGAGAAAGCTTTGTTCCTTACCCTTACAATGAAAGATGGAGGAGAAGTGAAGTTTGGTGGCAACCAAACTGGAAAGATCATTGGTACAGGTACTATTGGTAATTCCTCCATCTCAATTAATAATGTGTGGCTAGTAGATGGTCTGAAGCATAACCTATTGAGCATTAGTCAATTTTGTGACAATGGGTATGATGTAACGTTCAGTAAGACCAACTGCACACTAGTCAACAAGGATGACAAATCCATTACATTCAAGGGAAAGAGAGTTGAGAATGTCTATAAAATAAATTTCTCTGATCTGGCTGATCAGAAGGTAGTTTGCCTTCTGTCAATGAATGATAAAAAATGGGTATGGCATAAAAGGTTGGGACATGCTAATTGGAGATTAATTTCTAAAATTAGCAAGTTACAACTGGTCAAAGGATTGCCTAACATTGATTATCATTCAGATGCACTTTGTGGTGCATGTCAGAAAGGGAAAATTGTGAAAAGTTCGTTCAAATCTAAAGACATTGTATCAACCTCCAGACCCTTAGAATTACTCCATATTGATCTTTTTGGTCCAGTTAACACTGCATCCTTATATGGAAGTAAATATGGATTAGTCATTGTTGATGATTACAGCAGATGGACTTGGGTAAAATTCATTAAAAGTAAAGACTATGCATGTGAAGTGTTTAGCAGCTTCTGCACTCAAATACAATCTGAAAAAGAATTGAAAATTTTGAAAGTCAAAAGTGATCATGGTGGAGAATTTGAAAATGAGCCATTTGAACTTTTTTGTGAAAAACATGGGATTCTCCATGAGTTTTCCTCTCCTAGAACTCCACAACAAAATGGAGTTGTAGAGAGAAAGAACAGAACTTTACAAGAAATGGCCAGAACCATGATCCATGAAAACAACTTAGCTAAACATTTTTGGGCAGAAGCAGTCAATACTTCATGTTATATTCAAAATAGGATCTATATCAGACCTATGTTGGAGAAAACAGCATATGAACTCTTTAAAGGAAGAAGACCCAATATCTCTTACTTTCATCAGTTTGGATGTACCTGTTACATCTTAAACACTAAAGACTATCTGAAGAAATTTGATGCCAAGGCTCAAAGAGGAATCTTTTTAGGTTACTCTGAAAGGTCAAAGGCATACAGAGTGTATAATTCAGAAACACAATGTGTTGAAGAATCTATGCATGTAAAATTTGATGATAGAGAGCCTGGAAGTAAAACTTCAGAGCAAAGTGAAAGTAATGCAGGTACAACTGATTCTGAAGATGCATCAGAATCTGATCAACCTTCTGATTCTGAAAAGTATACAGAAGTTGAATCTAGTCCAGAAACTGAAATCACTCCAGAAGCTGAGTCTAATTCAGAAGCAGAACCTAGCCCAAAAGTACAGAATGAAAGTGCTTCTGAGGACTTTCAAGATAACACTCAGCAGGTTATTCAACCTAAATTCAAGCACAAATCTTCACATCCTGAGGAGTTAATCATTGGAAGCAAAGATAGTCCTAGAAGAACAAGATCACATTTTAGACAAGAAGAGTCTTTAATAGGACTGCTTTCAATAATTGAGCCTAAAACTGTTGAAGAAGCTCTCTCAGATGATGGATGGATATTAGCTATGCAAGAAGAGCTAAATCAATTCCAAAGGAATGATGTGTGGGATCTGGTACCCAAACCTTCTCAGAAGAACATTATTGGAACAAAATGGGTATTCAGAAACAAGCTGAATGAACAAGGAGAAGTAACCAGAAACAAAGCCAGACTTGTTGCTCAAGGCTACAGTCAACAAGAAGGCATTGATTACACTGAAACATTTGCTCCAGTTGCAAGATTGGAAGCAATCAGGTTACTTCTATCCTACGCAATTAATCATGGCATAATATTATATCAAATGGATGTCAAAAGTGCTTTTCTTAATGGTGTCATTGAAGAAGAAGTGTATGTTAAACAACCTCCTGGGTTTGAGGATCTTAAGCATCCTGACCATGTTTATAAACTTAAGAAATCACTATATGGCTTGAAACAAGCTCCCAGAGCTTGGTATGATAGACTAAGTAATTTCTTAATTAAAAATGATTTTGAAAGAGGACAAGTTGACACAACACTCTTCAGAAGGACTCTTAAGAAAGATATTTTGATTGTGCAAATATATGTTGATGATATAATATTTGGTTCTACTAATGCATCTCTTTGCAAAGAATTTTCTAAGTTAATGCAGGATGAATTTGAAATGAGTATGATGGGAGAATTGAAATTCTTTCTGGGAATTCAAATCAACCAAAGTAAAGAAGGAGTATATGTTCATCAAACAAAATATACAAAGGAGCTTCTGAAGAAGTTCAAGCTAGAAGATTGTAAAGTGATGAACACTCCAATGCATCCAACCTCCACCTTAAGCAAAGAAGATACTGGAACAGTAGTAGACCAGAAGCTATACAGAGGTATGATTGGTTCTCTGTTATACCTCACTGCATCTAGACCTGATATTTTATTCAGTGTATGCTTGTGTGCAAGATTTCAATCAGATCCTAGAGAATCTCATTTAACTGCAGTTAAGAGAATCTTCAGGTATCTGAAAGGAACAACTAATCTTGGACTCCTGTATAGGAAATCCCTAGATTATAAGTTGATTGGATTCTGTGATGCTGATTATGCTGGTGATAGGATTGAAAGAAAATCAACCAGTGGAAATTGTCAATTCCTGGGAGAGAATCTGATATCCTGGGCAAGCAAAAGACAAGCAACTATTGCTATGTCTACAGCAGAAGCAGAGTACATTTCAGCTGCAAGTTGTTGCACACAACTACTTTGGATGAAACATCAGTTGGAAGACTATCAGATCAATGCTAACAGTATTCCCATTTATTGTGATAATACTGCTGCTATTTGTTTGTCAAAGAATCCAATTCTACATTCAAGAGCCAAGCATATTGAAATTAAACACCATTTTATCAGAGACTATGTTCAAAAAGGAATTTTAGATATACAATTCATTGATACTGAACATCAATGGGCTGATATATTTACAAAACCTTTGTCTGTTGAAAGATTTGATTTTATTAAGAAAAATTTGAACATGCATTTTGTGTCTGATTGAAAAATTGCTTGCCTCTGAATAAGAAGTTTGGTTCTGAAGTTTATTCAGGAGCATTTTGGTTCATCAGAAGCTCTTAACTGAGGTTCTGAGGAAAATGTGCTTCTGAAGATGACGTCAGCACTAAAACTTCAGAAGTGTTATTCTTTGCTTCTGAATAGCTTGGTTAGTGGGAACGTTGGTAGTTACTTTATGTAAACAGCTGTCCCATTACCCAAAAAGTAGTTTTCTGAAGAGTCTCTGACGTGGTCTATTTGTATTGGAGTATAACAAAAAGGGCAATGATGTTTTTATTCGCTTTTTAACATACTTACACGCGCCCCCAATTTGTCATTAATGCTATGTTTGTTTGTCTCTATTGAATTGCAAACGGTTTAATAAAAACACTAAGTCAATTCACACACTACTCACTTCACAACAAACACTTTCTATTTTTCGTCTTAACCCTCTGCGAAAGTAAACGCATTCTCTCATCCTCTCAAAAACTCTTTAGAACCCTAAAACCACTTCATATCAATGGCATCTTCAAGTTCTGCCGGTGGTTCTTCATCGAATATGGATATAGATACTCCTGCTTATGAAATCAAAGGAAGAACTATGTCGATTGAGGAATGGGATCTAATCATTCAAGCGGAAAATCCAGTGGATTTCACTTCTCTAACTCATCATGGATGCGACTTGGTAAGATTCTACAAAAAGCAGAAGCTGATGAGTTACTTCAGTCTTCTCAACGGTCCTACTTATGAAGTGCTTGTCAGACAATTCTGGGTAAGAGCTTCAGTGTTTGACAAAGTTGCTGCTAAACAGGAAGAAGCTCAGATGATTCTGGTTGATCCTACTTTGGAGGGAAAAACCAGAGAAGAAATGGGTCTACTCGCCTTCACTGGGACTGAGATTAGATCAAACGTCATGGGGATTCCTGTAACAATCAATGAGCATGTGATTGCTCAAGCCATGAGAAGGGATGCTTCTGGGACATACGATGGAGAAGAGATTCCTAACCCCAGAACAAGCCCATGGAAGGAGATAGTAAACAACACTATCTACGGATCAAAGGATGCTAAGCCTTACAGCACCTTAAGCATGGAAAAGAAAATGCTGCTGAAGATCCAAAATGAAAACATTTTTCCCAAAGGTGGAGGAAATGATCAACCCTCACTTGGTCACAAAGTCTTTCTGCATCACACCATCTCTCAGGAAACAACAATGAACGTTCCCAAGTATATGTTTAAATACATGATCAAGGAACTCAAGAAGAGCCAGATGGAGAACAGGAAGTTTGTTCCCTATGGAAGGCTGCTCTCCATAATCTTTCAAGAAGGAGGACTCCTAAGTGCCCTGAAAGACGTGGGTATTTATGATAATCAGAAGCTGGGAGCAGTCACAGGAAAAATAATCAATGGGGCAACTCTAGTCAAGATGAGGCTGATTTCAACTTGCAAGAAACTAGATACAGATATGCATGAATCTGATGTCATATCTGATCTAGTCACTCATCACATCCCTATCTGCAAGAAAGATCCCCTGGATGTGCAGAGGGCCTACATCTTGGACTACTACAAGAGCTACAACAAGAAAATCAGCCTGAAAGATATCCCAGAAGAAATGTATGGTGGTGATCTGCCTGTGGCCAAAGGCAGAAAATCTAAAAAGAAGCAGATCACCAAGGAAGAATACCTTGCTGAAGATGCTACTGAGGTGGGTGCTCAGAAGCATAAGAAAGCTAAGAAGGAAAAATCTGCTATGTCCACCATTCTTGAGGAAGTGGAGGATTTGGATGATGTCCCTCTTATCAGAAAAAGGACAAGGAGTACTCAAGAAACAGCAGAACAGCCTGCTTCTGAACAAGCTGGTTCTGAACAAGCTGCTTCTGATCAAGCTGCTTCTGAAAAGCCTTCAAGTCCCAAAAATAAAAGAGAAGCTGCTCTTCAGACCATCAAAAGGAAGAGGTCTAATTTAACAAGAAATCTGAAGACAGCTGAAGGAAGAAGGGAAGAAATGTTGAAAGAACTGGAAGAGAACTGGGATGAAGACTCTAGCCCCAAGAAGGCAAAAAGGACTGCAACTTCTGAGCCCATAGTCATGCCCAGTTTTGAAATGACTGAAGAAATGAGGCAGTACGCTAGAGAGGTTTCTGCATCCAAGATAGCAGAAAATAAAAGGTTGAAGGAAGTGTTTGAGAAAGAAAGGGATGAGCGTCTCAAGGCTGCAGGGTATGTGCCTACTCCTGACATTGCTGCTTTAGCGTCTGAGTTAGAAACAGTTCAGTATGGAGCAACTCTGCTTTCTCAAGCCTTGAAGAATAAGCAAGCTTCAGGAGCAACTTCATCAGATCTAGTTTCAACAGCTCCATAAGCAATTCATCCAGAAGTTCAGTCCTCAGGTAATCCATCTAAAGCTCCAACTAATACTCAGTCTCTATCTCTACCCTCTTCACCCTCTTCATCATCCACAGAATCAGATGACCAACCCCTTAGCCAACATATAGACAAGCTTCTAAAAACCAAACCTACCAAACTAACAGAATTTGGAACACTTGACTATGAGAGTACTCAAATAGAATTTTCAAAAAATAGGATAAAACTTTGTGAGAAATTCAATTTGCCTACTACTCATCCACTATATCCAGATACTCCAGAACCTGTTAGTATACAACAACCTGAACCTACCCAAACAAACTCACCAAATAACCAATCTCCACAAAAAGCCTCTGAAGTAGCTTCAGATGCAACTACTTCAGAAACCCCCCAACACCAAGAATCCTCAACCCTTCACAACTTAGAAAAACATCTAGGTGGTGAAATGCAACCAACACCCACTAAGGCCTCGAAGACAGTTTCTGAAAAGACTGTCTTGGAAACCCAAACAGAAACCCAAACCATCCCTGAGCAAACTGTTCAGGAGCAAACTGCTTCTGAACAAGTTGCTCCTGACCAAACAACTTCTGACCAAACAACAGAACAACAACAACAACCAGACTCACCCACTATAATAGACTTAACCTCTGACCAACCTTCCACATCACATACAACTCAAACTGAACCTTCACCCATCCCTGACCATATCCTGGAGTCTGAGTATATAGAGGAACAGCTGATTAGACTTAGTGATGAGATTCAGGCACTGATTCTTCGCAGAACAGTTCCTGCACCTCCTATTCACTATTATGATCAGTGGATGGATCTACAGAAGAGCTTTGATGAGCTGCTGGATCAGCTTAGAACTAAATGTGTGTCATCTCACTCTGCTATGCTGAAAAAGCTTTTGGATGATATGCATGAAGCAGCTAAGGAGAAAGAGCTGAATTTTGTGCCTCTGCTGGACATCACTCCTTTCTATCCAGAAGAAGAGTACATCACTAGGGCTGCTAGAATTCAGGCTGGATTTAAACGAAGAATGAGGGAAAAGGATGAGCTACTTCAGAAGAAGGATGATCAGATCAAGTATCTCTTAGAACAGTTGTATAAGCAAGCCCAACCTTAGTTGCACACCCAACTCTAGCTTGTTTTTTACTTTTGTTCTTCGTAGCTGTGTCCTTGTATCTTAATCTTCTTTATATATATTATCATTGTTTCTGGATCTTGTGCTTTTTCACCTTCAATATGTTTTACAAGCTTTAACTCTGATGATATTTACTGTTTTCAATGCTGCTTGCTCTGAAAGGTTATATGTTTATTCTTTTGTTTTGTTTTGGCTCTGATACTCTTTCTTTTGTTTCTATTCTTTTTGTTGATGACAAAAGGGGGAGTAAATGTATAGTATTTGTTAAGGCACTAAGCCCTACTATAACCACTTCTAAATTTCTTTTAAATACTTCTGATTTGATTTTATAAGTATTTTATTGAAATTTAATTAATAAGAATAGAACTTAGGGGGAGCTTACAAACCTCACCTTAAAGAACTATTAGACTCAGGGGGAGCTTACAAACCTCTGTCCCAGTAGTCAACTTATTAATTAGATCAACAACAATTGAACATTTTAAATACTATTGTTTGTCATCATCAAAAAGGGGGAGATTGTTGGAACAAAATGTGTTTCACAATGAACCTTATTAAGTTTTGATGATAACAAGGTATTAAAAATTGTCAATTGGTTATTACTAATAATTGTTCAAGTGTACAGGACCAAAGGCTACTCAAGTTATTTCAATAGGTCTTGGAAGAACAATGGAAAGAAAAAAGAAATTCTGAGCATCTGAAGAAAACTGCTCCTGAAGCTAAACTGCTCCTGAAGAGATGACGTCATCAGAAGCAGAAAGTCATCAGAAGCAAAAGTTTTCATCAGAAGCAATATCTTCACCAGAAGCTACTTTTGATCCTTTAATCAAACTGAAGATTCAAAGTTGCTGATTCTCAATTCAGTCTTATCAAAGAAGAACAAAGAATTGAAAGGGAGGTATCAACGGATATATGGATAGCACTGAGCTCTTGTCTCTCGTTAATAGAGTTGACAAAGTACAAGTGTACAACCACTACCTCCACTACTCTGTTTTCTGTCTACGCTACAAGACAAAACAACAGCCATGCCTGCAGAATTTGTACACTCAAGATGGGAATGAATTTGAAGTTTATTCTTCAAAGGACTACACCCAAATCAGGCAAAGGATCACTGGTGGATAATCAAAGGATTTCAAACGACTCTTTAGACGTGCTGATTATCTCAACGTCTCTTTCACACCTCTATATAAAGGAATGAAGACTTGAAGATTTAAGAAAGAGATACATAAGTTCAAAAGCGCCAAAACTCTGTCAATTTGATTCTACAAAGCACGCTGAATTTCTGCACTGATTTGATACATCTTAGAAATTCAAAGTCTAGAGTCTTTTCTGTATTGTATTGTGAACACCACTGATTGTATATCAAGTGTTCAATTCAAACTCAATTCTCTGTATTTTTGTTTGATTAGAAGTCTCTCGCCTGCGTGCTTGAGCATTAGAAGTCTCTTGCTTAGTGCTTGAGCATTGGAAGACTCTTGCGTGTGTGCTTGAGCATTGTTTTGTGAAGTCTCATACTTTGAAAGTATTGAGCAGTTGTAATCTTGTGATTATAGTGAAATCTCCTTGGAAGTGCAAGGGGGACTGGACTACTTCCGTGTTGTGGAAGGAACCAGGATAACTGCTTGTGTGTTTGTCTTTCTTTTCTCTGCTCTGTTCTTTTCCGCTGCAATCTGACTCTGATCATTTCATCAGAAGCAATCAAACTGCTTCTGAAGTTTTATCAGAAGAAGTATTAATTAAGAGAAAAAGAAAACACAATTCAACCCCCCCTTCTTGTGTTTTTCACCTTCATACGGCTCATTCTTTCCTTTCACTTTCTATTTACTTTCACTCATACTAAACAACCATTAAAATCCTCTCATTTTCTTCTCCCTTTCCTTTTACTTTCTTTCCTTAAACAATCTTTTCTCTTACTATCTTTCCTTTCACTTTCTTTTCTCATCCAAACAAACCCTAAATGTAAATTACCGTTGACACATTTCATAAAGCCGAGGCACACAAGTAAAATACAATTTTGTCCCTTCGGCAGTTAACTGTCGAGAAATTTTAAAACCGGCTTCAGTTAATTGTCGAGGAAAACCTTGGTAGTTAACTGTTGAGGAAAACATTTATGCAGACAGTGGGTTCTGCATAATTGTTAAGCATTTCCCATTTTTCGGCCAGTTTTTACCTGTAATTTAACCAGAACATTTCCAAAGACAATATAACTTGTACAACATTTAAACTCAGTCATAAACAAGTAAAATACAATATCTTTTACAATTGTCCATAATTAAATCAAACTGATATTTGGTTCAAAATACACAAAAGTTTAAAATTCATCAAATCGTTACATAGTGTCCATGCATAAACAACACATTACACATCATTAAATTAAATCCCTACTTACATTCAACGCAATTGTATATGGAACGAACATACACATATAATATATTATCTTCCACCATATTCCGAAACATAAATCCGACGTCGTTATCGACGCGAATAAGCCAAGGCGTATAGCTTGCCGTTTTCCATGCGTATTCATCTCTATCTCATTTGGATGGAAGTGATATGAAAGAACAAATGGAACATTCTGAATGTCAGAATGTTCACTCTTGCACATGCTTCCAGCTACGAACAGTGTAGTTGGTGAAAAGTTAGCAAGCAAAACAAAAGGAGATCTTGCATCAGAGATAACTTGTACTCTGAACAAAATCAAGCAAATCTCCTAGAAGCATGGGCCTGAAGCTGCAGATTCACTATCATCTCTCTCCTGCACAATATCAAAGGCAGATTTGGTTTAACTTTATCCTACTTTATCCAGCAACTTTTGATGCATATGGAGAATTTACTTTTTGGTGAATAAAGCCTAACAAATCTCAGGTCACGCCTTGAGCAAACCCAAAAACTCATCAGACATTCATCATTGATGAACCCAGATGAAGAACATCATGAATATCAAACATTCTGATGAAGAACACAGCAACATTCTGATGTTCATCATGGGAACACAACAACATTCTGATGGTCAGAATTTTCACCTAGAGTTTCAAGTAAAAGTATGTGGGGCCCAAGACACGTGACATAACACCATTGGACACCCTACAACGGCTATATGAGCCCAAAGACTCTATAAATAGAGATCTAAGGCTCAACATTACTTGCACCATTGCAAAGCATATAATAAAACAACTTGATTTTGTTTGAAACTCTTGCAATTGAAATTGATCAATCACTGAAGGCCTTTTGGTTACCTTCTTAAAGTGCACATCAATACTCTTTGTTATCTCTCTTAAAGATAACTTCTTCTTTTTCCTTCTCTTCTGTTTGATTCACAAACATTCAAACTTCTTACAAATTGTAAACAAATCTCATCTAGCTTTACGGGTACTATAGTGTTAGTTTGAGTTAAGTTTGTAAAAATCTAAGTGGTTAACTTAGCAACAAGGTGCAAGCCTGTTGAGGCTTAGAGAATACAGAATTGTAAGTGTTCAGGTGAACACAGATTGTAAGGTGCAGGATTTGAGAGGTTATCTCAAGCATCATAGTGGAAACTCTCACAAGATTGTGAGGAGTGGACTAACACACATTGGGGGAACCACTATAAATTTCTGTGTGTTGATTCTCTCTTCCATATACTCTTTACCTACTGCAAACACAAACACACACAAACACATTTAACTTGTTAAACTGTTTTCTTGCACTCAGACATCAGAACGTTCTGAAGCCTGTTATTAACTTAATCATTCTAAATTTCAACTTGAGAATTACTTTTTAAGTTACAGGTTAATTTTTAAAGGGTCACAATTCAAACTCCCCTTCCTTGTGACTATTTTATCTATTTCACCAACTTCTTCCATTAATGTCTTATTGTTGTTAGTAGGTAGCATTCTGTTAAACTAACAACTTGCTAGGGACCTTAGCGAGAGTACATGTTTAATGTCAGACACCCAACTGATAGTAAGTATGCACAGTAAGGGACCTAACAATAAGTTGGTGTTAATGGAAGATTGTTCTTGAACAAAAGAAAGAATTATATGACTTTTAGGGATTTGAGATTCAATTTAGGGATATTGATTTTTGGTTCAGGGACCAAAGTGATAATTTTCTACTTTCACTTTAGTTCATGTGACACCTCATATGTTATGTCATCATAAAACATGTGTCACATGCATCATCACTTAACATAATTATCAATGTCGGAAACTAAAGTGATAACGTAAGTCCAGAGTCAGTGACTTCTTTGTATTTAATCATGAGTCAGGGACTAAAGTGAACATTTGCTCACAATTTAAAGATCAACAATCTCCCCCTTTAGTAAATTTTGGCTAAAACAACTTCTAAACGAAATAAGATGTGGAGGAGAAAATATTATTCATCATGAAACACCTCTTCATCAAATATTCTTCATTAGAGGCACAATCATAGCATACACATCACAATTAAAATCTTCATCAGAGACATCGTAGCATACATAGTATCAGAGACACATCAACAAAATATTTATTAGACGAGAGTTCACCAAACAAAATATAACACCAATAACCCATGTTTGAAGTATTTCATATTAGAGAACACATAGAACATTGCTACACAAACTACACACACCCATCACATAACATATCCAGCAACACACAGTCATAATACATCCAACACACACACAGAGTACCACTACCACTACATTACATCAGCAGATCAAAATCAGAGTCATCACAGCTACTTGGACGATGGTAGAGGAACCATTTCTACTTGGAAGCAAGGACGGAGCCAAAGTAATTTTTAACCCTTTTGTAAAACACAATATACAGACTAAAGAAATTTGATATTTAACGACACAAAAAGTAAGGAAAGTAATCTTCTTTAGTATAAGACAACTGAACTTAACAATCTAAAACAAAGTAATATTTTTTCTTTCTTTCTAAACTCGGTACACGACTTAAAGACTGACTAATTTGAGGGGTCAATTTCACCGGCCTAAATAGTTATGTATGGACTTATTTTACCAAAATTGACAACAAGAAAATTTGAATTTGAGATTTTGAGAAGAGCATACTCCAAAGTCTCAAGTCAATATACCACTATGCCAACCTAAAACAAAATAATATTATAACCAAGTAATTGAGGTCAAGTGGTTGATGAGTTTCAACAAAAGACGTATCATTTAGGAGAGCCCGAATTTAATTTTTAGAAGGAATAATTCTTAACTAAGTTTTAGTTATTTCATATTCGAACTCAAAATTACCATTCCCTTCTCTTAGGAACCGAATGATTAAAAACATATAATGTTACCAATTGAAAAATATACATTAAGCAACTATTCTACACGTAAAGCATCATAATTATTTTTGAATGAAACTATTTTTTGTATTCGAGTTTGATTTTTGAATGAAATACTTTTTAGTCAGATTATATTTAACACCCAAAAAAATGTTAAAATAGATCATGTCCAAATAAAAACTTAATGAAACTAAACTTCGGATAGACTCGTATGCTACAAAAATTAATACCTTTCGAAGAAAGCAAAAACTATAATACACCTCATATTTTGACCCAAACTTGGTCAATGACTTAATGTGAATTAGGTATTCTTGTTTACACTTACATTTGTTTAATATATTCAATTCCCATGCTTATTGTATAAAAAGAAAACATCCACCTGTAAGAACATTTTTTTTAAAGAAAACACCCACCTATACGAACAATTTTTATTTGTTTTGACAAACCTATATGAACAGTTCTGTAAGCGCATTTTAAATATCGGGCTTTTTCCCATAAAAAAAAAAAAAATCTAATTTGTCTTTCAAAAAAAAAAATCTAATTTGTATTCATAAAAAGAAATAAAAGAATAAGAGTTTTTTTCCCGTGAGTTTAGCTCAGTTGGCAGGAACATTGCATAATTTATGCAGGGGCCGGGATTCGAACCCCGAACACCCCATTTCTCCACATTTAATTGTGTGAGCTCCCGCCATTATACTCCTAGACCAAAAAAAAAGTAAAAGTTTGGTTGTTGTTTTTTGAAACTTTAAGGGTTTAGTTTTAGTCTTTTAGGGTTTGTTTGGAAGATGAAAGAAAGTGAAAGGAAAGATAGTAAGAGGAAAGATTGTTGAAGGAATGAAAGAGACTAGAAAGTGAATGGAAAGTGAGATGATTATTTAACCGTTTGGTATGATAGAAAGTGGAAAGAAAGACACAGGAAAGATAGATCTATATTTATTAAAATGACATAAATATCCTTACATTAAAAATTGATATTATATTATATAAAGTAGCATATATTTATAAAATAAAAACAAATAATAATGTTTCTATATTGCGTGCGCACACACAAATAATCTAATGTTTCTACTTCCTTTACACTTTTGTTAGAAATAATCTAACTAAAATAATTCCTTAAAAAAAAATCTAATTAAAATAATTAATAAAAAAATATATTGATGCTAAAATTTATGTTATATATATACAAAGATGGAGTTTTAGAGTATTTTTATTGATCGTCATGTCATATAGGCCCGACTCGGACATCCAATTATTCGTTAAATATATATTATATCAATAAATCAACAAAAAATTTCGATTCATTAGACGCTAAACCAAAAAGGTTGATATGGGGTCCCAGAGAGATATGTAAAAAACATACTCCTAATCCTAAATGAAATGAACTTATAATCATGGAATCAATATAAGTTCATTTAAAGTTAACATTTTTTGAAAAATACTAACAGAAAGGACCATTTGGGTAAACGGAAGTATACTTAGGGGACCAAATTGAGACAATTTAAAGTTAGGGGACCAAATTGAAATTCAAAAATAAGTTAAGGGACCAAAGCATGTATTAAACCTTTCAAATAAAAGAAACGCAAACGTTAAAAATGAAATATTTATCTCCCTTGCAAATATGTCTACAAAACAGGGGTATATATGTCATTTTGCTTAAAAAGATGCAAGTTTCCAACTTTCTTCTCATAACCCTGCGGAAAGCTTTTTGAGCATGGGGCCCACTCAAATCAATCTTTCCTTCCTCAATCTATGGAAACCAAACGATGGAAGGACCACGTTCCAAAAAACTTTCCATCCCATAGGCTTCCATCCTTCCACTTTCTCTGGAAACAAACAGGCCCTTAGATCCTCTCAAAGAATATATATTTCTTGAGATATTTTATTTTGTGGGCAAGTAGTCTGGTGGTCAGAGCTTACACATATAAATATGGAGAAGTGGGTGTCTGGGGTTCGAACTCTGGCCCCTACATATAAAATGCAATATTCCTACCAACTGAGCTAAGCTCACGGGAATATTTTTTGAAATATTTTAATAATTGCTCAAATGTAGTTCTAATCCCCTCTTTTACAATTCAGAATTTTAGGCAACTTATTATATATTTTTTAGGATGTTCCTTCTTTCAATGTGTTGATGTGGATTACATCATATTATATGATTATCAATTTAATTGATTGCTTAGCATTAAATAATTTTTTCCAAAATAGGGGTAAAATCCTAAAAAATATAAAATTTGGGATTGGAATTCTGAATTTAAAAATAAGGGGTTAAAATTCAGATTTTGTTAAAATAGAGGGTGAAAATTGCATTTGAGAATTTAATAATTAACCAATGAAAGTGGTACTATAGTGCAATTCTACTAAAAAAACAAAATCCTAATAAAAATTAGTGATGAAAAAATGAAATTTCTCACCAACATCTTTGTAATAAAATTTAATGACGAAATTAAAGACGAATTTCACGTTTTACCTCTTTAAATTTTCCTCGCTAGTTTTTCTTTTCCCTCTCTAAAATTACAGATGATATTAATCTCTAACTATTTCTCTCTCTAAAACTAATTCTTTGCATTCTCTCTAAATCTTCATCGCGCCACCTCCTTTCCCCCAAAATCCAATCTTAGTTGCCATCATGTAACCATCGCATATGGTGGTACGACGAAGATGTTATCCACATCGTCACACACACAAAACCCTTACATGTATGTTTTTATTGGTGGCGCCTCAGTCTGTGGTGGTGGTTGCTTGGTTGAAGCAGCTTCAGATGCTAGGTTTCCATGATATTTACTCGATCGCTTTGAGATTATGGTTTGGATTTGCTGATTACTAACTTAAATTCTTGTTGTCGCATGTGGTCAGGTTTTTAGGTGTTATGGGTTTGTGACCTTCACTTTTGTCACATTCATCGGCTTCTGACCAAAGATTGTCTTGCTTTAGTTGTGATTTTGGTAGTTTGTAATGTTTGGGTTGGTTTATGTTAACCTCATCTCTCCCAGCTTTTCACTTCAGCATGGCCTCTTTGTTGTCAATTCGCCACCGTTTAGTTAGGGTTTTGTTGTAGCCGATTGGTGGTTTTTTTATCTGGATTTGGTTTCCTGATTCACTTCCAAGTCTGTTGAGGCCTGCATGTTCCAAAGCTTACATATTGGCTATAAATGACTTGATTTCTTGTTTGTGATTTATCGTATGGTTTGTTGGTATATGAGTTGGTTTGTGTTGACAATTGGTTTATTCGCCATCTTTGAGATGCGAAGGCTAAGACAATTTATTTTTCTATATTGTTTCATGTCCATACACTAGTTCGTTGGATATTGCCTATGGTGTGTGTGTGTGCGTGTTTGCTTCAGTTACTTCTAAACCACTTTTGTTGCATCTGGACTGTCTGTATATTCGTTCGGCCTTACTATGAGACCCACCATTTATTCTTATATGTTCTAAATTTCTACTCTTTGTCAAACAAACGAAGTGTCCTCTCTCTCTCTCTCTCTCACTCAATTTATGTATGGAGTGAATTACATAGTTACACGAGTACAATTGATATACTCACCGATATGAACATAGATGTTTGGTTGCTTTCTATACAATTTGACAGAGTTTCTAGCTAGAGTGTTCACTATACTAGGATAACTTGTATGATCGTAATACATGAGATTTGAAACTATAACGTGCAAAGTTGAACGTGTAATTTTGTCTTAGATAGAGTTGAACGTGTAATTTTGATCCAAAATCACCCATCTGAATTGTTTTTCCTTAAGTTATAGTTAAATAAGTGATATTCATATATTTTTAGTT
The DNA here is from genome assembly GCF_003473485.1 of Medicago truncatula. Classification (NCBI taxonomy): domain Eukaryota; kingdom Viridiplantae; phylum Streptophyta; class Magnoliopsida; order Fabales; family Fabaceae; genus Medicago; species Medicago truncatula. Next base: position 28,927,938 of record NC_053042.1, on the reverse strand, counting down.
TTCGTTCGTTCTTGTCATTTCGTCATGTTTGCACGACTCTATTTATTTTGATTTCTCATCTTTGTGTAGTGTGGTTTTGTTTTCCCATCTTAATGTGGTGTTTATTTGATTCAGGTTGTGAGATTAACTTTGAGCAAGTGCAAATTCAATCAATGACTTTGGCGTCATCAACGTTCTAAATCCAAATACATGAATATTTCAGAGACGTTAATATAGTCATATTTGTAGGCATAGATACTCTGATGTTCTATGTTGTTAACATTGATGTTGTGAATTTGTTCGCAGATTCATCCTTTTTGTTTTTAGCGACTTTGAATTTGTATTGTATCGATGTACTCTATCAATTTGAATGAATGAATATCGTTTATTTTTATAAAAAAAATAAAAAATAAAGTAGATGTGTCGAATTTCGAACCGTCGGACGTAACAATTTCAACATTGACTCGTGGATGAACCAAAGAGATCTCATTGGTCGTAAATGTTTTCAAATGTGTTTAATTTGATTTTAAGTATAATTCATTTTGCAATCAATTTTCTTATAACAGAGTCTTTATTTTTTTTTTAAAAAGTCAAAATGATATATGTAAAATCCCAGCTAGGCGCTTTAGCAAAAGGAGTGTCAGAAGGCCTAGACAAAATCAAAGTTCAATACACACTGTACAATACCACGAAGGCACAAAGAAAAAAACAAAAGAAGAACAAGCTAAAAAACAGTAATTAAGCAACTCGAATGTAGCGTATTTCGACATCAACCACAAAAAAGATTGAAGCTTCACACTTTCACATATCATATGCAACTTGTCCTCTTTCCTTTGAAAAACTTTATTATTACGCTCTTTCTATATTACCCAAACAACCGGCAGCCAAATAATGTCATGGATTCAATTGATTTTTTCGAGAAGCCATGCAAGCCGCCAAACTAATGCAAGTGGTTAAAGAAAGAGCCGTGTAAGGATGTTGAGAAACCAAACCAACCCGCAATGCGCTGCCACACACCACCCAAGAACCCAAACGGAGTCATTATTATTATTATCATAAGTCATTACTATTATCATTAATGCAAATATCTCTCTATATATATATATATATATATATAAAATTTATAAAATTCTTTTAAAAAATATAACATATATAGAAGAATATTGTTAAAGAAATCAAGTCAGCACAAAAACCAATTGGTGGATTCTCTTTGTTTGAATGACCGTGAGATAAAGAAAAATCTGTTGCATTATTGAGAAGAGGAGTGATATCTGTACAAACAATTTTGTACAATTTTTATGATATTTACTTTTCTTCTATTTTTATTGGATAAAAATAATGAAGAGAAATAAGAAGAGAGAGAAAGAAAACATATGTGAGTATGAGAGAGAGACTTGTTTTAAAAGTTGTCAAAAAGTAGATTTACAAATATTATTTCTCTATTGAGAAATAGCTGTAAAATCAATTTTTAAGTGATGAAAATTCAGTAAATAATCATTTTTGTATTTAATGTGTAACCAATATAACTAGGGGCGGACCCATATTGGGTCTATGTGGAGCTATAGCTTCATTTGGTAAGAGATAATGCATAATATGTGCAGGGGCCGGGGTTCGAATTCCGGACACCCCACTTATTCATCTTTAAGGTGAATTTCTCTAGCCACTAGGCTGCTTGACCAAAAAAAAAAAAAAAAAAAGAATATTGAACTTTTAGGGTGTGTTTCATGCTTGAGTCCTGCAAAGTCATTTGCAGTTTTTAATGTGAACAAATTATTGAGGATGATTGAGTTTTATCCAAATGATTTTATAGATGTGTCGGAAGTGGCGTTACACACTCAACTTAAGAGTTATGTTACAAATGTTCGATCTGACCTAAAATTGCTAAGTTCAGAGGGCTTTCAGATCTTTGTGCAAAACTTGTGGAAACAAATAAATGCAACACATTTGCTATGGTTTATAAACTTTTGAAGTTGACTTTGCTCTTGCCGGTAACAACTGCAATTGTTGAACGTGTTTTTTCAAATATGAAAGTTGTGAAGATTAACCTATGTAACAAAATGGGTGATAAGTGACTAAATGACGGTCTTGTAACTTATATTTCTTTCAAATTTTAGCTCCACATGTATCTAAAGTCGGGATCCACCCCGGGTTATAACAATCCTTTAATGTATTAAAATTCTGAAACAATCATTGATTGTTTACTCTCTAAGTGAAAATAATATCTGATATTCAAATGGTTCTTTTAACGCTGACATTGAAGCTCTTGTAGGATTGAATTGTGGTGAATTAACACATAGAGAGTTAAAACCAGTGGCGGAGTCAGAAAAAAAGAAGAAAAAAAAGAGAGTTAAAACCAGTGGCGGAGCCAGAAAAAAAAAAAGCTCGGGTGGACCACTAAAATTAATTATTAATTATTAATTATAATATATAAACACAAATTAAGGTTGTAATAAGCATTAAAGATGAAATTGAATTGACGGAGTTTGACTAAAAAGTTAAGGTGGATACTTAAATAATTACATCTTTAACAACTATAAAACTTTTCAGTTGACAGGACAATATACAGGAGATTTGAAACCCATGCAAGTACGAAGGTCTATAAGCCTTCGCTAACATGCAGAGTATAAGCATAAAAAAAATCATGTATGTCACTTTTGAAAGCGCGGAAAACTATAACCGTTAAAAAATTATTTAAAGTCTTCCAAAATAGATCTATAATTAAATTATTTAAATTTTTTGGTTGAACCACTACACCACTTTGCGGGAATTTGGATCAACTATAACCGACACAATATTGTATAAAATCTCGCAAGATAAACATATAATCATTAAGTTTTTAATTTTATTAGGTGGGTCGTGGCCCACCCTAGCCTATGAAGGGCTCTACCACCGGTTAAAACGGGAAGTAAGAAAGATGTAGATTTTTTTTTATCGTGAACAATCAAAGATAAATTTATAATTTTACTATATTAAAAAATTATCATGACTATCTTTTTCAATGAAAAATATTATGACTATTCGTTACTCATTTTGAAAGAAGATACAACAACAAATCACTCTAAAATGGTTATAATTCAGTCATTTTGAAATATTATAATTCAGTCTTTAAATTAAATTTGTTTATGTGTTTAATAGGTTAAATCGAATTGAACCGGTGACTCGATCACTCTAAAATGAACACCTATAAAATAAAAAGAAAATACAACAACAAATCACTTCATTAAATTAATACAAATCAATCCCTTAATTACAATAATATTAAACAAAAATGATTAGAATATACACAATATTACATTATTTTCTATATATATATATTGTAAGCTACGATTATATCACACATGAGAACAACAATATTTTTTTTTGAAGGATGTGAAGAACAATATTTAAATGCTCTTTTTCTACACTCATTTAAATGTTTATTAGAGGAGTTAAATGCTCTTAATTTGTTTTGGTCAACAGATAAATGTTGTTCTTATTAACGTTAATGCAAATATGAAAATTGAAAATTGTTTGAAAATTGAAATAGATACCAAAATAATAATGGAAACAATCAAAGACAATAAAAACCAATAATGACAATAAATAAATCAAAATAAGAAATCAAGCTCAAAAGTGAATTACACATGTGGATCTCTTTAATTGAGAAAAGACAAAGAAATAAAAAAAAGTATTTTTCTCGTTTAAAAAAAGGTATAATTGGCAAAAAAGGGTTGTGAGTCTAAACTTACAAGATACAAAGGTTATAAATAGAGACATAAACACCTTTGCAAATAAAACAAACTGTCTAAGTACTCTTGTTTCTATTAGTTCTCTCTCATTTTCAACCACTTTAATCCCTTTTCTTGAGTTAACCTTTCCACAAAGAAGATCATGGAAGAAACCAAATCAAAGTTTAAGAGGATTTGTGTCTACTGTGGTAGCAGTTCAGGGAACAAACCTACTTACCAAGAAGCTGCTGTTGAACTAGGAAAAGAAATGGTAGATGATTTTCTTCTATTTTTCTTATAATAAAGTTTTTTTTTTTTTTTTTGTGAGTTATATAACACAAACACTTTCATCAATCATGTTTTCCTTCCAAAAAATGTCTTTTTTAGATATATATATATATATATATATATATATATATATATATATATATATATATATATATATATATTTTATATTTTATGGTCAGATTCTACATTCTATCTTTCTTTGTTCATGTTCATCTTCTCATCACTCATGTTCATATTTTTGTGGTCTTTTACATTTTTTTTTCTCTTCCCATATTAGCCTCTTTCTTCTCCTTTTTTATTTTTTTCAGCTAATAAAATTTTATAAAGTTCCAAATCTAGGTTAAGATTGTTGAGGAATGAGAAGATTGTTGTGTTTCTCATGAAAGAGAGAAATTTGCTAGCTGGAATCTCTCTGTCAGTTGATCAGCCTTCTTGCATGATCTTAGTTTTTATTTCTGCATAATCTATCTAAAAAATTAATTTTAATATCATACAATTTTTTATTTTTCAATATGATGAAAAATAATAATAATAATAAAAAAAAATCAAGAAATGCTTTCTGCACTTTTCTAGGAAAATGAACGTGCAAAGCTTTGTATCATTACACTATACGGAGCGTGCTATTAGCCTTTACCATTTCCCACAATCTTTCATGATTTTTTTCCCTATAGCCAAGGGCTACTTTTTTTTTTTTTTTTTTACATCCCAAATTTTAATTTTATTTTTAATTTCTTATTGACTACTCCACTAAATCAATCAATCTCTATCAATCAATATTTATATAATCTAATATAATAGTATTTTTTATTTTTATTTTTTTAATCAATATTATTGTTTCTTTCTTTCTAGCTTGGTTTGGTTTTGTTGTCATGATTACTATAGTTACACGTGTCATTTTGGTTTGTGTTTTCAATGTTGAAGGTTGAGAGAAGGATTGATTTGGTTTATGGAGGTGGTAGTGTGGGTCTGATGGGTCTTGTTTCTCAAGCAGTTCATGATGGTGGACGTCATGTTCTTGGGTTAGTTTCTTCTCTCTCAATAAACATTTTTTTCCCTCATTTTGTATCAAATCTTGAACACAATATAAAAAAGTAATTTGGTGTACTACAGCTTTTGCATATGCAGAGTTCAGGAAAAAATCTCATCATTTGATGTATGCAGCCTTACCTCGTTTTTTACACAAGAGGCTGTTTCGAGTAAATTTTGAACATAATATGTCGCACTTTTAGTTTTTATATTTACCTTTTATCTCTTTTAGTTTACAACTTATATGCATTTTGAAAACACACACAATCTAGGACACACCATTTGACATCAAAATATGATGTCCAAAAATCATTCTCTTTTTTTTTTGTTTGTTTTTGTCTATATTCTATGTGTTTGTTTAATGAAAGGACAAGTTAATCATTTTATTGATTACTAAGAAGTGGGTTAAATCTTTCTATATGTTGTCTATTGTCCCATGCCTGTTCCCTAAGAAATTAATGATTTCAATGTAAGACATTATGGGGGATCATAAAATATTAGTAGAGTGTGGGACAATTTTTAATTTAATTAACCCCCCCTATAGAAGCTTCTAAATGTAGGATGTAAGGGAGCATATTAGAGTTTAATAGAATATAAATTTACTATGTGATGTGGTTAATTTGGCTTTTTGCTACATTGTTGAGTTTATGTAAAGGGAGGTGAATTATAAGTAATTATGTGTATAACTTTTACTTATGGTTAGAAGCTTTTTGAAGACATTGGTTAAAAGGTGAATACCTTTTGGCTTATGGTAGAAAGTTCTTGCGCGGGAATTGGAGCCAATGTTTTTGCCTTTTCCTTTTCACTTGCATGCACTTTGATCATTGACATGTTTTTATACTTATAACTCTTCTCTTTCATGTATCTTACTTGTCTTGCATTTTTTAAATTAAATTTGTTTTTTAGTCATTCATTAGATTCATTTTGTTAAATCACAATCATTATCCATTAAAATATTTCTGTCTTGTAATGTTTGACTAATGATGTGTATTATATCGACTTTGTTTATGCAGTGTTATCCCAAGGAGTCTCATGCCAAGAGAGGTAAACCATTGTGTTAATGTGGTCCTTTGCTAGTTACAATATGATCAATATTTTTTACTTAATTGTCAAAGTTAAATGTCAAATGTCTCATGCAATTTGTTAATAAATATATGGTGGTCGAAAATGCAGATAACTGGTGACCCTATTGGGGAAGTGAGAGCTGTATCTGATATGCATCAAAGGAAAGCTGAAATGGCTAGGCAGGCTGATGCCTTCATTGCCCTTCCTGGTATGAAATCTTGGCTACATGTCGAATTTATATATAGCCCGAGCCCACATGTCGAATTGACCATTTTTAGTAATACTTCACCGGTTTATATTTGCCGGATTCATAGGCGGACTTTATATGGTCCGGTCTGCTACAACAACTGTTGTAGCAGACCAGAGACTTTCATTGAACCAAGACTATATTAGAGGCTTCATACATTATTAATTTATTAATGAAACATAAGAATGAAAGAAAGAAAGAGCATACTCATGTGAAGTAGGATATTATCATGTGAAGTGGGATTCTTAATTTGTTTAACACATGAAGTTGGTACTAAAATGTCTTGTTATTTTGAAACATCAGGTGGATATGGAACCCTTGAAGAATTGCTGGAAATTATTACTTGGGCTCAACTTGGGATCCACAGCAAACCGGTAAGAACCATACTATTTTTTTAATTTATTTAAAAACTATTTTCTCCATCCTAAAATACAAGTAAAATTTATTCTACAAAAATTAATGTATCTGATTCAAAATTTGTTGTACTAAATATATCAACTTAAGTTACCGATTTTGTGTATATTACTCTTTTCCAATTTGTTATCATATGATGTCGTTTTTACTTCTTTGGTTATAGTTAGGGGAGATACTAATGAGATTAGTTACAAACTAATTAAGTTGACCAAAGTTATAATAGAGACATAACAATATTATAAATAAGTAATAACTAGAGACATGCCTGAAAGGTGGGAATGGAATAAAGTATATCTTACAAGGAACTATATAGCTTTTTATAATTAAACAAACTAGCTAATTCACTTGCCTCTTGTGAACTCTCTGGAATCGAATTTCCCTTAATATCATACTTTATAAAATATGAATTAGTCAAATTCGATTTAATTAATGTATGCTTTATATTTTCTTTTTAATTATTCGGACAGCACTTGCCTTAACCAACTTTGCCTCCTATCTATGATGCATGTCATACGTATTTGTTCGTTGTGTCCATGTTTAAAAACCATTGTTTTTACGTATCTTAAGATGACATGTTGCTTAGAAATGTGTTTTAGGTTTTTTTTTTTTTGTTAATTAGCTTAATTAGTTAACTAGTTGATGTTTTAATTTTAAGCATGATACATAACATTAGGAAGCTTCGTATATAATTGAACCGAAACATGTGGGGTATTGAATTTCAATTCACATGAAAAGATAGTACTTTAGGATTTTGTGTAGTTAATCGTTGTCACGTTACATTATTTGATATTGATATATGACGTTAGACTGATGGTTCTCCATTTGAATGGGAGAAAGATATGTCACTATAAAACTATTAATAATTAAATTAAAGTAATTAACTAAAGAACAACAAAAAAACCAATAAAGTTGTTGGTCAAAGGAATACTACTAGAAATAAAAATATGAATATGTCATGATTAACAACAATTCACTCTTTCGTTGATAGTCATCTGATCAAAATCAGACTATTTGATTCTAATACATATTTAAATTTTTATTATAATATAAAGATTTTGATATTTTTATTAAGAAGCTAAATAGCTCACTCAAATTGGCATCGGAATATAAAGATTTTGATATTGAAATATGAATCGTCAAATTTCGATTTTATGACTATATATGTTATGATTAGCAATTCACATTTTCGTCGGTAGTCGTCAGATCAAGATCATACGATTTAATTCTACTACATATATAGATTTTTACTATAATACGAAGATTTTGATATTTGAAATATGAATCGTCAAATTTTGATTTTACGACTATATATATATTGATATTATAATTGTGACATTAGTGTTTGATTGTTTAATATTTTTATGGAGCAGGTGGGTCTATTGAATGTGGATGGATTTTACAATTCATTGTTATGTTTCATTGACAAGGCCGTTGATGAAGGCTTTATTTCCCCAAAGGCACGTCGCATTATCGTGTCAGCATCCACAGCCAAGGAATTGGTTAGGGAATTAGAGGTTCGTGTTCAATTCCATTGCTCTTTCTTGCTTTTAAAAGATAATGATGATGATGATTTTATTTAATTAATACATATTGCTAAAACAAGTGGGTCATAATGATGATTTTTGTAGAGTTAATAATTATGAAACATTTAATGTTATGTGAAGCAGGAACATGTACATGAGCAAGATGAAGTTGTATCCAAGTTGGTGTGGGAAGAAAGACTAAATTACGTGCCCGAATCAGAAGTTGCCATGTGATGATCTTATATAAGTAAGACTAGTGGGTATTTGATGGAAAAATTAGTTTTTCTTTTTTGGGTCCTTGTCTTTGTTTTTTGGGGTCTATTTTGAATGTATTTTGGGTACATAAAATAGTCATATATATGGGCATAGGAATCGTAGAAAAAGTTGATACACTATCTTTTTGTTTTTCCAACTAATGTTAATGTTGATGATGCCCCTAGTATATACACTAAATTAGGATAGTTTCATTATGAAGAAAAATTCAACTAAATGAAAGTGTTGTTATCATTGCTTATGAAAATAGATGTGAATCTTCCTCCCATATCCTAACTTATTATTTCTATTTTCTATTGTTGCTTTTGAAATTTGATGTTAACAATTCCCCCTTTCCCAGCTTAATATTTCTATTATTTTGACAAGTATGAACATATTTCCTACCTTTAACAAATAATACAATAAATCTCAATTAATTGACTTTAAAATAAGTTATATTATAAGATGAATTGTTTCGGTGAATTTGAGTTTGAAATTGGATGAAACAATTCTTATCTATCTTCGAACAAATCTTATCTTTATACTCTAACCGCAAGCCGTCGTATCTTCTTCCATATCCAAAATTTGAATGCACCTTTGGTGTACCAGTTATCGTGCCAACGGTAAACGCTGGGTAGCCAAGTGCGGAGCGGATAACTGCTGAAAGCATCTAAGTAGTAAGCCCACCCCAAGATGAGTGCTCTCCTATTCCGACTCCCTCCACACCACCAACGTCTCTCTTCCTCTTGGTTATTGGTCGTGTGCGGTGGAGTTTTTGTGGTGTTTTCTTCCTTTGTTGTTTGTGTTTTTGAGAGTGAACTACCGTCAAGTTTTCGAGCACTGTCGTGGAGCTCTTGCTTTGCTGGCGTCAGATTGTTCCAATCTACTGATTCTTGTTGTTGTGGTGGAGGCGGTTTGTTTTTGTGCTATAGTGTTTGTTTTTGTATTTTCATGTTTGTTAAAGCATTTCTTTTGTTATTTGATTAGAGATTATGGTCGCTTCAAGCTTAAAACTCGTTTTGTGGTGGTTCTTTTTTCAATAACAAATGGTATGTTGTGATTAAAAAAACTCGAAAGGGTCTATTCCGAATGGGTTTGGTTTTGTTAACTAGAAAGGGTTTGGTTACTGACGTATTGGATTCATCCCTCAATTTGAGTTTTTACGCGTATGTGGTGTTTGGTGGTCTGACTTCTTCGACTCTCAGATGTTCCAGATCTGTCTATAGATTTCAAGGCATCATGTATACTTACACTCTGGTACTTCATGTTCGAAAGAGCCTTTATGCTTGTTGCTTTGTTCAGTGAGTTGTTGGCACTTGGATTTTGATACCATATTGGCGGTCGATTCATTCGTCATATATAAACCCTAATTGTTCTTTGCAGATGTTCACTCTTCATATTTTTTGGAACGTGGTTTCACACCCGTGTGCAGGTTTGCTAGGTTGCATGCCGTGATTAGTGAATTTTTATAAGGATAGATCATGGATGGTCCATTTGGTTTAAATGATGTATTATCATTTAGGTTGTATCTAGGTAAGGTTTAATGTCCCATTAATCTTTGTTTCTTTTTTGTTTTATTAATACAATTTTCCTTTTACCTTAAAAGAAAAGGATGAAACTTTTTTTTTTTTTTTGTTAGTAATTACTTATCTTTCATATTTTACTTATCGTTTGTTTTAAAGAATTTGACAGCGAAATTCAAACATTAAATAATGACAATGGGAAACTAGATAAAATTATGAGGGGACTAAATGTACAGAAAAATTACTTTTTTAAATTGATATATTCATTAAATATAAGAAAAAATTACAATAATTATAACTATATAAGTGTAACTTAAAACATAAAGAGAAAAAAAATGATAATAACTATTTGAAAAAGTAAAGTTACACTAGATTGTCAGAGCCCATTTTTCCGGTAAATCAGAGGGATATACCAAAAATAAAATAAAAAGTAAAGATTAATGTCGTTTCATTAAGTCAAATTGATCTATAATTGATTTTGTATTGAACAAGTAATTAGTGTTTTTGTCGATACGAACAATTAACTCATTTCCAAATAATATGCTCTTAACAAAACTTTCTTTGTTGCTGAAGAGACCTAAAGTGTCAAAATAAGACGATAAATTAATCAATCATTTGAGTTTTTTGACTTTCATATTTTACTAATTTTTGAGAAATAAATTATTTTTTATTAGCTAAAAATTTATTATTAGGGTAGTTAAATATAAAACATACATACTTATTATAACTAAATAAAATAAAATGGGGTAGCATGCTCCTTCAAAGGTTGGTTTGACAAGACCAACAAACTAGCTTACAACTTATAAACTCATATGATTAAAAATTACTTGTTTGCTAATTGACATTTCATCACGAGTTTATAACTTATTTTACTAGTATATATTTTTTAGACGATATTTCAAGTGATATTTGAGCGTATAATTTATCTTCTTTTTTTTCTCTCATTTTGACCCTTTATACTTTATTATTATTAAAATAAAATTGTTTTGTTCGTTAATCAAGTTTAACGAAATAATTATCGAATCGAATTTCAAACTATATTTTAATTGACTCAATTCATTGTTATCCAAAATTCAATCTACCAGCAAAGTGAGAAAGAAATAACAAAATGTAAAATGTAAAGTGCTAGATGTGATTAACTAATAGTATGATAGGAAAAAAAATATAAGAAGATAATGAAAGTAATAAATAGATGTAAAACAATTAAGAGTGTACAAATATAAATGTTCTTATATTATAGTACGGTGCTAGACTTTTAAGCTAATATTTTTCCTAATTTTCTAGTAATCTCTCTCGGGGTTCAAAATTCACACTTATTTGTGGAACACATGAGTTAGAACTTAGATATACCAGGGAAATTTGTGTAGCACATGAGTTAGGGCAGGGAAAAGATTGAATGAATTTGGATATCTTAAAGAGCAGTTTTATTTGACGAGAATAATTTGGATGTAAAACAATTAAGCCGGTCACGTGCGTTAAAATGCATGCCGGCATGATTGGCTCCTTCTTGCAATCAAAAAGCCTATTATTTGAGATATGTCAACTCGAGCCTGCATTGCACCATACCCTTATGGGCAGATGTTGGTTTTTAGTGGATTCATTTTGGAATGAAGGAACACTTATTCTTAGGTCACATGGCATCATCTACTAGATTTATGGGATTTCTTATTATTTACAAAGTGTTTAACCTCAACTTTGTAAAATTTCAAACTCATACTTATTATACAACACTTACAAATGAATTTATAATACTTCATCCGGTTCTATTTACAAGAAACAATTGACTTTTTAGATTTATTGAATAATTGATGTATCCGGATTAGAATATCAGCTAAATACATCAATTATTCAATGAATCTAAAAAGTCATTTGTTTCTTATAAATATGACGGAAGGAGTATCTCTTTACTTACTTGACCAAACTCTGGATTACAAAGGCTCTCTTCTCTTAGGAACTATTTGAAAAATGTGAGTGAGATTTTCTCCTCTTTAATTGTAGGATTAAAACTTGTTTATTGAGTCTTATCAATAACTTCCTTATCGTTGTGATGTTTCTTCTTGGCTTGTCAATCATGTTGACTGTGACGTCATTTTTCTACCATTTTCATCATGGAACTTGATGGAGTAAAATTGAAAGTTATTCTCTTAGGAATTTCATACCTGTATTTCTAATTTGTTGACTTCTTGTGACGCTAATCTTTGACTTATCAATTGGAACCTTTGTAGCTGATTGTAGCGTCCTCATGAGTTATCTATTGGATATTCATCCCGATTGTGGTGTCTTTTTAAGAATTAAAGTTGTTATCTTTAGCATGCAGATTTTGACATGGTACTTAGCATTTAGAAGAGTTCAAGAGCTTTGAAGTTCGACAAAAGAGTATTCAAAAAGGAGCACGGTCGAAGACAAGCAGTTGTTGTTGAAGGGAAAATAATTCAAAATTCAAAAGCAGCGGTTTCTTATTAAGACATGGGAGACATGCAGTTTTTGGTCGAGGAAGTGCAGCTCGTGGCAACTTAGTTTTTATAGTTATTTTTTCTATGTATAAATAATAGTTTTGAAGTAGATAAAATAGTCACAAGGAAGGGGGGGTTTGAATTGTGACCCTTTAAAAATTATCCTGAAACTTAAAAATGATTCTCAAGTTGTTTACTTGGAATTATGTTAACTTTCTGACTTCAGAATGTTCTGAAGTTCATAAACAAAATTGTTTAATAAAGTACAAGTGTAAGTGTGTGTTGTGTATACTGTAAATAAAAGAGTATAGAGAAGAAAGAAAGAACACACAAAGAGTTATAGTGGTTCACCCAATGTGGGCTAGTCCACTCCTCACAATCCTGTGAGAGTTTCCACTAAGATGCTTGAGATAACCTCTCAAGTCCTGCACCTTACAATCTTGTTCACCTGAACAATTACAATCCTGTATTCTCTAAGCCTCAGCAGGCTTGCACCTTCTTGCTAAGTTAACCTCTTAGACTTTTACAACCTTTGCTCAACCTAACACTTTAGGACTTCTAAAAGCTATATGAGACTTTGTTACAATTTGTATGGAAGTTGGATGTTTGTAAAACAAACAGTGGAAGAAGAAGAAGAGGTTATCCTACAGATAACAAGAGTATTGATTTGCACTAAGTTCATGAAAGACTTAGAGATTGATCAATTTCAGTTTGCAAGAGCTTCAAACAAAATCAGAGTTGTTTTCTTGTATGCTTTGCAATGGTGAAAGTTTTGCTAATGCCTTGATCTCTATTTATAGAGTCTTTGGGCTCATATAGCCGTTGTAGGATGTCCAATGGTGTTATGCCATGTGTCTTGGGTCCCACAAGCTTTAACTTGAAATTCTGGGCAAACATTCTGATCTCCGATGAACATCAGAATGTTGTTGTGTTCATGATGATCTTCATCTAGGTTCATCATGTTCTTCATCTGGGTTCATCATGTATGAATGAACACATGAAGTTCTGGGCTATGCATATGCTTTTCATATGAATTTATGGACAATAACCAATGTATGGACTTTTCTTCATACATCAGAATGTTCCTTTCCCAGATTTTATCTTGGAACCGGTGCAGGAGGATTTAGTGGGATTCTGCATCTTCATGCCCATGCTTTGAAAGATTGTGTTGTCCTTGTTCAGTACCAACTCTCAGACGTGTCTATCTCTTGTTGAAGATGACAGATTTGCTTTGCTTTTGCTTTTTGCTTTTCACCTACTATACTGTTCATAAAGTAAGCATGAGCTGAGCTTGAACATTCTAATCATCAGAATGTTCCATCTGTTTCACTTAGGATGATTTGTAAGACTATCATTTGATGTAATCAAATCCTAATAGTGAAACAATGATGAAGAGCAGTGATAATAACATCTAGGATGATATTCCCTTGTGAAATATTCCTAGTACTTCAATGTTCATAGTCTTAAATGAACATTGAATGCCTTCTTTGACATAATCCTTGTATATGCCTTTATTGCTTGATTGATCCATGCAAATGTACTTTCCTGGACATATACCCATGTCACATGTGCCTTGCATGACCTTTGATCAAAGTTCTTGAGACTCTTGGCTTGTTTAAGAACAACCTTCTAATCTCTGCTTGAACATTCTGATCTTCAAGCAACATTCTGATCTAACTTTCTGACCTCAGTGTTAGATCATGAATTCAAATGTCCTTTGATTTCTTGATTCTTGGTATGATTTAAATATTGTCCTGTCTTAGTAAAACACTCAAGAGCACAAGTTAAATACCAAGGAATTAATCAAAGTCCATTAATTCTTTAATCATATTGGTTTATTATCTTTAAAATTAATTAGGGATTTTGCCTCAACAAGTTTTTCATATGAAAAACAGGTCGCAAATCACTTATAGAATTCTGGCACTCGAAGTATCAGCGTCTAGAAAAAAGAGTCATACAAAATGTATGTAAACTAATTTGCCGAACCACCTTTATATTTAAATGCAATGCAATTTACCTTTCTTTAAGTTTCTGCGTTTAAACTTTTAAGTCTTTTTACTTGCATTTTTCTTTACTTCTTTCCGTCGAAAGACGTTTACTTTCACACACAAAAAACATTGTATTCATAAAGCAACCTATGAATATGATGAACACTCGCGTATTTTCTAGAAAAAGATTGCACAACATGTCCTAGGATTTCTGGTTTGATCATGCTTGTAATAATCAAAACTAGCCTTGTTTACAAAAAAACACCGGTAAACATTTTTATCCCTTCCACAATCTCGATTCCTAACTTCTATTTTGACGGCTTCGTGATCCTTTTCACTAAGGCTTTGTTTGGTTGAAGAATGAAGTAAAAGGAAAGAAAGAGATAGGAAAGATTGTATGAGGAAAGAAAAAGAGTAGAATGCGAGGGGATTATTTTGGTTGTTTGGTATAAGAGAAAGTAGAGTGGATAGTTGAAAGAAAGAAAGATATATAAATGTTAAATTGACATAAATACCCATGAATATAAATAATACGTTATATCTCTAAACATGTGTTTGGAAAAGAAGGTGCAGCTAGATTGTGAATAATAATTCAATTGCATGCCATAGAGACATAGCAAAAAATGAGGCAATGAATTGAAAAAAAATAAAGTGATATTACGGGCGAAACAGTGAAATGCATAAAAGAAATTATGCCAAAAAAATTAATAAAGGAATAAAAGTTAGGGCATTTTGGACTTTTCACACAAAATATGTGTTTCTCAACTTTCCCATCCATCTATGAAGGGAAAGGTTTTTAGTGTGGGTCCCACTAAATTCTTTCTTTCCTTAGTCTTTTTGAGTGAGTTTCAAATAATGGAAAGTCTTTCCTTCCCTCACCTTTCTCTCCTCATCACTTTCTTTCCTTTGAAACAAACATACCCTAATTGTGCTCAAACTCGAAGCCTCCAATTTTGAGACCTAACTTTTTATTATTAGATAAAACTTTTGGAGTTTTATTGAAGTTTATTATATCCATTACAAAATTTTGACCGCAAATTTACATGTGACATAATATATAAATAGTCATAAATCGAAATAAAAGAGGCTTGTCATTTTGTCGATAAAAATACAATTTGAAATAAGAGAGATGTGATATAACCTGTCAATAGTGTGCTAAATAAAATTAGGAGGTATATGCCCTTTCTGAGACCTCTTTGCGGTGAACGTTCGAATAATATCAACATCATCAAGTGATTTGAATATCTCTCGCTCGGTGTAAGATATCATCAAGTCATTGAACCACACATCGTTGATCTTGTTGGTAACAATTCTTTCTTATGAGCTTATGAAGTGATTATAAGTTGTAACTTGATATTATGTCATTTTGCCTAATAAGCTATTATGAATAGTGATTCAAATTTTGTTACCATAAATTAAATGAGCAATGGAGTATATATAAATTTTGATTTCTATGAGTATTGAGTATTTATTTGGATGAATGGTATAATTGTTTATAGTTAGGGAGAATTATTCTAGTTAAATCACATCAAGAATTTATTCTAAAAATTTATTATAGTAATCAATTTCTATTCCAATGATATTGATAATAATATTTTATTATATAGATTAAACTAACTTTAGTGGAATATATATTTGGCTGTTGCAAACTATTCTTGAGATCATCGGTTGGTCTAGTAGTTAGCTTTTGCTAGAACCCATGCAGGGGTGCTTGTTCGATTCCCTCTCAAGAACGTTTTTTTTAATAAAATAAAAAATATAAAGAAATATAAAAATGAGAGGAAGCAGGACTAGAACAAGAGACATCAAGAATAATATTGCGCTTTCTAACCACTGAGACAGAGGGAAATTGTTTAAAATAAATTAGCCAGATATCATATATATAGAAACACTAGGGGATGCCATGGCTGCATAGGTCTAGGAGAAGATCTGCCGCTGAGCCCGGGAGAGGAAGCAGGACTCGAACACGAGACATCAAGAATAAATTCCGCTTCCTAACCACTGAGACAAAGGGAAACTTCTGAAATAAATTAGCCAGATATCATACATATAGAAACACTGGGGGATGCCATGGCTGCCTAAGCCACTAGGAATAGCTTGTGTATGGAAAATGAGGTTGTTTCCCCCTTTTCTATTAGGATGTGTACATACAACTATGTTAATCTTCTGGCTAAGTGCTTCCTCAAGCAACATCCAGTTTCACTCATGCGGGTGATAAAGTGGAACGACAAGGGTGGTAATGACATGATTTTTGATGGTAGTAGCTTAGCAATCTCGGTGTCTCCAGTTTTGGGGGCTTTCTTAGGAATGGGGATGGTGCTTGGATCCATGGATTTGTTGAAAATATAGGCTTCTCTAACATCCTCCATGCAGAATTATTGGCAATTTATCATGGGTTACATACGTATGGCCTGGGAGTTTGGTATTTCAGAGTTATAGTGTTATTCTCATTCAAAGACCGCAATCAAGTTGATATTTGAATCTATCAATGTTTGGCATCACTACGAACAATTATTTTTAATATGAGGGAGCTCTTTTCCAGGGACTAGCACATTCACATGCATCATACTCTTTGAGAGGGGAATGCATACGCCGACTATCTTTCCAACCTTAAAACTGGTAGCCATGAGACCTATCATTCTATTGTAGTTCCTCCAGCCGATGTAGGATTTCTTTTTCTAGATAGTTTTTTTTTTTTCTATTCTCTTTTTTTTTTAACTATTCTACAAAAAAAAAAAAAGTATTAAACAAGTTTTACCTAGAGATTATCGGTAACCAACCAAACTTCAATATACCTTAAATTTACCTTTAGGTTTAGAAAAAAAAATAACAATTATAAGCTTTTCGATCGGCTCATGTTGTTAAAAAACTTGTTGGCCCATGCCACTTCTTTGAATTATTTTATCATAATCTTATTCATAATGGCAAAGATGGTTGTTTCCTTCATTTAAAATTATATTAAGAAATTTTTACTACATTGTCACTTGCCAGATTATATAATAACTCACTACCAAAAAAAAGATTATATAATAACAGAATTGTGCCACCATATGTAGTAGAATAAGAGAACCATGATGTAACCCAATACATGTGAGGCACATGATATGTAGTAAATTAGAATTACAATACAATTATCTACTTGCTAAATACATTTGATTTTATTAATCGTTATCATATAAATCTAATCCAATATGCTTGGAAAATTCCAAGTAACCGACCATCATAGACTATTTATATAATGAACTATATGTTTGATAAAAAAAAAAATTAATGAACTTATTAATGACGTTAACCAATTTGATTGGTCTAATGTTCTCGTTCAACAAGAAGCTAAAGAATTCCCAACTTCTGGCAGTGGGTCTATATCTGGTTTGGCTGTTATAGCAATATTTGTATCATTCAATATTCAATGATCCCCTGTACTGTCACGTCAGCAATATAATCAAATAGATTCAATTAAAAAAAAACACCATATGTATAAAAAGAAAATTCTTTTGGTGAAACAATATATATAATCTAATACATCTTTAAAAAAAATAATACTACATCTAATAGAGAGAAATCATAAAAAATGACTTGCAAGAAATAAAAATACTACATCTAATAATAGAGAGGAATCATAACAAAAGACTTGCAAGAAATTAAAGAATTATTCCCATCCCTAGCTATGTTTGAAATACCATCCAATAAATTTGGAATCCGCTTCGGTCTCCACCAACCCTCAACAATAAAGGTTGATCACACATATTTTTATCTCGTTGAAGTGCCTTTTAACTAAGAACAAAACCCTAGGAACTTACATTGGTGTTGTCTGTGAGTAAGCGTTTTTAAGTCACGTACTAGGGTTAACATACCCCTTAATTAGCATTGATTTGGGGCTATTGTTTTTGTACAATAGAAATTTTCGCATTGTTTAAGAATCGATATTAAAAGGTAGTTTATAAACACCTCATCAACCCTCTAAGACTCCCTTTAACTAAGGATAAAACTATGAGAATTTACACAAAGACCTAAACTGGACAATACTTTGGTAAAGCGGTGCAACGAAATTGAAATCGAAACAAAATCCTTATCAAGAAATTCAGTAGGAAAAAAAACATAAGAATTTATTTTTCCACTTTACTTGCTTCTCGCGTGCCCTCCACTTTTTCATTTTACCTATGTTCGGATTATATACATCGAAGCATTTCGCTTCGAGAATGACACAACAATGGGTGGTTTGGGTTTTGGTGGTTTGTTAGGGCAAAAGTTGCAAGGTCCGGAATGAGAAGAAAATTATAATTGTTAGGGCAAACATTATATATATATATATATATATAATGTTTCATGTTATATAATCTGAAGCGTATTTTTTGAGTTTAAATTATATAATCTGAATGGGATAAAATTGAAAGAGAAAAGAGGGTGTGTGAAAAGCTTGAAGGATGGGAAAAAATATTTCTAAAAAAAAAAAAAAAAAAATCCGAGTTATTTTCGTTATTCATATGACCCATGTTTAACATGGTCACTTGCGTATAGCCGTATACCATTCAACTGCCAATCGTAACGACCTTAGATGCACCTATTCTAGTATTTTATGAATGTTCACACAACCATGTTGAAGGAATTCTAGTCACAAAAATATTTTCAACTGAGAACGGCCAAAATGATATATAATAACTTAAAAAAGATATTGAACATAGATAATTAGATATGAGATATCCTATCATTAACTAAAAGATATTCATAATGAAGATCAACTAACATGTGAACATTATATTTGCTACAGTTTTATTAGTGTATATTATATAGTATTGGTTCCGGATAAAATAGTTAGGGTATAACTTCTATCTTAATCAAAGTGTTGTTGCATTTTATTTACCTAACAACATTTTAAAATATAAATAAAAAAAAAAAAAACCAATCTGGATTTTATTGAATCTGCAGGCCGCAATACCCTAAACCAAATTATAGGGAAAATAATATATTAACTTATGTAACATGACATGAATAATGATTTTGTCCCATTGTAGGAAATTTGTATATATGAAGCAAGTGCTATGATACCATGTTTGGTGAGTTTGACCAATGGCTAAGGCTAAAGCAGTGCCTAAAATCGTGTTGTATCTAATAGAGATATCATAGATATATACAGAGATTCTCTTTTGTTATTTATTTCTTTTTATGTATTGTCAATGTCTAAATTGTCTCTAGTTCTTACTAAGCCATTCCTTTTTATTATTTAGTTGGGGAATTTGGAAGCTAAATACCAATACGAAAGGGTTACAAAGTATTGGAAAATCTTAAATCTCATATTGAAAAGAGAATATACTTTAAAAGAGTTTATAAATAATGACATTACTCGTCTTGTGAATTGATTAAGGATGACTTAGATAAAGTATGCTTGTCCTTGAAAATTAGTCGATAATTGGAATGATAACGTTCAAAAGCGATACTTTTTTTTCTTCAAAAACGATAAAGAATAGTATTAAGTACGGATAATGATTTTTGAGAACCAATAAGCTAGGAAAAACATAAGTAAAACTGAAAACATAAAAATATAGGAAAATTGCTAGTAAAATAAGTTGAATGATTAAGTTTGTCTAAACTAAAATGTGTGAGTGATATTTTTTTTTTTTTTTTTGAGGGAGCGTGTGAGTGATATTTATAAAACAAAGATTCATAACATGTAATCGTATTGGCCATAAATGTCGACTGCAAAGACTAAAGACTAAGCTCTAATTTCGGCAAAATTACACTTTTAGTCCCTTAACTTAATTTCAGGTAACAGTTTGGTCTTTATCTTTTTTTCATTTTAATTTGGTCCTTTTTGTCCATTTTCATATACATTTTCAAGCTTCAAATCTAATATTTTTACGCAAACATAGACAAGGATCATAGATTTGAAGACCGGAAGACCATAAGAAAATAAAATCATGAATTTTATGCTTAAAAATGTATATCAAAAATGAACAAAAAGGACCAAATTAAAATGAAAAAAAGATAAAGGACCAAACTGTTACCTAAAATTAAGTTAAGGGACTAAAAGATTAATTTTGCCTCTAATTTCATATTTGATTAAACACGTAAATAATGTGTATGAATTTGATCGTTGTTGCATGTACGTGGCGCGCCACATTTTGCATTATTGCCCTTATTTTTCGGCATTTTTTGGATTTTTGTTACCTTTAATTGAGAAAGATTTGGCTAACTCATCTTCGGTTATTTTTAGTTCAACTAATCATATATTTAACTATCAGCTCACCCTAAATTTGGATGTATGTTGTTTTTGCTAATAACTTAGATTATTTTTTGGTGAAAACAAATACAAAATCTTAATACAGTATCAAAGTTTATCCATTCAAACCAACCACCAAATTATCCATGCAACAAGTCCAAATTATCCTTGAAAATTATTTTGTCAGATTATTTTTCTTTTAAATAGAAAAGGAATTTTTTTTTTGAAGGAAAATTGTTCAAGTATATTATGTATTGGTCATCATCTAAACATTTGATGTTTTGGTGACGTCAATATTAAGATAATAATTTATCCACTAACGTTTGCTAAAGGAAAGGGATCAAAGAATATATCCTAATAAGCAGAGTCAAACAATAGATTGTCCGGTAGTTTTTTTTTTTGTTTTTTGAGCAAGATTGTCCGGTAGTTACTATATAGGCGAGTATAATAATAGTATTAAGTGTTGGTAACTATAAATGAATTGTATAATTTACTACTATCTATTTTTTTTTAGGAAGAGTTTGTCATCCATTTGAATCCCACAATGTTTACGAGATTAGTTTTCGTGGTTGACGTGTGGAAGATACCCGATTTAAAAAAAAATTAAAAAAATTATTGTCTATTTACATTAAAGTAAGGCACATAATGTGTAAAAGTGGTCATATGATAATTAGTGTATGCCAAAAAGCAAAGGTCATTATTAAGTATATAAGGTGGAGAAAGTGGTGAGGAAAGTGTTGAAAAGAGAGTGTTGCTAAGACCAGGGGCAGATCCATCCCACAGCTAGCCAGGCTCAGCTCCAACTTTCTTTGTAGCAAGCCCAACCATTACTAGAATTTTTAGCTTTTCCTGCGGATTTTTGTGTAAATTCCGCAGGAAACACATTTTCTGCAGATTTTGCCAAGGATTTAGGTTCCGCAGAAAGATATATCCGTAGGAAATGTGAAATTATCTGCAGAAAATGCAAAATTATTCGCATGAAGGAAGTAACGTTTTGCGATAATTTTTTTGCCCAGATTCTATAAAATTTCTGGCGCCGCCACTAGCTAAGACTACTATATACATTCTATTGAACACACCATACAATGAAACACATATGAAGTCGGGGCATGTAGTGAACTTTTGGAGCCTATAAGCAAATGATTTTTCAAGTTTTAGTATGCAAGGTGAAATTGTGCAAATAGTGGATACTTGCTGAAAAATAAACAAAATAATTAACAAAATGTGGAAAAAATGTTTTTAAAATGTAAAAAAATAAAATAAACCCGTGTACAGTTTTTCAAAATAGCAAAACAAAATAACAAAGAATGAAAACATTGGACCCAACCCAAGGGAATATGATGTTTTTTCTTTTACGAAAGAATTATATGATAGACTTTTTTTTTACAAAAGAAATAGGATGGACTTGCTTACAGTAAAATAAAAGAAATCCAATTGAATGTGATAATTATGAAGTGAAATATCAAATTTAAAAAGAGAATCAATATTTTTTTTTGTTAACCCTCCGGTTCATAGAGGAAATGGGTCATAATAATCCGGTGTTCAACTAAAAGGTAAGTAAAGTCTGAAAATGAGTCAAAATGGATAGTGTTATTTTCTTTGCATATTATTTTGTCGAGATGTAGACACTACATTGTTGAGATTTGTTCATGTTATTCAGGCAAGTTTGATATGTTCCAAAACATACAAAGAAATCAGGGTGTGCGTAGATAAAACAATGAAGAAATTAGTTTGACTCTTTTATGATTTTGTTTGTGTTTATTTATGTTGTCATTGTTGTTGTAGTTGATTTTATATTGTCGTTGTAGAATTTGATTTAATGTAAAAAAAATTGGTATTTTGTCTTCCTATTGCTTTTAGATTCTAGAATCCAAAACTTTAAAAATACGCATCGGATTCTAAGATCCAAACATGGGTAATTTTGAAAACTAGAAGAGCAGATGAGAGGGGGTGAATTTCAGAAATTCTTTGTCTTCCTAATGAAATCCAAATTACAAGCGGGAGCTTTCTTTTTCCTTTGAGGCCTGTTCTGGTTGAGCCCAGTTTCAGATTTAGGCTTATACAGTTTCTTTTCCCACCCTTCATACCTGATTCAGATTATGAAATCTGAAAAAATGTAGGGTGTTGGAAGGTGTTTTTATACCTTTCAAATTATATAATCAGAAATGTCGTAAGCTACGCGAGAAGTTAGTAGAATGGGATAAGAAATTGTCTCAGTCTTATAGCCTAAGGTGTGCTTATGTTGGTCCAATTGCTTCCTTGGGACCCTGACTCGGTTGTGTCATGTCTCTTTCTATTCAAGCTAGAGTAGTGCTAGCAACACTCTCTCCAACACTCATTTTTTTATTGGCTTAAATTATAGTGGTCTCACACTTTAGAAATGGGTTCCATTCAAAATAGTAGGTAATACAATGGTTTCATCCAATAAGAGAATGAGTGTTGAAGGAAGTGTTGAAAAGAGAGTGCCTCTAGCATTGCTCATTCAAGCTATAGTATCATTTCCAAAAGAGTACGGGCAAAGCTCTCTCTAGGATAGCAATATCTATATTCATCTATGGTTAAGCTAAAGTTGGATGATACTCTGTCACAATTGATGGTAAAAGAATTACTCCCTCCATTTTAAAATGAGCGTCGTTTAACGTTTTTATACACATATTAAAAAAATATAATAATGTTGTCTAAAGACACGTCACTTTGAGTAAAATAACCTTGTTAACTATTCTATTGGTGCATCTCCCATCATTATAAATTAAAGTAGAATTTGATACTTGAGAATAGTGTGCATAGTAATAATTAGCGATACCATTGGAAGAAAAAAAATGAATACTACATTAAAAAGTGATAATTACATTCATTTTTAAACAATTTTTTAGTTAAAGTTACCCTCATTTTGAAAGGAGTGAGTATCATTTTGTCAAAATTGCTAGGGATAAACAACAAAATGGACAAACTATTCGAACACCAAACTCAGCAACAAGAAATTCTACAAAAAATAATTGAGTTAACAACTATTTTGGTTTCCGATGTAACTCATTCTCACATTGGTTTTTTATTGTATCAAAATTACAAACACATCTACAAGTATCTTTTTTATTAGTCATTTTGCTCATCAAATATATTTTTAGGTAGTCAATTTAGTCCTCAAATGTGTTTTTCATCATCAAATTAGTCCATAAAATTACCAATAAAAGAAACACTAGGCATGTTTTTGCAATTTTAATACACTCAGATATTGACAACATCTCACAAATTTACGAACCAAAATGGTTGTTTGCCCAAAAATAATTCAAGTTCTATACTTAAACACACATGTAAAGTTCGAGAGATTATACACTCTGCTTTTATTAATGTTCAAACTTAATTTTTTTGTGTGCAAAACTTAATTTTCAGTCTGCATTTAGTTTCTAAATTTCATATTACCAAAGTGATAATTTCCAATTCTATCCCATTTAGCACAGGATTGATAGCGATCTGGAACTCTAGTAGTGGCAAAAAGGTATACATCACACCCAAATATGATCATGCAGGCACCATAATCAAAAGAAATTGCAAATTATTATAAATACATAGTACAATACAAAATCCAAAACACCAGTGTGCAATTATTACCACCTTGAGGTTTTAAATTTGAGGACTAATATTACATGATACTCTTTTATAACTCACAAATTGATACAGATGCACATGGCTACTCTTAACTGGCATTCACGTTACACCGCAGCAAAGTAATCTTTGCTAAGTTTTGGGTCTGGTTTCATGGACTTCTCCCCAGGCTTCCATCCAGCAGGGCAAACTTCATCTGGGTTCTCCTGCACATACTGCAAGGCCTGCAAAACAAATGCACATCAAGGGAACAATGAAGTTATGTACACGATAGAACGGATATAGAAGCGAACAAATAAAAATGTGATATTCTAAATAGATATTGTTCAATCTTGATGTGGTTCTAATTAGTTGTATAATCACCTGTAGTGTTCTCTTTGTCTCATCAACACTTCTACCAATTCCCAAGTTGTTGATGGTAGAGTGCTGAATAATCCCTTCCTTGTCAATAATGAACAATCCTCTCAATGCAATTCCCTGCAACATTGGGAATTTTTAGGCACATTATGACACAAGTCCAAAATAGTGGAATGGAAGACAATAGTTTAGATGCCAACTTTTGACTGGTTAATGCTATTAAGCATCGTAAATTTCATTCCAAAACAACATTGAAATATGAGCGTAAAGGACAAGTGTTGGGGAAGGAAAAGCAATGTCCTAGTTCAATTCCTTAAAAAGTCAAATAAAAACTTGCTTTGATTAGATAGCAAGTCCGATAACTCGGGAAATTCTACAAATGGGAGAGCATTCCCCGTAGATATGGCATACCCTTGATAAGTTCGTTTAGGGAGAGATGATACAACAGAAAATCTAGACGGCTGTTGCTTTACTACAATCCAGCCATACATAAGTTACACTATTTTAATATGTTAGGACATACCTGATCAGGAATGAGAACACCGTAAGATTTTGATATGGATTTGGTGACATCGGAAACCAGAGGATAATTCAAGTCACCAAGGCCGCCTGACTTTCTATCTGTTTGAACCCATGCAAGATGCGAGAACTGCACGATAGAAACAACGGCGTCACTAATAAAAAAAAGAAACAGATGCTGGAATTTCTGTTACATAGGTTATACCACATACATAAGAACATAAAGAACCTATCAGATACTAAGACAACAAGCCTTGTTTTTCAAGGGTATGTGTCAGCACTCAGCATGTGAGCGTATCCAGTGGCGGAGCCAGGAATTTTATAGAGCCTGGGCAAAAAATTTATCGCAAAACGTTACTTCCTTCCTACGAATAATTTCACATTTCCTGCAGATAAATTCACATTTCCTACGGATATATCTTTCCTGCAGAACCTAAATCCTTGGCAAAATCTGCAGGAAATACATTTCTTGCGGAATTTACACAAAAATCCGCAGGAAAAGCTAAAAATTCTAGTAATGGTAGGGCTTGCTACAAAGAAAGTTGGAGCTGAGCCTGGGCATTAGCCCAGGCTAGCTGGGGGGTGGCTCCGCCCCTGAGCGTATCCTTGCAGTCTATGTAAAGACTGTGTGCATTGGTATACAAATGCTATGTATCTCATTACATATGTAGATTAACAAGATATATTTCAATTATTTATGTTTGAACAAATGTTCATTCACATTTTTTCATTTTCCTTTATTTATGAAGTAATTCCCTCTGACAATACTCTTATTCAATTCAGCAATTATTCAGAGACGTGAAAATACGACATGTATGAACTGTTAACCTTATAGTAAGAACTAGTTTATCTCTACAAAATAAATCCTTAAACAGTATGGAATCTTTAAAATGCCCTGTAATCCTTTGCAGTTGATTCATTTTTCTTGCTAACTAATAGACACAAAGCAGGTATGTCATAATGAAATATAACATGAACTTATGCATACACACACACATTGACACACAACATTAACTAGGTCAACAGTAATGATAAAAGAAACAGTCTAAGCCAATGTACCACTGTCCACTGAAACACCCAAAATCTCGGTATAGACAGAAAGCAGGTATGTCATAATGAAGTATAACATGAAATTATGCAGACAAACATTGACACACAACGTACCACACTGTCCACTGAAACACCCAAAATCTCGGTATTTATTGCCTCAAACTCTGCATGTCGGTCACTGAAAGCAGTGATTTCTGCAGTCAAGTATCACACATTATCATTAGGAAGTTAAAGAAAGAAATTTAAAAGCACGACTAGATCGACCTGACTAACCAACCTGTTGGGCAAACAAAGGTGAAGTCCAATGGGTAGAAAAAGAGGATAACATACTTCTTCCCAATGTAGTCAGAGAGTTTGACCTGGAATGAAAATGATTTAGTCAATCAAACATGAAAGTTTCCAACAGCAATTACTCGAAAATAACCACATAATAAAAATGCAAAGAAAATATTCAATCTAGTAAGAATCAGTATTCTTATTTGCTTTGGTTGGTGGCCACGTACGTTGATAAACTCTTGATCAAAAACAGCCTCTGCTTCAAAATCAGGTGCTGCATTTCCAACCAATGGAAGCTCACTCTGTGAGGTCAAACAAGAAGTTTAAAGACTAAGATTTGGTCATTTTAAAGAAAAATTCTCAAAAACGCACATGAACTAGAAATATTGAAGAAATTTCAAATTTTCAATACTTTATGCTTAAAACTTAAAAACACCCAAATGCATTGAACATTCTAGCTCAGAGCAAGGCCATAATTTGGATAAACAACTTGCTTATGTATAGTCAAACTGTTTTCTATAACAGACGGTAAAATAAAGTCAAATTGTTTTCATATAAGCTATAAGTTGTTTTCATAAGCTATCTTGGAGATCTTATTGAATTTGGAAATAAGATGAAAACAGCGCTCAAATAAGTCAATCCAAGCAGACCCTAAGATTTAGTGATTAAAGACAAAAAACCGAAAAATGCATATGAACTAGAAATATTGTAGACATTCTAATACTTTATGCTTAAAAATACCCAAATGCAATAAAGCATTGTAGGTCAAAATGAAGTCAACTTGTTTTCATATAAGCTATAAGTTGTTTTCATAAGCTATCCTGGAGAGCTTATAAAAACAAGCTTAAAATATCTTACTATAGAAAGTCATAAGTTGTTTTCATAAGCTCTCCCAAACAGACTGACAAATGCTAATACAGCCTGTCAATTTAGGGGGCCTTATATGAGCTTATCCACATGCATAATACAGGTGAATAAGCTCATATAAGTCAATCCAAGCTTATGCTAAAATTCAGAGATTAAATGTAAAAATCCTAAAAATACAACACGAACTAGAAATATTGTAATTGTCAACAAAAATAAAATATTATACAAATTTCAATACTTTAAGCTTAAAAATACTGAAATGCACTAAAGCAGTGTTGCTGAAATACTCAAATTAAAACAAATTTCACAACCAACTAGCATATCTAATTATCAACAAACCCAATAATCAATTAATGTTTAATTAACATAATTAAGATACAGAAAAAACACACACAGCAATAAACAACAGTAACATTTTCAACAATGCAGAAAATTTCAAAAACAAAATTGGGGGAATGCTTACAGAGGCTTTAACAAGAAAGCTACTACGGCGAGAAGAATGATGAAGCGAGGGGCGAGTGAAGGAAAGTGAAGGGAGAGAGAATGGTTTAGGAAGAGAATTGGGGATAGAGAGAGTAGAAGAAGAGGGTAATTTGGGAGAGAAAAGTGAGGATTTAGGGTTTAGAGATGAGAAGAGAGAAGAAGCAGAGGTAGTAGTAGCTGAGCATGCCATGGTTTGGGATGATGATGGGAAGTGCTATGAGGTTGAAATGAAATGGTTTGGGTTTTGTGGGGTAAGATAAAAAAAAATGTGGTGAAGCAAACTAAGTTGGTTGAGTTGAGATTGAGAATTGAGAAATGACAACACACGGTCACGGAATAGCAAGCAATAAGACAAGGACCACCAAAACTACTAATGGTATCACGGTAGTTATATCAAAATTACGTTAAAAGTTATGTGTATCTTTAACAATATCACGGTGATTTTGGCATACTCGTCATGATAGTAAACATACATCAAGTGGTAAAATTTTGCACTTGCAGGCAAAACTAACGTGTCTTCATGCTTCTCTATAATTAATGTTTGGTCTAGTCGTGAAAGGATAGACTTTAGCCATGCAGATTCGGAGATTGAATTCCCTTTAAAAAAAATATAAATACGAATATCTTTGTAAAGCCTTCGGTTTTGTTCGAAAAATTTAAAGGGAGGACGATAAGAGAGTTATGAGAGTGGAAAATTAATAGGAAATGGATAAATCTTTTGTATTAATTTAATAGAAAAATGGATAAAGCGTTCAAACCATCAATGTTGTTGACTTTTCACCAAGAGAGAGTTCACTTCAACCCGAAGAGGCATAGAACCTCTTAAATGCACCACCCCTAGTATGCATAAGTTATCCTCACTTACAACATCATTTACCTCATGCAAGTCATCATAGTTGACATAAAATCACATAACCACTTATGTTGACATTTTATTTCTTCCATTCTCATTACTTTTCAGCATTTTGATTTTCATTACGGTTGTATACAAGGCCTATAGGAATGCTACAAATATATATTGTTATAATATTCTTAAAATTAAAAATGGTTAATCATAAACATAAATTTATAATCCCCTAAAAAAATACTCTTCAAACCAAATGATTCAGCTTAAGGGTTCATGTGCTCCACTAAGGCTTCGAAGTAGGTTTTCCAAACTCTTGTTAACAACTTCGGTTTGTCCATTTGTTTGGTTTTTGACTAGCACTACTAAATGGAAGCTTGGTGCCCATCTTCCTCCACAGTGTTCTCCAAAAATGACTTAAGAATCCCTGTAAGAAGTGATAGTTTTTTTTTAATTCCATGAAGACAAACAATTTCCTTAAAATATAAGCTAGCAACTTGAATAACATCATTAGTCTTCTGACATGGGAATGAGCCATTTTTTAAAATCTATCCATAATTACCATCGCATAATTTGTATGGCGTTGAGTCTGAGGCAATCCAAGTAAAAAATCCATGCTAACATTTTCCCAAGATGCTTCTAGAACGGGGAGTGGCATATAAAAACCAGTCTTTTGGCTTTTCTCCTTGGCCAAGTAGCAGACTCGACATCTTTAAATATGTCAATAGACATCTCTTTCAAGTCTTGGCTAACATAAATTTCCTTTCACAAAAGCCACAGTTTTATCCCGTACAAATGACTTGTTAAACCTCCATCGCGGGTTTCCCAAACAATTGCTTCTCGTAGTGAGGACTAAGAAATAGATAGGGCTTTTCCTTGAACAAAAATTCCTTATGTTTGTAGTAGTCTTGAGAGTATATTGTAAGCCAGTGACATTCCAACACCTTTTAAAATCTGGATCATCTATATATAACTCATTTACTATCTCAAATCCAATTACTCTTTTAATAGTGGTAAGTAGGGTACAACGCTTACTAATAGCATCTGCAAAAACATTTTGAACTTACACCTTATGTTTAAGTAAGAATGGATAAGGATGTAAAAACTCACTCCAAGCCGCATGTATGTGATTGATCTTTTGTTGAGAGTTCAAATGTTAGGGATTCATGATCAGAATGAAGAAGGTTACATGATGACCTTCGTGACTTAGAACCGCGCCAATTCCAGAACAAGGTATCATGGAAGGAGTGTAGTGGTGAGACAACTAGTTTTTGGAAAGATGGTTGGGTGGGTGGTGCCCCCTTGTGTTTGCAATTTCCCCGCTTATTTTCAATTGCAACTGATAAGGATGTGAAGGTGAGGGAGTTGAGGGTGAGAGAGGGAAATATGTGGGTGTGGAAGTGGTTGTGGAGACGTAGATTATTTGTATGGGAGGATGATTTATTGGGTCTTTTGGTGGAAGTGGTTGATTCATGGGTAGTGAGAGAGGATGTTGATAGGTGCATGGTGGTGGAAGCCAGAAGATAATTGAGTTTTCTCGTTGAGTTGGGCCTATTTATTGTTGGAAGAGAAACTTCTTACCACAAATGAAGTACAACCTTTTGAGAAAAAAGTATTTCCATACTTATGAAAGAGTTCGGCTCCTTTGAAGGTTATCACACTCTCTTAAAAGGTGTTACTAGATCGTGTCCCTACTAGAATTAACTTAAGAAGGCAGAGGGTACCAGCTCCTAATGAACCTTTGGGGTGTATTAATTGTTATATTGGGGAAGAAACTGCCTTGCATTTATTTCTACGTGTGCGGCTATGCTAGAGAGGTGTGGCAATCTTGATTCCTGAAGTAAGGAAAAGTTGTTGTATCAAAAATGTATATTACTATGACATTTTTGTGAGATATATTACTATGACATATTCACCTCTATAATTATGGGTTTGGAAGAAGATGATGAAGATAGTGGATTTTTTTTTTTTTTTTGAATAAATGGAAAGTGGATTATTTTGAATTTGAAGAACCCTAAAAAAGAAAGAGTATAAAGAAGAAGAAGATGAAATTATTTATTTTTTCTTTGTTGTTTTCATGTTATTTAGTTTTTTTAAAAAATGTTAATTAAATAATGACTCGGCCTCCATGTCAACGATTTTGGATAAAAAATAGAAATATGGATAACCTTGTGTATTTTTTAAAAAATAAATGACCTAAACCGGAAGAAAAAATAAGATAAAAGACTTAAGTATCACAAATGAATAAGATAAAACACATGTTGAGTAATTTTTGCCTGTTATTTTTCTATAGATTCCCTCCACTAGATGTAATCATGCGTATCGGACACAAAATATGAGTTCTTTTCTAAGCCAAAATTTGAACATTGTTTCATCATATTGTGAGAGTCTAACATCTTTGTTGGATCCAACTTTTGTCGGTTGCACAATGTAATACTATTATCAAATTATCGAATAAGAATAAAAAGATTGTGATGAATTTTTTTTTAGCAAAAGGATTATAGCATTTCATCACTTAAACTTTGTTTCTTTCGAAAACAAAAACCAACAATTTACACCAATATCTTTTGTAAAAAAAAAATCTTAAAATTAGCTGACAATAATAAGATTTGCAACAACAATGTACACACATTACAAATTTACAAGCATTAAATTACCATCAAGACATTTACTTTTTTAACATGCACAACTCTAAAATAGTGGTAGTGAATAGTAAAACATTTATTTAAAAAGGTAATACTACACCATATAATTTTTTATGTATGTTTGTTTTAAAAAAAAATCATGTAATAAAAAAAGTTCTATTGTTTTTTATTCAATAAAATATTTTTTGGAAAACGAAATGTCACACCATATATCATTAATAATTAAATCCGGATATACATCTATGGTATTTCATCAAATTCCCTTACACCGAGTGTTCCTTATGTGAAGACGTTCAAAAGTATCATTATGTGTATTGCACGCATCTATTACCACTACTACCAATAAATCAAATAACACTTAACCAAAAAGATAAAAACAATAATGCATTTATAAATATAAAAAAATAATTATAAAAATCATAAGCATCTCCGGTGGTAGAAAAATATTGATGTTCTTAAGGTAATTTTTTTGGGCCAATAATTACCACATAGAATTCAAGAATTTTCATCATTTTGACTGCAATGTATTCAAGTTCTTAGTTCTTAGTTTTTTTTTTCTTAGTTTGTTTTATATGAGGTCCACCATGAACTTCACATATTATATATTCATTTCCTTTCCTCTTCTCTCTCCTTGCTTTTGTTTTCTCTAACACAATAGTGCAAGAACTTGTTCCTCTAGGAGAACAGTTCTCCAACCTGTATTTCCATATCATTCTCCTCCAATACCTAGAACAAAATTCTCTGTTCTTGTGTCTTAAGAACATAGTGTAGAACATGCATTGGAGTTGCTCTCTTTAAAAAATGATCATAATCATAAAAACTATTCATATATGTTTGCTTCTAAGGTGTGATGCGATGAACTACATTGACTTTTCTACCGAATAAGAGTTGACAAACGTAAATGATAAAAGATGTTCATATTTTCAGACAATGATCCCATATTTTGACGAATCCTCTCATTTGTTACCGAAAACATCTACATTTAATTCCACTTAGTAAACTCTATCAAAACATTTTATACGACTACTTGTCATGTAAAACCATCTACCTTTAATAATCACACTAATAATGATTAAATAACGAATATAAAAAATAACCTTCAAATATTTGTGTCGTGAATTCAACAGATCTATTAAAGATGAAATGATGAAGAAAATAATAAATTTACAAATAAAAAGAATATAAAAAAGAGAACGCCTTGAAAAAGAAAAAACTACTTTATATCAATAATAATCTGATCATGAAATATAAGGTATCTCATCAAAGTCATAAAAGTTAGCCATATGCTACTAAAAAAATGTAGCCATATATGTTGATTTGAAGGTGCATCAACTACATTAACTTTTCTATCAAATGAGAGTTTACAATCACAAACTATAAAAAGATGTTTATGGTTCATCTCATATATTTCGAGTAATCCTCTTTACATTTACGTATGCACCAATAAACTCTATCAAAATACTTTACCCAACTATTCCTCGTGTGAAACCATATAGCTAAATAACGAAGATTAAAAATAATATTGTGCTGTACATTATGCGGAATTCATTGTTACTAATAACGAATAAGAAATTATATTAAAAAAATAAAATAATAAACGTATAAATAGAAATAATCTAAAAATAAAAAATGAAAAAAAAAGAAAGAAAGAAATCATTGATTCATTTTAGTTCACATTAACAAATAATCCAAAGAAAGAAAATAATAATATTTTGTTTTTAATTTTGTCTTATTTGGTCACACACACACACACTCACCCATACACTAACTCATGTAGTCACGTAGTTATTATTAAGTTTCTTCCCTCCACATCTATCCGAAACAAAATTCCCTCCCTTCTTCCCTCCTTCATTCTCTTCTCTCTTCTCTCTTCTCTCTCTAAACCCCACTTTCTCTCTCTAAAACCCTACTTCCCCCCCAATTTCTCTCCGATCATTTTCCATTTCCGTTTCCACTCCGATTCTCCGCCGTGACCGTAATGTCCGCTAACGCTGGACCTTCCGACCGTGGCTCGCCGATGCCGACCGGAGCACAGATTCGGCCGCCTTTGAAGCGTCATCTGGCGTTTGTTTCGACCAAGCCACCGTTTGCACCGACTGATGAGTATCATACTTTCGCTGCTGTTGATTCTAGGAAAGTCGCCGATCATGTCAATGAAGCCGTTATTGTTAGATCTCCGGTGTGTTCTTCGTTTTAGTCTTTCTGTTCTTCGATTTTGCTTTGTAATTTTGTTTCGTTAATTTTGCTTCTTCGGAATTAGAAGGTTATGTGTTTGTGTTTTTGTGTTGTTTGTTTTGTGATTTTTTATTTTTTTATTTTTGTGGAAATAGTTGGATTCGTGTTTTATATGCTTTTGATTTTTGTTTATTGGAGTGAAATTTTGTTTGATTCTATTATTAGTTAATTTGTTGTTATTATTATTATTAATTATTAATTTCACTTTGAAATGTTAAAATTATTTCCTAACACTGGATCTGAATTCAAACTGGTTTAATTAAAATTGGAGGGATTTTCTGAGGCTTTGAAATTTCACTAGTATGGTAGTTCTGTGCAAAATTGTGTCGAAAACATTTTCGGCGGATACGATTGTTGTACATTGGTATGTTCATTTTGCAATTTTGCTCTTGAACATATGCTTATTCTTGTTAACTGGTGCATGCGAGTGTGTGTTTGTTTGATAGGTGTAGTCTAATGCTTGGCTCGGCAGCACTGACACTTTTACCAAAGGCGTGTTTGGTGTTTGACACGCGATCGTGTTTGACACTGACGCATGTGATTACATTCAATTATGTCATTTCTTTTTAAATTATTACCGTTGTCGACGTGACTGTGTCAGTGCTTCATAGATACTTGGTGGTTATGTGCAAAAATGTGTTGATTTTTGGCGGATAAGATTACTGTTCATTGGTTGAAATTGAATGCATGTTTACTCTTGTTAACTGATATAGAGGTTTTTGTTATGTGTAGTTCATAAACTTTGAGTGCCTTGGTAATGCTCACTTATGAACTCTTTTCATTTGTGTCTTAATGTAATGAGATTGAATTGCTTAGTTTGCTTGTTAACTTTTATAGCTAGCATTGTTATAAACTTGTAACTGTATGATTAATTGCTACTTTTGCTTAGTTGTTTGAAATATACCACTTCCATTTCACTGATATATTGATGCTCTTGTGTGTGTATCTTTGATCATCACTTTTCTCTTGCTAATCTTATTGTTTATGAACATGATGATGATCCTAGGTCATAAAGCGGAAGAATGGAATGAATGAAAGTGAAGGAGACTCGCAAAAGTCAAGTAACAGCCCTGGATACAATGCAATGAACAGCCCCTTTAAAACTCCTTTGTCTGCAAAAGGGGGAAGGGCAAACAAGTCAAGGGCATCCAAAGAAGGCAAATCATGTCCTCCAACACCTATCTCAAATGCTGGTCAGAAATTTTCCCGATTAACTTTCCATTTATCTACGTTATGTTCAAATTGTAATTTGCTTCTTTCTTGTTTTACCCCAGCTTATAGTTTCTGATGACATGCAGGTTCCCCTTCCCCGCTTACTCCTGCTGGTAGCTGTCGTTATGACAGTTCCTTAGGTAATTTTGGAAGCAATTTTAATCAACAAGCTCTTCACATTCACCTTCTGGATATGTATTAGTGTAGTTATTTCTGTAAGAAAAAACATGAGAAACTTATACAAGAACGTCACAGGTCTCTTGACAAAAAAGTTCATCCATTTGCTCAAGCGTGCTGAGGATGGTATTCTTGACTTAAATAAGGCAGCAGAAACTTTGCAGGTCCGTTTTTTATACAAATGATTTTGACCAATATATCTGTTACCTTTTCTTTTTGTATCCTACATGAATTTAAATTCTCCTGTACTATAGGTGCAAAAGAGGAGGATATATGACATAACTAATGTTTTGGAAGGCATTGGTCTCATCGAAAAGAATATCAAGAACAGAATATATTGGAAGTAATGTGACACATTTTGTAATTTTTCCAAAATATATATGGCTTTTCTATCGTTTAGCTTAAAGTTTAGATGTATGTGTTTAAACAAAATTCTTACGTTAAATCTTGTGCCATGCAGAGGAATTGAATCTTCTACGCCTGGTAATGTGGATGGTGATATCTCTTTGCTTAAGGTAAGCGATGTAGATGTTTTCTTGAGACCTATTGACACATGGAACTAATTGTTATACAATTGTCTGTCTCAGTGACACGGCTCATGTATATTCATTTCCATCCATAATGTCAATTTGCTGCACTCAACATTTAACGGCTCGGGCTCTTGTTGGTCAAGTTCCACGTTTATATTGATGCTATCAATATTAAAAAGGATTAGTAATGAAGGATAGCATCAATCTTGTGATAAGGGATATAGATAATGTTTCACTGTTGTTTTCTAATATTGATAAGGGTAGAGATTTGAGTTGAAAGAAGCATGAGAAACTCCACATGAGAGAGAAAGTTTGAGAGAAGAGAGAAAATAAACTGAATATTAAACTGTAACTGAATAACCACCACTAGCTCACTGAGGCTGAAGGCTTTTCTGTCTCAATGGAGAGTTCTAGAGTACTCACAATACAGTGATAAAAGACACATACTCATTACATTACCTCCTCAAGCTCAGGGTGGTTGAGGCATAGGCAGTATCCTGGGATTGTTTCTAAGTAAACTGAAACATTGAGTAGACAGAGGCTTACTCAGAACATCATCTACTTTGTCCAATGCCGGACCACAAAGTAATCAAGTTAGAGCCAATACAAATGCATGCCGCAGAAGTAGAATGACTGTTATCAATGTTTGAGGCCCAATCAGCATCACAGAAGACCTGCAAAGTGAACGGGTCATAGGAGAATGAGACTGCAGCAGAAGCCCATATGTGTCAGTACCTTGTAGAATGTGAAGGATTCTTTTAACCAACTTCCAGTGTTCATTCAAAAATTCAATACTAAAATACCTCTGACCTCACCTTTTCTCCCCTCTTCTCCTATATGCAATAGAGGCTATCCCGCTACTGTTGCTCTATTGCTATCCCAGTTTTGGGGTCAGCCACTCTGCGCAGCTATCTGAGATTAACAACATAGAATACCATAAGCTAGTACTGGATTTGGGACCTCTTTCTTTAAATTCTTCATGTTATCAGACACTTACGGGGCCCCTTATCTATCTTACTATCACGTGTCCAGAGATCACATACTCTGCATATTTTAAGCCAATTAATGCAAGAACCATGATGTGGACATTGTAACGCTGCTATGTGTGTTCTTTGATATAAAGTCCTCACTCGGTTGATTAATTATCTTGTTAGAGGAGAATGTTCCACAACTAGTTGAATATTGTAACTCAAACTAGGTTTCTTGTCCATTAACCCGAAGATCAGTATCAGGTTACTTGATAAAACTTGGCCCATCTCACATAATCCCCATGCTCCAATATGAGGGAAAGAAAGAGGATAGCGTCAATATGTTGTGATAAGGATAAGGAGAAAATTTGATTTTTTTTTGTTTTTGCATGTTGATAAGGGTGGATATTTGAAACTGAGTTTCATAGTTTATTAGTAAGATTATGTATATCATGTTGTTAAAGGCACATGTATGCATAGGTGATTATGTATGCACTGATCAGTCAAACCAAAAATACATACATTTTATTAATTAGAATGACTTAGTGGCATAGCATGTTATAACATAATGAATTATGCTGTCAGCCTTGTTGCTTTGACTTAGAAGCTACCTTGCAACATGTTGTTAATTGGCTGTTGGCCTTGTGGCTTTGTCTTGCAGTCGGAAGTTGATAACCTTTCTCTGGAAGAGCAGAGACTAGATGATCAGATAAGGTTATATGTTTGCTTTACATTACAAAAAGGAGAAATTTACAATTACTATACTGTTGTCTAATGCTTTTGAACCATTTTGTTAACAGGGAAATGCAAGAAAGACTGAGAGGTTTGAGCGAAGATGAAAACAACCAGAAGTAATCTCCCATTTAGTTCTTAGATTCATTTTTGCTTTGTCCTCCTTCCAGAAGGAAAAATATTGTTATTGATAAATGATAAACTTAAACCAATTTTCAATTCCTTTTAGGTTCCTTTTTGTGACTGAGGAAGATATTAAGGGCCTACCTTGCTTCCAGGTGAGTTCTTTTTTTTGCATTGCACTCCAACTTTTTCCATTGTTATTATCAACATTGTTGTGTTCTCCTTTCATGCTGTTATTGAGGTTTTTCTTTTTATTTAATACTAGTGCATTTCTTGTAGCAGAATGAAACTTTGATAGCAATCAAAGCTCCGCATGGAACCACCTTGGAAGTTCCTGATCCTGAGGAAGTAAGTTTAGGGAATCAACTGATGAAAGGTTCATGATCTTTGTAAAACTAGTGTTTCTGATACATGATGGAAAATTAATGCTTCCATATGCATTAGGCCGTTGACGAACTACAGCGGAGATATAGAATCATTCTAAGGAGCACAATGGGTCCAATTGATGTCTACCTTATCAGGTATAGCTACTTTGGCTGTTCATGATTTACGGGGGATGCTAATTACTCCTACATATTAGTAATTAATATATATATGCATACTTTTGTCTAGTTTTGTAGTTTATCTTTTTGATAATGCATTCTCCAGTTAATTTTGGAATTTTTGAACTGTTTTCAGTCAATTTGAAGAGAAATTTGAAGAGATTAATGGTGCTGAGCCCCCCGCAAGCTTCCCTCTTGCTTCAAGTTCAGAGTCTAATGAGCAACAAGCGACAGAAATGGTACCTGCTGAATGCAGTGGAAAGGAACTTGAACCTCAAGCTCTGCTCTCTTCTCAGACATACTCTGATTTAAATGTTTCGCAAGAGTTTGCTGGGGGAATGATGAAGATTGTCCCTTCAGATGCTGATGTAAGTATATCACAGCCTTGTGAGGGTTCCCCCTCCACTTCATACTGGGGATTTTGGGCTGCACTTGTCTAAATCCTTCGTATTGATTAAACGCTTTGGATGTGGTCCTGCAGTTGTTTTTATAGTATTTAATGATTGGTTAAGTGTGATTCTTTGATGAAATGCAATGTACTGCATTCTTTGCTGATATTTTTGGTAATTTTGTAGAATGATGCAGATTATTGGCTTCTATCAGATGCTGAAGTTAGCATAACAGATATGTGGAGAACAGATTGTATCCTTTTTGTTTTAATGCTTTTCTTCAATGCTTTTTCTTTTTTCTTCATGTGTCTTATGTCTTATTTGAAGTAATATGTATGATTCCTTAACTCCAGCATAACAGCTAATGTTGATTGGAGTGGAGTGGACATGCTTCATCCTGACTTTGAAATGCTCTCGAGGCCACAAACTCCATCGCCGGGACTTGCAGAAGCACCATCGACTGTAGCTAACCCTAATCAGAGATGATTTTGACTTGTCCGTTATCATTAAGTTAGAAAGTATGGTCATCATCCTCTGTATTGAGGGGAAGCTACTTCAATAGAGTAATTGCTAGCTAGCCTTGTGAATGTTGAGGGTGTTGTCAGGAGCTGTTGAGTTTCAAGCTGAGAGTTCTTACTACACTTCAAGTAAATCACCGACTCTCTCTTAGGCTTAAACGAGTTATAGTAGACGTAAGCTTGTGGAGAATTTAGCTTAGAAGTTAGAGAAGTTGCGATGAGTATTATTACAGAAAATGTTGCTACTGCACGAAATGCAAGGTAGGTAGACTCGACGATCAGTATATGTATCTGGACAAGTTATTAGCCATATTTGAAGTGTGGCATAGTGGGTCATTTTTTATTTTTTTTTCCTTTTTGAAAAGGAGAAGCTGCTATGCAGATGCTGACCCCAAACAACTTCAAGGGTGCACTGGATATTGTTAGGACAGGACTGCCTTATTATTCAATTATCATTCATGCTTGTAAACATTTCATAAACAATCTGCTGATAAAATTATGTCATTATTATCCGGAACTACTCCCGCTTTTTCTATCGTTTTGTTTTATCTTTGGGATTCTTATTGCATGAAGGCATACACATGTTTGAGCTTACGATAGTTTCGAAAGCATCTGGGGATGTGACCACTCTGCTATACGATTTCAAGCATATCCAAGTGGGAACAGGGATTTTTTGTTTTTTCAATGAGCTGCTGTGTTTGGTAGTCAGGGACATTCGATCGACAGGTGTTGTTAATGATTGCTATTGTAGTAAACTGTTTGTTGAAGCAAGCAAGTTAAGTCCTTCATTGGATAATAAGGAGTGGATGCATGCTGCAATATCATAGGATGTATCGGGACTAAACTAGTCTAGAGGCTACGTTTGCTAAAGCTTGTAAAGTAAACACCAGAGTTTTGAAAAGAAGACATGATGTCAATAGTATGATAATATGGTCACTTAGAAAAACAACTCTGGTGTCGCAGTCCCCTTGTTTGCAAACGTGTGATTAGCCAATCAAGATTTTTTAAGAGATTTCAGCCTTGATTTTCTAACATAGTCAAATCAAAGGCATGAAGAGTCTTGAAGTTGAAACCCACACCACCACAAGACTTATACATAACCGATCCATAACACCGCAGGACCTCCCCATTAAAAGGAATTCAACAATGTTTTCTATTTTTCCAAATTCAAAAAAAATATAGGTCGGAATGAATTGCAAAAATGATTTTATGAGCACTTATCTGCTAGCTTTAGAAATGTTTAAAACTTGTCAAGAAGTAGTAATTTGCGGACATAATCTTTAGAAATTAAATTTTGCTTTCATGTTTCTACCAACGATACAAGACCTATAGAAGTATTTATTACTCCCTCCCTTTGTCCCTAAATATAAACATTCATTTGACTATAAAAAACACCTTTTATGAAGGTGTCTTTTAGCAAATTATTATATTAGCATTTGTTAAAAGACACCAACTAATTTTTATGAAGGTGTCTTTTAACAAAGTTATAACTAAAAAGTGGAAATCACACCTTGAGGTGTGGGTTGCTAAAAGACACCTTCATGGGTGGCTTCTAGCATAACCATATATATATATATATATATATAGAGAGAGAGAGAGAGAGATAGGATCCACTGACACCAGGTGTCAACGGATTCGTTGACATCAAATCTTAAACGTTCATTTCTTTTAATCTAAAGGTCAATAATTTTTTAGCAAAATCTTAATGTGGCCATTCAATATTTTATATCTCACTTTTAAGACTATTTATTATATTATCTCTCATCAATCTCATTCACATTCTTACCTAAAGCCTTATGTTTCTAACCTTTTTTCTTTCTTTCTTCGTTTCTTCCATTTATCATCCATGATGTTTCCATCATTTGCCATTGTTGGAGGTAGAAATTTCATGATTCTTGAAATTTTAGTTTGTAGAACTAGAAAAAATTATCATTGAAAAAGTTAGGTTCCCAAATTGTGGCATACGATTTGTCAAACTTAGATTCAAGGTTTATGTTGAAAAAATTTAAATGCTAACAGATGCTTGATTCATGTGGATAAACATAAAACAATTAAACAACCATGAATCGATTCTTTAGTTAGGTTACTAAATTGTGGCATATGATGTGTGAATAGCAGATTCAAGGTTTATGTTTAAAAAATTTACATGCTAACTAATGCTTGATTCATGTCACAGATAAACATAAAACAATTAAACAACCATGAACCAATTCTTTTGTAAGATAATATGATGCTGGTACAGGATATATCATTGAGAAGAAGACAAGTCCCATTTAGGAAACAAAAGGATTTTTATGAAAGGAGATATGAAATACTTAATGTCCACATTAAGATTTTGATGAATAATTATTGACCTTTAGATTAAATGAAATGAACGTTTATGATTTGGTGTCAACGAATCCGTTGACACCTGGTGTCAATGGATCCTATCTCATATATATATATATATATATATATATATCCTTAAATATGTCACTTTTCAAGTTACTTCTTTCAAAGAAACCCCTGATTAATACTCCATCCGTCTCACAATTATTGTCTCTTTAGCATTTTTTTTCCTTCTCAAAATAATTGTCACTTTACAATACTAATGCAACATTTATTATTTTTTTCCCACTATTATACCTTTATTTATTGAATTTCATCCAACTTAACTATTCCACTAACTACAATTAATAAAGGTGTTGTAGTAAATACTATTAATTTTACCGTTGAAATCAACACAATTAATCATTTCCTTAATAATCGTGTACAAACCTTAAACGACTAATATTGTGAGACGGAGGGAGTACCATAAAGTATTACTGTTACCGATTATCATTTTACAAATGTCTCACGAAGGATTCGAACTCAACACTTCGAGATTAGAAAGTTAAGCTCGGGTTTGGATTTTAAAATATAGTAGTGTTAGTCACCTATTGTTATTTGGAATTAATTATAGACTGTGTATAAAGATTTGAAATGTATTTAACCCTTTCTTCGATTACTTTATGGTACCTCCCATTCAATTAATTCTCGCAATGGCTAAGGTTTAAAATTGAAACTTACAAAAATACAGGAGTAAACTAAAAATCAAGATAAATGACTATAAATTTATTTTGGCCAAAATAATCATCACATGTAGTTCATTTAACAAAAGCAAAAAGAAAGAAAAAAAACAATACTTGCCAAATGGTCACTAGAAACTCTTATTTGAATGATAAATTAAATCAAAGCATAAGAAGTGAACTTGCTCTAACTAAAAGAAGGTTGCAATGGCAATTGTGGCTACCATGATGACTCCAAAGATGGATGATACAATAGAGTGAGCAGACGAAGAAGGCGAAGGTGCACCTTCTTCTAGTACATTGATGACAAGCTTCATTTGACGAGCAGCGCAATGATTTGCCTTTCCACATACATACCACTTTCTTCCTTCGGTTTTCAGTTGAATAACGTCCTTTCCGGTGGAAAGTGCTTCATTTTCTGATGGAAAAGTGCAGCTTTGAAAGAGTTTACCATCCACTTTGAAGACATTGTGCTTGGTATTATCATAATTGAACACTGAAATAAAAAGATATAAAAGAGAAAAAGTTGAATTTTAAATGGCAAGTTCTATATGCAGAAATTTACATGTTCTTAAATATTGCTAAGCAAACAATATTATAAAAATTAACTAATTAACTATCTGATATGAAGCACATTATGCAAATAATGGTAGTGCAAATCAATTTTTTTTACCAAGGTTGTCACCAACACGAAAAACTTTGTCTTGGGCCCATTGAGTGTAGTTGAAATCAACGGTCCAACCCTTTTCATCACCCACAACGTGATCAGCTGCCATTGCTACTGAGGAAAGCAAAACCATGGAAATGGCAAGGTAGATTGCACGAGAATAAGTCATTTTATCAAAATTTGAGTGTAAAATAAGTATTTTCCTTTCTTAAAATCTCAATCAAATGCAGAAGTTGCTAATATATGATATGCAAGTGTTATTGCTTTGATGAATTGTTATTTATAGTGTCTTTGTATATTGATCTTAACGAGAATTAAAATATATGAAGCCTTGCAAATAGCAATAGGACAAGTACCGGATTAGGTCGGCTTATATTTTCTACATTTCAAAAGTTCTAGAGTAAATAATGTTTGATCCTTGTTTTAGATATAAGAAAATGCTATCTAATTTAGATTTTCAAAAAAATAATTCATTAAGTTTAATTATCAGAAAAAGTTAAACAATTAAAATAGTTCATGATCCATGGAAAGACTAAAAAACCACTCTCTCCCAAAATAAGTACTTACATTTACAAAATTATTGTCCTAATGTGTCCCAATGTAATAGTTACTGTGGACAAAAGACTAATAATTATGCCCTTCAGAAAAAAGAAAAAAAAAGTCTAATAATTAATGTGTACTAATTTTAAGAGACTATTTATAGATTTGTTTCCAAAGACTAAGATAGTTTGTTATAGGTTAAAATAAAAATAATTTTGATATAAATATTTTGGAGAATGTTGTTGGACAATCTTAACAAGATTGTAAATCATGCTTAAAAATGCTTTGTTTTTTGGTCTAGTAGACACGTAGCCTAATGACCGAAGCTCACACATTTTAAATGTGAAAAAATGAGGTGTTTGTGGTTTAAACCCAACCCCTGCATATATTATGCAATGTTAAGGTCACATGGACCAAATTATGCATATTATAATTATGGGAAACACTGACACATTGAAAGTTATCTTAGAATTTTATCTTAGAATTTGTGTATTCAACACATTGAAACAACAAAAAGCAACTTAATCTACATAAAAATTATCAATTGTTTATAT
Organism: Medicago truncatula; assembly: GCF_003473485.1. Taxonomy (NCBI): domain Eukaryota; kingdom Viridiplantae; phylum Streptophyta; class Magnoliopsida; order Fabales; family Fabaceae; genus Medicago; species Medicago truncatula. Next base: position 28,884,378 of record NC_053042.1, on the reverse strand, counting down.
TTTTGGATCCTTAACAAGCAAGACCTACAATTATAATAGCTTCTTACTAATCTGATTATAGATCCCGTAAACTATATTTTTATCTCTCTTCTATAGAAAATGATTTTCTTAAAAAAAAAACTAGGCTAAATGCAATTTTAGTCCTGTAAGTTTTCAAATTGTGCAATTTTGATCCCCCTAGTTCTTTTAGCAATTTAATCCTCCATGTTTACCCCTTTTTTGATTTTAAAGTCCCCACATCCATATTCATTTTTAAGAGAAACCTAAATCATGGTTGAAAAAACATTCAAGTAGAAAGCTATGCATATTAAATAGTTTATTATTAGTATGGATGAAAAAACATGGACACCATAAACTATATCATTTTTCTCTCTTCTAGTTAAGTGTTTTTTTATATATATAAAAAAAAAAAAAAAGCTAATCTAACATGGTTATTTCATTTTTAACAAAATGATATTTCTTTTAGAAAATTTTACAAACAAAAATAACTATAAGATGAAAATGGTTTAAATATATCTTAATCAAACGGCCCTGAATTGGATGCTACATGTTTTTCTTAGGATCGAATCTTTGCTCAACATTGATTAAAAAGAAAAAAAAAAATTCAATTGATCAAAAAGTAGACAATTAATTGTAAGTAGACAATCAATTTATCAAAAACTCAATTTATAAAAAAAAAACTCAATTTATCTGTAAAAAAAATAGTACTGTGAGTTCAACTAGAATTAAACTTTAAAGTAATTTGGCCATAAATGATAATTAAATAAATGTGCTTACAACTTTGTTTCTTTGTAAAAAAAAAAAAAAAAAGCCTTGGTTTTGGAACGGCAAGTAAATTCTTCAGCATGCATAAGTCAAAGAGAACAGAAAGATATTTGTTCCGACGGCCTGCAGCAATATAGTGCTTTTCTCCTCTTTCACAAAATAATCATCACATAGTTTATTCAACAAAATTCAAAAATAAATATTACATTAGCCAATAAGTCACTAGAAACTCTTATTTGAATAACAGATAAACGATATAAAGAAGTGAACTTTCTTGTAAAAAAAAAACAAAGAAGTGAACTTGTCTCTAACTAGAAGATGGTTGCAATGGCAAGTGTGGCTAGTGGATACCATCAAAGCCGTTCCTATGAATTTGAAGGCTCGACTCTGTAAGTAAAACTAGACCCATAATAAAATAAATATGCATTTTTAAAAAAAAAAATAGCAATCTTCTATTTAAATTGAAAATGAAATTCGTAAACATAAAAAATAATCATCATGGTAACTAACACAAAAAAGATCTATATTCTAATAAATAATATAAAAATACTTGTTCAGACGAATACCTTTATCAACCTTCCAGCTACTCAAGACGATTCTTCCTTCTTAAATTTACCGAAGCAAATTGATCAATCAACTCTTCATATTGTATATTTTCCAACATAGCATTCTCAATTGCTATCATTGCCATTAAATCTTTCTTGTAGCATGGCAGACCGCATGTAAGACTTCAACAACTTTGATTTTGAAAAAACTTCTTTCTACGGAGGTAACTGTCTCGGAAATAGTCAATCAACTTCTATATGCAACAATTGTATTAGAAAAAAAACTTGTGTTTTTCAAAAAAAAAATCTTAAAGTCTCAATAGCTCACATTTCTTCATCAGGCAAGATATCTTTTAGTGACCTTAACTCCACATATAGTTCTCTTCCATCAATATCAGATTTCTCGTTTATGTTTCAATGCATGTTCAAAATTACAACAAGAAGACTCTAAAGTCGCATTATCTAATGATTTTAACTTGTCAGAAGTAAACAAAAAATCAAAAACAACTTCATAATGTTGAAATTCTGGAAAGAAAAAAAAAACGTTTTTGTTTGGCCTATTAGGGGGGTAAATAAAAAATAAATAAAAAATTACAGGGGGTAAATAAAAAAATTTTTACAGGGGAAAAACCGGAAATGACCTATATTACAGGGGGTAAAGACCTATTAACCCTATTTTAAATTATCTCACATGGTCCTGTCCACATCATATTTCAAATGGAATGAACCACAATGACATAACTTTGCAAATAAAAGACTATTTTAATGCGTAAAAATGAGCAAATTAAAACCTAAAATAAAAATAGGGGATTAGAGTATGATTCAGTCCTTAATGGATTTTATTCTCTAGTGATAAAAATCTCATGTCTCCCACGCTTGTATAAATATTTTTCTATTTAGTCAATTGACGTTCTCTTTTTGTATTAACCCTCTGATTCTTAGGCTAAATGGTTCATTGTGATTCAGATTTTAGCCGAGAGTTAAGTAAAATTTGGTCAAGAATTGTTCTACTTAAGAATCGAACTCATATTATACTGAAAATTTTGTCATTTGCTAAAAACACATTTAATCTAGAACGTATGCACTATTCTTTTTCTATTTTTTTACAAGGATTATTTTGTTTTCTCTTCCTATTTTTTGTTTTTTTTTCCTCACTATTAAGACAATACTTGTACGATAGCTATACTTACTTATTAATGTCTCTCATGCTAAATACATAGTTATAAATTTCTTTAAGAAATAAGAAAATATTAGTTTAGGGTTTCTTATATATCGTTTGCATTTAAAAATTATTTTTAATCAAATTATGTTCCTTGTTCGCTAAAAAAAAGTGTTCGTCGCACTCAGTCCCTCTGAATTTAAATTTATGGCTCCACCCCTAGCTCTTATGTTGGGTATTTGTATTGACTGCATTATTGCTAAAATAAATATCCTTGACTGTGTTGTTGGAACCAATGTTCCAACATGTGTTTAGGCATCTCTGTAAGATGTTGGATACAATGTTCCAACATTCTGGCACGGTTCAGTGTGACCGTGTTCATACCTATTTGTATGTGCACCCTTTATTGTTTAAGGAAACAATATTTTCTTATCTTATTGACCAAGCAACGCGCATATCCATACAAAATCAGTTGTGGAATATTTCTAAAGTAATATTTATATTTTAGGAAATATTTGTTTTTGTTTTGAACGATCATAAAGATGTTCCGACATTTTAGGACTTTCCATATTTGTTTCTGATTTCTGTTTTGTAGATTAGCTGAACCGATTTGCTTTTTTCTGAAGCGCAACTAAAGTATTTAGCCCAAGCTGCTTCAGTATATAAGGGAGACTTCAAGACCTAATAGATCATTCAAGCCGTCATTCTAAAAAGTTTAGATTTTTAGGGTTTTGAGTCTACATCGTTTGTGATGCAAGTTTAGAACCTTTATTGTGAGCCTTACTTGTATCGTTTGTGATACATGTTTAGGACTGTGTGTTGAGTTTGATACTCTTGTGTACTACACCGAAGTTGTGAAACAAGGTGTTGGTTGTTTTTTGAAGGTAACTTCATCTTTGAGTTTGTGTTTAGGTTTGATAGGTTACAGGAGTTGTGACTGACCATAGGATAGTGAGATGAGATCTCAGATCTATAAGTTCCTAGGTTGAAGTCTATATGAATAAAAATTGGGCATCTCTCCTCAAATAGGGATGACAATGTGTAAATTCTAGGGACATTGGGTAGCTCAACTGTAGCTAAGAGATTAGGAGTTAGATGTCAGGGTTCAAACACAATCGAAAGAGAAAATCTTATTTAACAACTAGTTAATAACATATGACATTAAAAATAGGGTAAAATCGAGCTATCGTAATAATTGTTATTTTTTTAAATGGGATAGTAATAAGTTGTCAATTATTTATAAGAATGTAAAAATCTTTTTTTTTATTTATGAAAAATGACTATATAATATTGGTTGGATATATTGTTTTGAAAATGTTATATATCAATACAATGTTATTAATTCGTAGTTTTTTTAACGTTGATGTACTTTTCACTACTATAAATAGGAGTAGCCTCAAGGTATATATGATAACTTCGCATCTTATATTAAAGTCTTGTTTAAAACGTTATTTACTTATAATATCAGTGTCTTAAATGTATGCTCCCCTTGTTGAGTAGTTAATATTAGAAACGTATTTACCCCTTTCGTCAATTACTATATGGTACCTCCCATTCAATTAATTTCTCGCAATGGCTAAGGTTTAAAATTGAAACTTATAAAAATACAGGAGTAAACTAAAAATCAAGATAAATGACTATAAATTTATTTTGGCCAAAATAATCATCACATGTAGTTCATTTAACAAAAGCAAAAAGAAAGAAAAAAAACAATACTTGCCAAATGGTCACTAGAAACTCTTATTTGAATGATAAATTAAATCAAAGCATAAGAAGTGAACTTGCTCTAACTAAAAGAAGGTTGCAATGGCAATTGTGGCTACCATGATGACTCCAAAGATGGATGATACAATAGAGTGAGCAGACGAAGAAGGCGAAGGTGCACCTTCTTCTAGTACATTGATGACAAGCTTCATTTGACGAGCAGCGCAATGATTTGCCTTTCCACATACATACCACTTTCTTCCTTCGGTTTTCAGTTGAATAACGTCCTTTCCGGTGGAAAGTGCTTCATTTTCTGATGGAAAAGTGCAGCTTTGAAAGAGTTTACCATCCACTTTGAAGACATTGTGCTTGGTATTATCATAATTGAACACTGAAATAAAAAGATATAAAAGAGAAAAAGTTGAATTTTAAATGGCAAGTTCTATATGCAGAAATTTACATGTTCTTAAATATTGCTAAGCAAACAATATTATAAAAATTAACTAATTAACTATCTGATATGAAGCACATTATGCAAATAATGGTAGTGCAAATCAATTTTTTTTACCAAGGTTGTCACCAACACGAAAAACTTTGTCTTGGGCCCATTGAGTGTAGTTGAAATCAACGGTCCAACCCTTTTCATCACCCACAACGTGATCAGCTGCCATTGCTACTGAGGAAAGCAAAACCATGGAAATGGCAAGGTAGATTGCACGAGAATAAGTCATTTTATCAAAATTTGAGTGTAAAATAAGTATTTTCCTTTCTTAAAATCTCAATCAAATGCAGAAGTTGCTAATATATGATATGCAAGTGTTATTGCTTTGATGAATTGTTATTTATAGTGTCTTTGTATATTGATCTTAACGAGAATTAAAATATATGAAGCCTTGCAAATAGCAATAGGACAAGTACCGGATTAGGTCGGCTTATATTTTCTACATTTCAAAAGTTCTAGAGTAAATAATGTTTGATCCTTGTTTTAGATATAAGAAAATGCTATCTAATTTAGATTTTCAAAAAAATAATTCATTAAGTTTAATTATCAGAAAAAGTTAAACAATTAAAATAGTTCATGATCCATGGAAAGACTAAAAAACCACTCTCTCCCAAAATAAGTACTTACATTTACAAAATTATTGTCCTAATGTGTACCAATGTAATAGTCATCGACTCGGCGGGGGTACTGGGTCAATGGGTCAATGGTCGAACTAGTGAGTCATTGGTCGAACCGCATGACTGAACCGGAACCACTCGGATGACTCGGTTAGATAACTCGGTCCTTAGATTAAATTTATATAGTTATATAACCGGATTAACTCGGATTGAATCGGTGACTCGGTCACTTTAGAAACTAAAATAATGACCCCTGTAAAATAAGATAAAAACTATCCAACAATAATATTGAACCGGTCTAGCTTCTGACCCTTCTATCCAACAATAAGATAAAAACTAAAATAACGTTTTAGCTTCTGACCCTTCTAATTCCGGTTTTTTTTTTTTTTTTCAACTAACAAATCCAAAACGACGTCGTTTTGGTGAGCAAAAAAATAAAATAAAATTGAACCGGTCTGACCACGACTCGGCCGAGTCACCGGTTTTTACCGGTTTTGACCGAGTTATCTGCATGGCCGATCCAAATGATGGCTCGAACCGGCCTACCCACCGGTTCACGGTCCGACCGGTTCGAGCACTAATTTTAAGAGACTATTTATAGATTTGTTTCTAAAGACTAAGATCGTTTCTTATAGGTTAAAATAAAAATGATTTTGATATAAATATTTCGGAGAATGTTGTTAGACAATCTTAAGAAGATTGTAAATCATGCTTGAAAAAACATTGTTTTTTGGTCTAGTAGCCAAGTAGCCTAATGACTGAAGCTCGCACATTTTAAATGTGAAAAAGTGGGATGTCTGTGGTTTGAACCCCGACCGCTGCATATATTATGAAATGTTAAGGCCACATGGACCAAATTATGTTGTAATTATTGGATATTTCAAAAGTATTTTAGTTCAAGATTTATTGTTATCAATAATGAGTTTTTGCTCAATTTTATTGTGCTTGACCGTTTCCATTATATGCTTTTATGAAAGAATATTTTCAGTAATTTTATTTAACAATTCTTCAAAAGGAAATTGTATATGTGCTTCATACTGAGTCAAACACATTTATAACGTTCCTATTTATTAGCCAATTTTAAGGCATTATTTTTCTGAACCCAACAGTTGCAGATTGCCAACAAAACAATTTTGACTCACGTACTAAATGGGCGCCGTTTGAGGTATGCGACCCTTATGGGTCATGAATGGTAGGACATGCATTTACAAGATTTTTTTTTTTTTTTTTTTTTTTATTTTTTTTTTTATGCTGGTCTTATAACTTGCATTTGTAGGTCAAGCAAATATTAGTTATCTGTTGTTGCAGGTCATCATTAATATATTAATCACATGTAACTTTAAAAATAATTTGATGTATATATGTATGTGGTTTTTCCAAACGACAAAATTAATAGTTAACTTTAATATTTAACTATTAATTGTTTGTTTTTAAGAAAAAAATAATATAAATTTTTAAGTTTGGGGGACATTTTGCACATAAGTGCAAAACTTCAGGGGAATATTTGCAAAACGTCATGTTCACTAACAGAAAAATTTGACGGAGAGGGTAAATTGACTAACATTGTGAAATTTCAGGGGGTAATTGAAGTTTTGTTAATTTCAGGGGGGTAATTGATGAAACTTACAATTTCAGGGGGGAAATTGACTATTTACTCATTATTTTATTAAAGACAAAAATTAAACATTATACTCCCTCCGTCCCTCAATAAATGACCTTGTTGACAATATATATTATTGACTTAATATACTTTGACCATATTTTTCTACTAATTCACAAAGATAAATAATATCATGTAAGATGTTGTTGGAATCGTCTCGATGAATATTTTTAAAATATTAAGTTTTCATAATTTTTTTTAATAGAGAATTGAAGATATCAAATATAAAACATATGCATTGGTACGTGTGTCGAAGTCAACTAGATCATTTAATATGAGACGGAGGGAGTAATATACATTGCTAGTGGGTCAACATGTCTAAAGATCTATGCCATTAAAAACTTCTTTTCAAATCCAATGGCTAAAAAGCATTTTAGAAACAAAAAAAAAAAAAATGTAGTCACCTACGGTAGGAGACCCATTGAGGTCTCCTACCGTAGCCTAAGCCGTACTAAATGAATGTTACACGTTTTGACTTGGTTTTGTGCAGTATAAATACAAAACAATGGTGGCATTTACGGTAGGAGAGGGCAATAGGTCCCCCTACCGTAGGAGATCATATAAAAGGGTTTTTTTTTTTTTTTTTTACAATTAAATTGACATGTGTTTGTTGGTGGTTGGCACAATAGATACTAGTGTTGCATTTTTTTTTAGAAATGATGCATCCTCCGGTCACTATTATAAGCAAAAATCAACATTTTAGATTCATTCATTAAATGATGTATGCGGTTTATAATACAGACTACATACATCATTTAATGAATGTATCTAAAACGTTAATTTTTGCTTATAATAGTGACCAGATAGTGTATTTGTACAACCACTTTATGATAACTTTTTGACAACATTCTTTCTCATACTCACGTTATACTCGTATTCTCACTCTTTCCTTTTCTCTCTCCATTATTTTTACTAATGAAAAGAGAGAAAAGAAGTTGTTTGTCTCAAATGGATGTTCAAATATCACTATTTTTTTTAGGGAGTTACCTGCATGTTAGTTGTATTTAAGTAATGAGAAATAATATTTAAACAACTATTTTTTGATAATTATTGTGACAATTTTCTCTCTCATGTTTACATTAATTTTTTATTTTTTCTCTCTATTGTTTTTGTGTCAATACCTCATTTTCTTTATAAAATTTTGGTACATTACCTGAAATCTCAGCCATTCAAAAGTTTCATCCTATATTCAATGATTGATATCTATTTAAAAAAAAAAAAATCTCATTTTACAAAAAAAAAAAAAAAACAAGTCTCCTACGGTACATGAAAAGATTTTTATGAGTCTTATACACAACTTATTTTTCTCATCCAAAATATTGAGTTTCTGTGTTACATCTCCTGATATCTTTGAGATAAATTTGAGTTGTTCTATCATCTCCGGTTATGATTCATAACGGGGAAGAACTGTTGTATCCTGGGAGGATATGTGCTTATGAGGCGGATAAAATCCTCAAGGACGCTGACTATGTCACGCCTCAGGTTACATAATAGTATTTTGTTTTGCAGGTTTCCCCTAATTAAATTTGTGAAGGTTTTGTGGAATTGTGTCGACAACTAAATTCGATAAGTTCCTTTTACTTTGTTTCACTTTATTATTAGTCATATTTATTTGTTATGATATTTCTCTTTAATTTCTTATTTGTGATAATTCCACACCTAATTATAAAACAAATTATGCATATTATAATTATTGGAAATGCTAACACATTGAAAGTTATCTTAGAATTTTATCTTAGAATTTGTGTATTCAACACATTGAAACAACAAAAAGCAACTTTATCTACATGAAAATTATCAATTGTTTATATTTTTGGATCCTTAACAAGCAAGACCTATAATTATAATAGCTTCTTATTAATCTGATTATAGATCCCGTAAACTATATTTTTATCTCTCTTCTATAGAAAATGATTTTCTTCAAAAAAAACTAGGTTAAATGCAATTTTAGTCCCGTAAATTTTACAACTGTGCGATCCCCCTAATTTTTTTTTAGCAATTTTAGTCCCTATATTTACCCTTTTTTGATTTTAAAGTCCCCGCATCCATATTCATTTTTAAGAGAAACCTAAATCACGGTTGAAAAAACATTCAAGTAGAAAGCTATGCATATTAAATAGTTTATTATTAGTATGGATGAAAAAACATGGACACCATAAACTATATCATTTTTCTATCTTCTAGTTAAGTGTTTTTCTTAAAAAAAAAAAAAAAAAAAGAAGCTAATCTAACATGGTTATTTCATTTTTAACAAAATGATATTTCTTTTAGAAAATTTTACAAACAAACATTACTATAAGATGAAAATGGTTTCAATATATCTTAATCAAACGGCCCTGAATTGGATGCTACATGTTTTTTATTTAGGATCGAATCTTTGCTCAACATTGATTAAAAAGAAAAGAAATTGAAAAGAAAAAAAAAACTCATTTTATCAAAAAGTAGACAATTAATTGTAAGTACTATTCAATTCTCTTACCAGTAATTTAAATCAACTGACTTCTCTCTAGTTTATTGATAAAAGACTTCTCTACTTTATATTAATTAATATAAATATTGTTTTGAAAATTATAAATTGGTGAACATATTTCAAGCCATGAAAATTATGTGAAGAAAAGATGTACTAGCATATTGAAAAAGTTGGACTCTTCATTAAAAATAAACAGTAATTAGATGTAAATTTTTTCAAACGGCAACAAAAATAATGATCAGTCATAGTAAAACTTTGAACAATTACACAAGAAAAATATAGTGATAAAAAAAGAGTTTTGAATCATAGGTATACCAAAACTAAAAACTGGTCAAATTGAAAAGGGACAAGCTTAAAAATTAATTAAACGAGAAAGGTTGCTTGAGAGATTAAAATCAAATATAATGATTATGATAATGTTTTCTACCTAATTAAGTTTCTTATTCTTGTTGTGATTGATTACTTTGAATACATCATTCAAATAAATTATCAGTTGGAGACTTGTAATTAAAATCGATTATTAACTCAGTTAGAAGTCCTCATAAACTTAACTCAGTTAGTACGGACAACGTATAATATTGCAAGGTCACGGTTCAAACCCGGCCACCACAAAAAGAAAAAAAAGTTAGAAAATATTAACAACAGAGACCAAATGTTATTGTTTTTTTAGTTTTTTTTTTTTTAATTGAAGCATTTTTGTTCGAAAATTGCTCTTTAGTCCCTTGGATTGTTGGAGTTGGGATCTCTCCATTTATGATCATGTTCAATTATTCAATTTGAGTTAAACTCACAAAAAAGTTTGAAAAAGAATATAAAATGAAAAAAGATCCTTTCTCAAAACCCCAAAACCCTCTACTCAATTCTTAACCCCAGAACTATCGAGACATATTTACCTTTCGTTGGTGGGTTAGGTCTTGATGGTTAAATTCTATAACTTTTAAATGTTTGGACTTTACAATTCGAACCAGTCGTATTAATTAGACGCTAAAGGGTAAGGCCAACATAGTAACACTTTGGCCTCCTATTTGTTTTTTAATTTATTGGATACACTTCTTATTGCACTTTTCAACATTAAATTTATAAAAATTTCATCAAAAATAAATTTTATTTTAACAAAGATTAAATTGATTAACTTTCTTGTCAACTTAAAAAGAAGTAGGAAACCAAATTGATTACATAAATTTAATTTAATGAATGAGTTTATATTATGAAAGTTGTGGAAAATATAATGTAAACAAAAATTTGTAGGTTTACTAAAATGCTATTATGGTTGATAAAAAGCCAACCCAAAACGTGTTTGTGTTCTAAAATAGCTAAAAAGCAACAAGTTATGGTGAGGACTCTATGTTATGTCTTCAAGTTACGGTTACGACTATGACATCACACAGATATGGGTTTCAAAATGTATCTTTGGATGAAGATTATATCAATGAGGGACACTAATATCTTCCATAGTCTCACGTGTTTATGTTCAATGTCACATTGTTCATTTAGTAACTTCGATATAAATTCAATGATTAATTAATATCTTCATTGATTTACATGAATCACAAACAACCATGAAATATATCTTATCGTGCAACTTGTCCTTATATTGGTACCTTTGATAATCTTTTTCTAGTACAATACTAAACTTGATTAAACATTTTTGTGATAAAAGTGTATTTCTCAATTAGTGTTTGATATTATAAAGTACAACAAATATTTTTGTTATATAACTAAAAATGACTGCTTTCAAACTAAAATATAAATCTAGACTTTCATTTGGTTGGATTTAATCATCCTTAAACAACTTGGTATTTCTCCATTTCTATGTCTCTTTTTCAGTTTGTATTATTTTATAAAAGAAGTTTTTCTTCTGTGGTGGTCGGGATTTGAACCCTAAACCTTGCATATATTATGTATTATCTATACCAACTGAGTTAAGCTCACGATGACTTTATGTAAGGAGCATATTAACAAACAATAATTTCTTATATTGCAAAATACTCTTAAAATATAAATGGGGTTCTTTCCCCTCTCTAGTTGTGGATATCTTGTAAAAAATAATAAAGGCTAAAATATAGTTTTGGTCCTGGCAAATATGCCTCGTTTTGGTTTTAGTTCCTGTAAATTTTTTTTGTTGTTTTTGGTCCTTGCAAAATATTTTGTTTTTGGAAATAGTCCCTAAATATTTTGCAAGGACCTTTTTCAAAATCAAAAGATTTTGCAGGGACTATTTTTCTAATAAATGGGTTCAGTCATCATGTGCCACGTGTGCAAATCATCACTAAAGTGGAGCTAGGGACCAAAACCAAAATGAGACATATTTGCAGGGACCAAAAACAACAAATTTTTTTTTGCAGGGACTAAAACCAAAACGAGACATATTTGCAGGGACCAAAACCATATTTTAGCCAATAATAAATAAGCATTGACATACCTATTTAATTTCCTTTAAAAAAATAAATAAGTTGGAGTCACATTATAAAAACCAGGTTCGTAGATTCTATGTAACAACTTCATGAGAGTGAGGAATGCATGCAAGTAGTAGTTTTATAATGTGAGGGTTGGAGTTGGTGTCCCTACCCATATGATTGAAGGAACAGATTCTTGTTCCTACCTGATCCCCACGAGATCAGTTATGGACTTGTAGTAACTAGGTAAAAAATTTCAAGGGGGACCACAAAACTAGTTAACCAAGAATCCAAGATTACACACTATTCACAACATTTCTTGTACCAGAAATTCAATATGAAATGATGAACATTGTTTTTTATTTTTTTATTTTTTTCATTTTATTTGTTGGTATAATATATGTTTCATGGTATAAATTGCGGGTTAAAATTCCCACCATTTAGCAAAATAAATGATGTTTACAATTTAGAGAGAGATAGACACAAAAAATAGATGGTGGATCCTACCACTAAGTGGGTTCCACAATCATTAGTTATATTTTATTTTTTTTCAAGATTTTATTGTATTTATCTCTCTAAATGTAAGAAATGGATAAAATCTTACGTCGCAATCCCTGATATTTTGTAAAATTATAAAAAATTAAAAAAGTGTCAATCTATTTAGTAATTGAGCAAGGGCATCCTGATATGATATGTGATGTGAACATCAACATAACAAAAAATAAAAAAGTCTCGTCGATACAACCACAATAGCAATTCGATTAAAATTATTGTGAACACTTTTAAAACATTTATATAATCAATTTCTCATAAAATTCAATCTTAAAAAAAACAAAAAATAATAATAAAAATGAAGATGGTTTTTTCCAAGAAAATGCAAAACATTATAAGTTGTTGGGAGAATATGAATTATATTAGTCAAAGAATAAGAAACATACCTGTCTCACAAAAGAGTGGAGAGTTTGTTGATGGCAAGAGCCATTTGTTCCATGTAGTTAGCCATATTAAGAATGGTGGCATTTAGGGTGGGTAGGAGGAATTCTTTTCCACCATGGGAAAGTCACTTTTTGACCTCTAGATCAAATAGAGAGCACACTTTTATAGTGGACCCTCAATCTTGAAGTTTTTCGAGGGGTCGTCTCCGAAAGGGACCAGCTCGAATTCACCGTCAGGAACAGGTCTGAGAAGTTTCGAGTTGAACTGATCCTTCTTTTCCCGTTTTTGTTCCTTAAGGTCTTCCTTGGTGAACCTGGGATCAAGTTCCACCAAGTTGGCATCCAGAGTGCTCGCAGCAGCTTTCCCTTTGTCTTCAGCAGGTTTTCTGGATTGGGAAATCGAGCTCTGGGTTTTGTTAGCCTGGAGGAAACATCTTCTTGCAGCTTCGATGTCTCCGTTGAGAGAGGCGATGATGCCATCTTTTGCATGGTATTTCAACTTCAGATGGGCGGTTGAACATGCGGCCCCTAGTTGTGCAAGCCCGGTTCTCCCTATAATGCAATTGTAGAGAAAAGGGCATTCGATCACCAGAAATGGGATCTTTATTGTTCTCTCTGCCTCCTTTTCGCCGAAGGTGACCAGTAGTTCTACGTATCCCTATGGCTGGGTAGATGAGCCGTTGAAGCCGTAAAGTTCATTTCCAACGTAGGGAGAAAGTTTTTTCTCCGCCAGTTGAAAAGTATTAAACAGGCTAGTGTACATGATGTCGCACAAGGCCCATGTGTCAATTAGGACTTGTCGGACGTCTGAATTGGCCATCGATGCTCGCACGAGCAAAGGAATGGCTGAATTTGAAGCTCCACCAGGAAGTTCTGAATCATAGAACGCCAAAGGTGGCCTTCCTCCGTGGTTGGAGGGGGCTAGCAAGTTTACACTCATGAGTTCCTCGAACTTTCTCTTCATGCTCTCCATGGAGACGTTCAGTGTTCCTCCCGTGATAACGTTGGCGGAGGGGAACTGCTCCCAGGTGCATGAATAAGGGGTGATTTCCACGTTGTCAGGGAAGTCACCGAGATGTTCTATGGACATGGCAACTGTCTTACCAGGCTCTGAGCCATCAACGATAAGCTCGACGGTTTTTCTTTCTGCTTCTGGGTTTTTTACGAACTGTTTGAGTCGTCCTCTTTGAATGAGGAGCTCAATAACATCTTTCATATGGATGCAGTCGTCAGTGGTGTGTCCATGGCATTTGTGGAATCGACAATATTTTGTTTTGTCGACTCCCTTCCTCTTTTGAGATGGGGCCTTTGGTGGCTTGATGCCAGCTTCTATCAGATCGGCTACCGCGATCTCATCGAGGATTTTCTCCCCTGACATGGCTAAGGTAGAGTACTTCGTGAAGTGACCGTTGGGTCTTTTGCCTTCCCGAGTAGCCTTGCCTTCCTTCTTCTTCTCGTGGAAGGGTTTTTTGGAGGACTCAGCAGCAGGCTCCTCTTTCCTGGATTTGTTGAGGTTGTCCGTATACAGCTCTTCTTCATAGGCGATGTAGATCTTGGCGATCGCTAGGAACTCGTTGAGAGTCCTTGGGCGATCTAAGCGGACAACCTTCTTGATGTCTGTGCCTTCGCGCAGACCTTTGGCGATGAGGTACCATTTCATTGTTTCATCAGCACCCCGTACCTGGACAGCTTTCCTTGAACAATGACTTCAAGGGATCCTACCGTCTTTGGCTACGTCCTTGAAGCGGTGAAATGGGTCGTGAACTCGTAGCAGAGGTCGCGCCATGAATCGATGGAGTTTCTCTTTAAGTTCTTGAACTGGGTGACAGCTCCTCGCCTCAGAGTAGTGATGAAAAGCTTGCATTTGACGGCGCCTTGCATCGACCTGTAAGTGAGAACTGCCTCGATGTTCTCGATGTGCTCGTCCGGGTTAGCTGTCCCGTCGTATGAGTTCATCTTTGGAGGCTTCTCCAGCCCGCGGGGGATAGGAGCTTCTTGGATGGTCGTGTGAAAGGACCGTAAGCATTTCGGTCATTTTGGGCACCACGAGTGTCCTCGGAGCCATAGGGAGACCGTCTCGGAGGGGACCACCTTGGAGGAGTCCGCCTGGGTGATCTCCATCTGGTTGACCTCCTGGTGTAACTCGGAGATCTGACGCTGACCGAATGGCGGAGGGATCTGGAACGTGACTGGTGAGGGCTCCTTCCTCTTCTGCTACGTATTGGGGAAGGAGTCTGTTTGGCTTTAACTGAGTGGCGCGCTTGCTCCAGATCCATCAGGCATCGGTTTTGTTCCTCGATTAACGACGTCTGTCGTTGAACCGTGCGGATCATATTACCGACGAGGGCACCAGTTGGTGTGGTATCTTCAGGCGTCTCCGTAGGTCGTTGGGGACCCTACAGAGGCCTTTGTTGGAGAGGAACTATTTATGCTGGTTCCTCCCTGGGTGAATCCACAGGTGAAGGTGAGGATGTCATGCCATCCCGTTGAGGGATGCGTACCTCCTTCGTATCTGGGAATTGACATCGTTGGCAGCCATATTAATTTTTTGGAAAGCTTTGGTTTTTAGGAGTATAAAAAAAAACGGGGAGAGCTTTTATTTCCCGCATACGGCGCCACTGGTCGTATCTGATCAGAAGGTGATTGCCGGTGTCGTGAATGTGGTGGTTGAATACGTCAGAATGCTTCTTGGATCGGATGGGAGAGGGGGGGGGGGGGGGTGTTCCTGCAGGCACTCTGACGCTCAAGTCAGTAGAGATCAGAGAGTGAGGGTTTTAGAGGAAGAGAGATTCTACCTTGGTGACTGCATTGAGTCCCCTATTTATAGAGTTAGAGGGCTGCAGAGCCGTTGTAATGGCACACCTAACTCTGACGGTTACGAAATCGTGGGAAGTGTAACCGCCTGTGAGTTTATTGTGGGAATGTTGAAAGAGACGTTGAGGTTCGTTTGAACCGGTCTCTTTCGTTCTGTGCACCCCCTTGCTTGGAAGGGATGTGTCGCAAGTAATTTTGCAAAACGTGGTGTTTGGGCTTTGGATGATATTGGGCCTAAGTAAATGGACCAAAGAACCTTTTGGCCGGTCCATAACAGTTGTATTGAGGGATCATTTTTAAAATTGAAGACTATCTTTGAAATGATTAACAATTGTGTTTAGACCCAAATTACTTTTTTTTTAATGGATTTAGACACAAATTACTAATGTGAAATACCAATAATAGTACCACCAAAGTAATTGTTAATGATGCGAATCAATTTTTTTTTGAAGAGTAATTGTTTGCAATTTGTTCAGTAAATTTTTGTGACGTAGTACTTTTCTTTTTATGGACACGAGTAGCCTTAGTAGCTTTTTTATTTTTCTTATTATTTAACAATGAAGTAGTGATTTTCTTGGCCTTTTGAAGATCATGGAAAACTTTGAGGTTAAAGAGTGAATGATAAGAAGAACCGGGGGAAATGAGATCTCTTGAGAGAGTTTTTTTTTACCCGTGATCAATGCTAAGACATATGGCTATTTGGATTATGATAAATTAGAAGAATTAACGGATTAATTAGAGAATATGTGGTGAAGGAAGAGATAAAAAAGGTTATTTATATATATATATATTATCATAATTATGAATTTAAGTTCTCCTAAAAAAATATTAATTGAATTTAAAAAATTTGCACCCTAACCAATGTCTTATGTCTTGGCTACACCATTGCTCAAGGAGAAGCAAGCCCACTTTAGTACCTTGAAGAGAATAGAATGCAAGAACAGGGGAAAGCTCATTAAATTTAGGGTTAAATATGTTTTTGGTCCTTATAAATATACCAACTATTCGTTTTAGTCCCTCTAAAATTTTCCTTCAACTTTTAGTCCTCCAAAAATTTTCCATCTTCACTTTTGGTCCCTCTTTTAAAGTAAACTCATATGTAGAATTCATATTTTTTAATAAAAATTTGCAGAAAAATTCATAATATTATAAGAATCTCTCCTAAAAAAATTTAGAATTTTTCAACAAAACATGAATTTAATATGAATTTTTATATTTTTGAAGGTTAAAAATTCATATTAAATTTATGTTTTGTTAAAAAATTCTAATTTTTTTTTGAGAAATATTTTTACAATATTCTACACATTCCTGCACAATTTCATTAAAAAAATAATAAAATTAATTTAAAAATAGGGACTAAAAGTAGTGATTGAAAATTTTATTGGGAGCAAAAGTTGAAAGGAAAATTTTAGAGAGACTAAAACGAAAAGTTTGTATATTTACAGGGACTAAAAACATATTTAACCCTTAAATTTATAATGTGCAGGTACGATTATGAGTCAAACATGATCATTTCTAATTGACTTAACTTTTATGTGGAGAATTGTATCTATTTGATAGGTGAATTACCACTTTGAATTCTAAAATCAAATCATACGCTGAAAAAATTATTTAAAACATTGAAATCAATGAATTCATTTTATGTGTCAATGAATGTCTAAATCAAGTTCTTAAAGATAGAAAGTCATTTTCTATCAGTTAGTAGAGACAATTTATAATATACGTAGGAGCTATGGTTCGAACAACCGAGACTCCACTTACTCACCTTAAGTGACATCATCTATTTCTACAGCCATAGAGTTTTGAAGGTTAATTGTGGTGTGAAAGTATTTTGAGATCTTCTCTAAATTCCAATACTAGTTTGTCAATATTCTTCCCAACCATAAGATGGGTTTGCTGCTGAATAGGAATTATTCCACAAGATTTTTTTTGAATAACGCAATAATGTGTGGTTTTTCTTCAAGCATTGACGGATTAAAACCCTTAGAAAGTTATTTTACTTTTAATTACACGCGGATTGGTTCTTCGAGCATTAACGTATTGAAATCTTAAGAGTCAAAATGGAAGAAGATAACACAATAATTATGAGTTTAAAATAACAAGATCAAAACATATGCGCGGCTGCTGGCATAATCAAAAGGAAATCCAACTCAACATATTGATCTGTTCTAGCCTGAATGTTGCATTGCAGTACAGGACTTCACAAATTAGTGCCATCAAAACCAAGTCAGAAGGTTAATCACTCACTCTTTGTCAACATATATTACATTTTATAACAGCTGGTGTTGCAGGACATCATCTTTTGTAGGTAATGCAGAAATTGCCCCTCTCCTGGTCACCATGATCGCGCCACATACACTGGCGAAATATAACGCCTTCCGGAGACGTTTCTCATCCTGCCACACAAAATAAACACTCACAACTTTTTTCTAAATCAACAACTAGAATGTGTAAAGATATCTGAATTACCTTGAAAATACTCGGGTCAGAAGCTATGTAGTAGAGAATCCCACTAACAAATGCATCACCAGCACCAGTTGTGTCAACAGGTTCAACATTTAAACCTCTAACTTTTCCCTTAAAATCCTGCACAAAAATTTAGTAATCACTATTAGCTGAATGCTGGTCACTCACATGACAAGATAGTACTGTGAAATATTAAACCTCGAAGAAAACCTTGCTTATGTTTTACAACTTGCCATTCGTCATTGAGTGTCGAAATTGTTAATTTACATTCGACAAGTCACAGCCAACATTTTATTCCACTCATCCGAATAAAGAGCAAAGAAAATAATGAAATGAGGGATTATAAAACCTATTCAGACAATTAAAATACGAGTTAAATGACTTTGGCAAGCTTACGTTAGTGTAATATCTACAACCCTCCGACCCACTGGTAACAATTAGAAGCTTGAGAGTAGGGTGAAAAAGCTTTTTTATTACATCATCATCATCATAAGGATCACCAGCATCAATCAAAAGAGTGATCTCATCTTCGCTGATCTGCAATACATAAGAAATTAACACTTCAGATAGACTCAGGGAAAGAAAATAGAATGACGTGCAATGGCATTTATAAAGTGTATTGCATAAAAGTGAAAAACTAGACAAATAAAATTTACCTTTATGACATCGGCTAGATTCCATATGCTCATTATACCCTTTCGAGCAGCCTCGGCTGATGGCCATAGTTCCAATCTGAATTTCGGATCATACGAGAGAATGCAATCACAGGTTTTAGCAAAACTCAAGGCAGCAAGATAAGACGCCTTGCAATGCTCATCAATCAAACCGATGGAACCATAATGGAATATTTTAGCTTGCAATCAGTATTAAATTAAAATTATACAGACTTAAACCATCGGTCTTTATGGCCACATTTTATAAACAAAGATGGAAATTAAAGGCACCTTCTTGATGAGTTTACGATCAACCTCTGAATACAGAAGCATATTAGCACTAGGATTACCGGAAAGCCAGCACTCGCGCTCCCCATCAGCTCTAAGGAAAACATAATGCAACTGGGTGCTGGCATTAGAATCAACCAGCATGCCAGATGTATCAACATTATTTGCCTTTAAAACATCAACCAACGTATACCCATATTCATCTGGTCCAACCTAAAACACAGATGGTAATGAGTTAAGCTATCATTTTCTCAGCCAACATAGATTCACTTCCCTAAAATTCAGAATACTACTGCAAGAAGTATTATTCCTAGGTACAATCTACAAGTAAATACATGATATCTGTAGGAAAATCTTTTAAACTAATTTAATTTAACAATAAGAAAAGGGAAAAAGGTAGAATGTGGTGGAAATGGGAAGTTATGGTTGGTTAGGTTTTAAAAGATATTCCTCAAAATGCATGAACTTTAACCATTACATTCCCAAGCTCACTTTTCAGTGAGTTTATTTGTTTACCTTGAAACACACACACACATGCCATTCAGAAAAGTGTAATCAATTTCAAATAACCCAACACATTACAGATTTCTTAAATATGAAGATTTGAACAAATCAAACATGGAAGTCCTGTAGACATAGATGCACACCTTGCTCATAAATGCAGATGAACCCCCCAACTTAGAGATGCCAACTGCCACGTTTGCAATAGCACCACCAAGATCTCTCCAGCAGCAACCAGACGGTTCGTGAATGCAGATGTAATCTACCAACAGTTCATCAAAACAAACAACCAGTCCACCAGTTTTGCTGCAGCCTTCTGTTATGGGAAAATCAGCCTCCTTATTCCGTAAGTTAACAGCAAAACTACCTTTGTTTTCTAGGAAAGTCTGAGTGTGAAAACTATATGTGTAGGGCTTGGACACTTCATCCTTATTACCAGCTTGGACGTCATCATCAACTAATCCTCCTCCCAATACTATAGTATTTTCAGGAAGCATCCAGAAACATCCTTTGGACACGGTTACATTAGAGAATTTGACCTGCAAGTAGCAATAGATCCCTGTAAGTCCAATAAGAATATATATATATATATATATATGTATGTATTCAGATGACATGGAAGAAACCTTTAATCCAAGAGGCGCAGAAGAAGGTTGAATGTCTTCAATAGGCCTGAAGTAGTTCTCTACTCCAAAGACTTTATTAACACCATCGGTCATTGACAACGTCAACATCCTACCTTTCCGTGGAGCAATGAGATTCGTAAATTCATCGACCTGCCAATGCATTTGGGTGTGAATAATAAAAGAAGAATACAATCAATTAACTGAATGGAATGGAACGGGATCGAAATTGAAACCTGCAATATGAAGGGACCATCGAGAGTAGTTATCGATGTAGTTGGGAGCATTAAATCATTACGGTTATGGGTAGGAGGAAGTATACCACTACCACAAGAATTGAGATTGGAAAACAGAAACTTCTGGAAACAGATTTCAGCCTTTTCGAGGTCATTCAAGCCATTTATCGAATCCCCTAGTTGGCGAAGACAATCAACAACTTTTTCTCTCTTCAAATAAAACCCTAGTTTGATAAGCTGTTGGTAAATGGGGCAATCGGAGACGTCCGCGACCGTTTTCGAGGGAACTTTTTGATGTTGCGGCAGAGACTGATCTACGACGGCGGCGGCTGTTTTGCTCCTTCTTTTCCCCTTTCCCATGGTTTTGTTTTGCTTTTTTTTTTCTTTTCAGTTGTAAGCTGTGTGTGTGCATATTTCTTCCAATCTTGACGGTTTTGCTTCTTTTCCCCTTTCCCATGGTTTTGCATCTTTTCCCTATCATCGTTTCTTTTTTTTATTTTAAAAATTGACACAGATTATAGATTTACAATCTATCTATTAAAGGAATATCATGCTGCAAGTTTTCCCTAGAATTCACTATGCAAGGAATACCATTTTGTACTGATGGCATTGAAGCGCGGGAAAACCCCAGGTTTTTCAATTTGGTCTGCCAATTACCGTTTTACCCTTTTGGTGGAAAGCATTGGCCTGTGCACACTGCACAAGAGCTGGACGGTTCACACTGCAGAATTGACAAATTTCATTGCTGAATGCTGAAGGTTTGAAATGCGGGGTCATCATTACAAACCCATGTCATCATTAAGTGCTTATGAAATAAGCTAGAAACAGCTTATGGACATGTCATAAGTTGTTTTTATAAGCTTTTCTCAGACAATTTTTCAAGTGTTTATGCAGGTATTTCTGAATGACAGATACCATATGAGAAGTAAGTTCATCCATTTACAGTTCCCAAATTTATTCAAATATTATTTTTTTTGTTTCAGTTCTTTGGTGATTTTTCCCTACAAAAAATGATGTTGATTTTTCACTAAAAAAATGATGGTGATTTTTTTTTGTGTATATTGGAATTAGATGCTCATGCAGAGTGTCAGGAAGCAATTTACCAAGTTGTTCGGGGAAGCTTTCAAAGCTAATGTTCTCACCGAACCTTATGTGCAAAAAATGGCGTCAAACATGCTGATTATCAATGGTCAGTTTCTCTAAATCGATTCATTTACCCTCTGTTTGGATTTCAACTCAGTTTAATTACATGCATGATGACTTATGAAAACAGCTTATATATTAAAAATAACTTATACATAAGCACTTAATTAAGCCGTTTATCCAAACAGTCACATAGTGTTTTAGTTGCACTGTAAATTATTCAATTTTTTTTTTTGGCATGGTAGATATTCAGTCACTTCGATGTTTATCCCCTAAAAGTTTTAAAAGTGTGCATTTATTTTATATCTATCCTAATTCACCAACAAATTGAAAAAGTATTTTGTTATCTTATGTTCCATATCTATTTATGGACTGTCATGTTTCTACGTAAATATGGCAGCAACACGGGTACAAGGATACGCGATGGAGGCTGTCTGGTCATTTTAAAAAGAAGAATGGAAAAAAGAAGAAAGTCATTGACATTGCTCTTGAGGATTTAGAGTAAATCTTAGTGTTCTGTCTCTTTTATATTTCAGTAATTTTTTGTTGCTTCATTTATATAGTTTGAAGATGCTGAAGTTTTCTTTTTCTATTACCAAGCCTTTTCAGTCTTGAGATCTTGGCTTAAGAAGAATTTTCTATCTGGTAATGAAGTCTCCCTCTTCAGATGAGCTTACAAATTCTCATGCAGCTTATTTCGTAATAAAGGAACGCTTCTTTTTCTATGTAAGTGTTTTCTCCGCTTGCTATTCAATAATGATATATAATCTGGTTTTTAATTATGGAGTCCATGCAGCAGAATTTCGTCATGGCAGAAGAACTCATATATATTTTTTTCTTGCATGTAATTGTGCCATTCCTTTAATTGTCTGTTTTTACGCTGCTTAAGAGCAGGATATCAATGCTTACTTATGCAAGAATGTCTGTTGTGTTAATTTATCCAAGTTCATTGTTTGAATGAATGTGTTAACGAGAATATAGTTCACACAGGTCTTGGTTGATGGTGCCAATGATAAGGTACTTATGCCAATCATGTAGACAGATGCAAGTAGTAAAATAACATAGGGTCTGAATGGAGTGACTGCACTTGCATGTGTATACTTCATTTGAGAGTCATGATCACAATCTTTACTCAGCTCAATTGTTGCTGTTTTTTTTCTTTGGTTGTAATTCTTTGTGCAGCATGATTCATTGAAATGTACGGCCATTTGAAATTCAGTTTATCTTTCATTGTATGAAGTGGATTCAAGCAATATTGTCGGTATAAATAGCCTGAATTAATATCAGAAACATAACGTGAATTCCACCTGTGTTTGGGATGCACACAAAAGCTTACCATTATGATACAAATACATGTTTGTTGTTAGTGTTTTCTTTATTGTTATAACTCAGACTGTGAACAATTGTAGAGCATACGTTTAGCAAGGGTTTCTCTAAATTGTGATTAGAGGTTTATTATAGATGATAGACATAATTATATGCATCAAAGATGGCACTATCAGAACAAAATCATTTTAATTGGCTATCAACTATGCATTTGCAATACTGGCCCTCTCTTATTAACTTCTTCTAAAACTATTCATGGAGTAATTGTTGTGGGAATGGTTTAGAGAAATTATGGCGGTTTGAATGATCGGTTGTTTCTACTTGGTTTGTGTTTATATTGATATGTACGGTGGAGATCTATGGTAGAAAGCTATGGCATGTTAGTTGGGAATTAATAGGGTAGTTGCAATTTACGTTAGATTTATGGTCTTCCATATCTAGATGAAAGATTTTGCTGTCACATGTGCATCATTGTTTTGTGATAATTTTCAAGAGTTCTTGAAGAAATCCATGGTAGAGTGTGTAGAGGGAGAAAGCTTATGCAAACCGTCCAAAAAGTAACATTTTGGTCATATTACCCCAATTTCAAAAGACATCTCTCGTGATTGGACCTTTTCTTCTGCACACATGATATATTTTTCAAATTGATTGAGTTGATTGTAATCAAAACATATTGATCAATAGTCTATAACAAACCCGCGCGATAGCGGGGGTCAAGCGTCTAGTTACAATATAAAGATGAATTCTGCTCTTTACCCAACAAAAATTGCTCATCCCCAACTGAACAGACAAATTTACTCCTACGTGGGTTAACTCACGCCAATTGTTTCCTTAAGCGTGACTTAAGTGTTATATCATCAAAACAAAAACACAAACCTTCATTTTTCCAACTTCTCAAAAAACAAAATTTTCTCCTCCAAGTGCGATTTTCACCATTCTTGCGCCAATCAAAGCCAATTTCTCCCACAATATCAAGTAAGTGATGATCATCCTACTCCATTCCATTTTTTTTGGTTGAAATTTTAGAATTTTGTAAGAAATTTAACATTTCTAGGTTTTTATGAATTTGTCTTGCGTGTTAGTTTTGATGATTGTTAGTGATAAATTAAGTTAGAAAATGTATTTTAGATGTTGTTTAGAGTGAAATGTGGTAGTTTTAGGTATTTGAAATTGTTTGATTTTAAGTTGATTGAAATATGAACTCTAGGTGTTTGATAAAATGTCTCAATGAATTTTTGTTTTTGTTTTTTGGATTGTTAATGATGAAATTTGTTAGAAATATGTTTGTTAATGTTGATTATAGTTAGTTAGACTGCAATGTGATAGTTTGCAGATTGAAATGACACTGCCTAAATATAAGTGTTGTTGTTGAATGGTTAGAAATGTTGTTGATTTTTTGCTTGCAATGTGACAGTTTGCGGATTGAAATGTTGTTGACACTACCAAAAATGTCTCATTGAATGATTTTGTGTATTGAAGATTTGAAAGCTGAAGACTGAAATTCCAATGCAGCACAATGCTGGGTTTGATAAGGCGGTCAAGCAAATTTTAGTTTCAATATCTAAACTTAAAAGTTAAACCTTGACCAAGTTGGATTGTTTATAATTATTCATATTTCTTTTGGATCGAAATTTTACCTTGATGAAGTTCATTGTGAGGAAATGCCCTCTTAAACTTATGTATTTTACCCTCTTAAATTGTTGTTGAATGCACTAACTGAAGTGTGGTAGTGGTGATCTTTAGTTGGAACATGAATTCAGCTGAAATTGTTAGTGTGGTATTGCTGGTCTTTTTACATTTTAACTTTATTGTATTGTTGGGACTTAAGATCCATTATTTGTTATTGCTTAAAATCACTGTTTTAGAAAAGAGTTTCTCTTGTCAATGTTGTATTGAAGGATCATTTTTAAAATTGAAGACTCTATCTTGGAAATGATTAACAAATTACTTTTTTTTTTAATGGATTTAAACACAAATTACTAATGTGAAATACCAATAATAGTACCATCAAAGTAATTGTTAATGATGTGAATCAATTTGATGAATTATTAGGAGCACGATATACTTCAAAAGACTATGACTACTCTAACAAAAATGGTCATGATGTATAAATAAAAACAAAGGAAGCAAAAGGTAATACTCTAGGACAAAGCAGCATTAACATATTAGGCTTTCAAAGTCCAAACAATCTCAGAAACGGACAAGAAGGTGGACTTGGATTTGGAATGAAAATGTGAAGAATAGAATCTATTATTAATCCACTTAGCACGGCATTTGCAACCTTATAATCAGTCCAAGTCGATCGCTATCCAACACCTTCAGAAATTTCACCAAGAAATTAATGATATTTCTTTTTGTTTTAATAGATTCTATTCTTCACATTCATGTTCAATGTTCAATATTTTGTTTACTTTCATTAGCGTCAGAAGTGAATGGCAGAAGTTCACAAGGATCAACTAGTATGCTCTAAAATTAAAAACAGTTGATAAAGTACTTATAAATGTTGGAATGTTTTAATATTAATTATATTCCAATGATATTATGTGGGTAAATATCTCTATAATAATTATATTAGCTATTTATCAATTTGAAGCCTTAATTGATTAGTGATCAAATTAAGTAATAAAGCTTATAAGATTTCTATTTAGAATATTAATTAATTAATTAATGGATATGAACTCAATGGGTGGATGTCTGAATGACCCATTAACGGAAAAATGGAAACCCTAATTGTCATCTAATATAAAAGATGCTATGATCACCAAGACACCGTATGTGGCAAACTCTCTCTTCTCCCCATCTGAAGAGGACTTGAGGCATAAATGTACTGGTTGAGGAAGAACCAAATCAGTTTCCACTAACCGTGTTGATGTTGATGTTTGTTTCAGATCACCTCCTCTCTTTATCGTTGTTGTCGAGAGGGCTACCACCAAAGCTTCATCTTCAGGTATTCCTAATACTTTAATTCTTACTATTCTTGATAAATCAAACATGGCGTAGATCCGTTCATATTCATGTTCAATGTTTTGTTTGCTTCCGCTATTGATTCATATTCGTTGAACATGTTTTATGAAATCTGTTTTTATTAAGATCTAAATTTTCAACAAATGGTATTAGAGCATGTCTTCATGTTTTGATTTATCGAAATTGGTTAATATTATGTGAATTGTATGAAACCTAAAACTTTGTTTTATAGGGATTCTCGTTTCTTCGACAATGATCAAATCTTACCTTTCAATTGAAATTTATAAAACGAATGAATTTGCGTTGATGTCTCAAATTTGATGTACGGTGCATAATATTATAATTAATTTAGAACCTTAACTTAATTTTGATGAATTGAAAGGAACCTAGTTTCAGTTGTAAATAATAAGAGCCGTATTTGATTATAAAGAAAATAATTTTGATTCATATTTGGTTTCTTAGTTTTTCGGCTCATATTCGTCATAAGTGATATTTTATTTTGGTTGCACCAAATGATTTTTTGGTATTACATGTTTTTGCCATTCACACTTTCAGCACTTTTTTTTTTTTTTTTTTTGTGTGTGATTGCTGTGCACAATTTTTCTCGTGAGAGAAAAGAAAAAGAAAAAGAAAATGATGAATATAGTCTCTTTGTAATTTGGAAATTCTTTATTTATGAATTTTTACTAGGTCTTCTCTAGAATTCATCATTGATGTTTACATGAATATCATGCATCCAACCACCATGTTGTTATCATTTTTGAAAGGGTTAATAGGCTTTTACCCCCTGTAATATAGGTTATTTTTGATTTTCCTCCCTGTAAAAATTTTTTTTTTTCAGATTTCATCCTTGTAAATTTTTTTTTTTGTTTTAGAATATCCCCCTAAGCATGCACACGGTGCATTTTTGCTGATGTCGCATGATGCGTCACCTTTTTTTGATTATGTGGCGCTGACTATATAAAAAAAATTATACAATCAGCGCACCACGTAATCAGAAAAAGGTGATGCATCATGCCACATGAGCAAAAATGCACAGTCAGCATGCCTATGGAGGTATTCTAAAACAAAAAAAAAATTACAAGGATGAAATATGACAAAAAAATTTTACAGAGGAGAAAACCAAAAGTGGCCTATATTCCAGAGGATAAAGGTTTATTAACCCTTTCTGAAAATTTTCATGGGTCGGTTCAGTACTGTGTGCATAATTTTGGGTGTAAATTAGACCTATGGGAAATTTTAAATCTTGTCATGTTTATGATGAATCCAGCCACTATGTTCCACGTTATTGGCTTGTATTTTTATTTTTTTTATTGAATAAAATAAAAGGGAATTAAATTTGAATTTGAAACAAATCCATAAAACCCTCTCGGCATTTTTTGTTTTTGTTTTGTTTTATGGATATATATGGTTTCATATCCATTTGAAATCAAATATGTGAATTTGTTAGATCCTTCATATAATCATATTCGGTTTAGAAAATATACAAGTATATTGGATTCATGTCGAATTTAAATTTTGCAAATCTTTAAACAAATCTTTCGGTTTGACTTATTTATAAAGTTTTTTGGCTAAACTGTACTTTTCGCCCCCTATGTTTCAAAATGTTGCAGTTTTGGCCCCCTATTAAAAAAAATAGCAATTTTGGTCCCTTTCATCAAAAAATTGCTGAGAAGACGCCACGTGTCCCAAAAAAGGGGCCATAATCGCAACTTTTTGTAAAGATAAGGGGTCAAAAAGCATATTTCCCTTATGTTAGGAGGTCAAAAGAGCATATTTCCCTAAACATAGGGGGTCACTTTTGCCATTTTTTTTAATAGGGGGCCAAAATCACAACATTTTGAAACTTAGAGGGCGAAAAGTGAAGTTTAGCCTATTTTTTTTTATAAGCAAGGAGAGAGGACAGACATCAGGAGACATCATCGACATCCCAACTAGGTTGGCACCCCGAGATACCTTCCTCCTTTGCCGAAAAATCAATATTTGGATTTCATTTGTTTTAAAAATTTGATTTAAGATGATTTTTAAATATCATTGTCATTTTTCATAGCTTAATTTCTATTTGAAATTAGTTTTGATTCACAAAGATTTTATACATAAAGTTTATTTTGAAAAGTAAGCACATAAAGATTAAAATATATTTATGATATATTTTTTGCTTTTAATAATGAATCTCAAAATCCTTTAAAAAAAAAAATAATATAATGAATCTCAAAATATTATAAATATTTTTTTTTTTTGTGCATAAGGTAAGAATTTGGTTCTTTAAAGTTTGAGAAATAATAATTCTAATTTTGTTTGTTTATTTATAAACATAAAGTATGTTTTCTTATTTAGGAAATAATTAAGTCTGGAGTTATTCATTATTTTATTTAAAGAATCAATTGGTATATATGAATCAATTGTGGCATGAATATTTTGGTTTATATAAGATTCAATTTTCTTTTGGTTTAAAATTGAATATATTTTTTTTAGGGAAAATATTTTTTCTTATAACATGATTATGATGTTAGAGTTTATTTGTAACGCCCTAGTCGTTATTTATTTATTTCTGATTTATTTAGAGTCTTTTATGTGATTTTAAATAATTATTGTTGATTATGTGGTGTGTTATATTTTATTATATGATTTATTTTTGGTATTATTTAGAATAATGTGAGAAATATAATTATTTGGAGTTTTGGGGGTTAAATAAGAATTAATAGAGTTTATGAGGAGTTAAGTAATATTGGGAGGTTACATTAAGTTAAAAAAAATAGAAACTGTCAGTCAGAAGTAATTCACGTACAAACAGAGCTTTTGGAAGAAAAAGGGAGAAGAGTCAAGAACAGCCAAGAGAGGAAGATTCTGAATTTTGTAGAGTTTGTTCGTCTGAATTAAGGTAAGGGTGAGGTTTACTCTCAATAGTATAGATTGAATTCTGATTTTGATTCTAACATGAGGGTTTTGGGGTTAGGTTTTGATCATTAGATTTTGAATTGAAGAGTAAAATCATGTTAATGATGAGAGATTGCGTACATATCATAGGTATAATCATATAGCAATGCTGTAATCAGTTTTGGGGATTGAATTGGGAAAATTGGGACTTTTGGTGAAAAACTGCAGAATTCACGTAGTCTGGTCTGTCGCAATTCGCCATGGCGGAGAGATATTTCGCCTGGCGGATCATTCCAGTAGCTTTTCGCCATTCCCTCGCCATTAGTTCGCCGTGACGAAGCATCACAGTAGCTTTTCGCCATTTCCTCGCCATTAGTTCGCCTGGCGAAACATCTCAGTAGCCACTCGCCTTTTGCTCGCCATAACAAGTTGCCTTTTTTTTTGTTGAGTTCGCCAGGGCGAGCAGTATATTTCGCCTGGCAAAAGTGCCCAGTAGCTGAAGCCATTTTTGAGTTTTGTGTACCTAGTCGTACGCACTGTTTTGATTGATTCTTTTGGTTGCAATAATGATTATATATGATTAAATTATTTTACCAAGAACATGAATGATTGTTGATTGTTGATTTATGTATAATTACACTTAAACAAATTATACAAGTTGTTGAAATTCATTGCGAAGGTTGTTGCGTCATAGCTGACCATGTTGATGAGTAAGTCATATTCATATATGCATTATTGTGTAGCAGTTGTTGTTGTCGTCGTCGTAGATCATGTTGTCGTTGAGTTGTACGTTGATATACATAAGTGGAGTTCATTGCATAAACATAAAGTGGTGAGGGCTCATGCCCTGGAACGCCTTGTCGTTCAATTGGTGAGGGCTGATGCCCTGTGAATGCTAGTACATTCAATTGGTGAGGGCTTATGCCCTGTGAATGCTTTAACCATTAAAATCGGCGAGGGCTCATGCCCTGGAATGCCTTGTCATTCAAACACATAAAATGGTACCACATGCATGTGCATTGTCACATTTTGTTATTGAGTCGTAGTGGAGTTGTCATGTCATTGCATAAGTCGTTGTTGTTGGTTGAAATTGCCAAATGTTGATGATGTTGTTGATTATGAAATATATATGTATATTGAAGAATTATTGTTGTTTAGGGTGTTAGATTCAATTGATGAATTTTATATCTATTATTGTTGTTTGTGAATCTCACCCCTTCTGCTTGAAAATGTTGTCATTCGTATGGGTAACTTGCAGGTGATCCAGAATAGTAGAAGTGGTGGCTCAAGTGTCTAGGGCTCTGATACGTAACGGGATGGGAAATAGTTGTTTTATTTTCATTCCTTATTTATCAATTTTGGAACATGTTGTTGGAGCCTCTTTATTGTTGCTTGTTAAACATTTGTTGATGACTATTTATGTTGAGGCCTTTGTGCCAGGATTTATTATTGGAGAATTAATTGTTGGATGTTGATGTTAAATGATTGAAAAATATTCCGCTGCAAAGTATTGGTTTAACTATTAAGTTGATTTTAATAAATAGTATTTTATTCTATTTAGAAATTTTGAAAAGCAGTGTGACAAGCCCGTTTGTTGTTGAACTCTGATTATTTTATTTAATATTTAATTGTTGGGATAACGAGGTGTTACATTATTGTTATTAAATTTTCTACAATAATATTTTGTCTCTATTCATGCATTTTGGATATATTTCATGCTATTTTTGTTGTTGCTTTTATGTAATATTGGTAAATGCATTGTCATACACACGTTGGTGTTGATTTGTAACTTGCATCTTCTTTCAAATTCGTGAGTTTGTCTTTACACTTAAGTATTTTCATACACACATTGGTGTGATATGTGACTTCACGCTTAACACTTAAGGGTTGTCGAGTGACTTTATGGTTGCTTAGCAACATAATGTACTAATTCAGCCTACATTATGTCGGTAGTGCCTTGTAAATTTAAGACCATTCCCATTTAATTTGCTGTGAAATGTCTAGTAATTGCGGTTGTTTAACTTACAAAAGACGTAGTATGAAATTATCCATGTGAGTTGTCGTCGGCCCCAAGGAAGGCACAACTTGACAGGATAGTTACATACATATGATAGTAAATGTATGGTGATTATAAAGTAATTATCCATGTGGATAATAGTATGCCCAAAGGTGACTATTATTTGACAGGACTTATCACCAATGTTTGATCATTACATTGAGAGTAGCGCTTGCAGTTAATTCTTAGCAATCCAAAGATTGTGTTTTAATGGTGCGCTTGGTATCTTGTTAAGGTCTTTTATTTACAAATAAAGAAGCACATTTCTTTAATATTTTACTGACATAGGTGATGATGTTGTGTTAGTGTAAACTTATTTAAATATTTAAGAGTTTACATTCACATATATTATGATAAACATATAACAATTATAAGAATCTATTCTTTGTTGTTTGATCATTGTTGTAAAGTACCACTACCAATTGATATTATTGTTTAAAGACTTGATATTGATGGTGCACTAGGTATTTTGGTGAGTGTTTTTGCTACTTTTGTTCTTTTCAAGCTAATATAGTTTAATGTATTTGTTAATTTAAGTTAAAAAATTTAACTCTTAAAAGCTTTAACTTTTAGGAATTAAAGAATAATATTAATATTGTTCTTGGATCTATACCTTAGATAAGGGTGGTGAAACTCACATTCTCTCACAAATTCAGCACCTAATGTGAGAATCAAGTTTGATAAGTGAGTATACACCAAATCTCATAGGTCACGTGAGATTATAAAGCTAGAATATCATATGTATTAGAGGTGTTGTTTAAGATGACAAATTTTATCATATTTTCTTTGCTTCAACTAAGGGGCTTTTAAAGCAGTATAAAGAAAGACAAGCTCTCATTGGAGAGTGAGTATTTCATTAAGATTATTAGGCAAAGAAAATGATAGAGCACATTATTTAAATATTTAATTTGTCTAAGACACTATAATTTTGACTATCATATGACTTGTTCGAAAGTTCAGTAATTTCGACTATCATATTTCTTGTTCGAAAATCCAACATTTAGTACCTTTTGCACAATTAAGTTTATAACTGTTAAATTATAAAAGATAATTTGGTGAATCATTATTTGAATTAATTTTTTGTTTAAATTTCTCTTTGAATAAATCAAGATATTTTTAGTTTTATTTTCAAATGATGATTCAATGTGTCTTTTAAGTTCAATTATTAGAGTCAATTCAGTTATGACTTGTGACATTCTATATTGTTAAGCTTTTTTTTGTTACAATATTGTTCAAGGTTTTGAATACTATAAGTTTTTCGTCCCACAAATTAAGAAAATTTTGAGATATAAATTGTTAAGTTTTCTTGAGGATATTGAGTTTGGGGAGAGATATGGTAATAGAACAAAATTGAATGAGGAAGAATTAGTTCTAAACTAATTCATATAGTTACTATTGTTATAGTATATTTAGAACCTCATAAGGACATTATTGTTCTTCCTCTCGATCAAGTTAAAAAATTATGTCGAATAGATCAAACTCAACACCCTCAAGAATTAGGGATTCTATTGTCATTAAGAATTGACTGAAAAGAGAAATTCTATTTAGTTTAATTGAAATACTCTATTAGGAGAGTCATGATACTGATTTGCTTATTATAATTTTGGAGCTGTATAAGATGGATTTCAATATAGTGTTTCTTAATGATTTTCGGGTGTCAAGTCATTAATTAGGCTTGAACCTTTCAATCTTTGATATTCTCTATTTTTTCTTGGGAAGGGCAAAATTGAGAAAAAATCCTTAGATTCTAAGTTCGGGGGTCGTTTTCGCTATGAAAGCCTCCCTTTGCCCGGTGGGAGCGTTCGAATAGTAGAAGAACTCTGGAGATGTAGCAAGATTGATGGGCTTTGCCTTCATTGGGAACCCAAACTCTCTCATAGCAAGCTCAGGATTGTAGTTGATTCCCCCATGGGTACTAAGAAGAGGTACATTGAGAAAATCTCCACAACCAGTAATAATTTCCTTAACCTGAGCGGCGGGAGTGATCCAGACCACCTCGTTAGGAGAGAGAGTCATCATCCGCTGTGAGTAGGACCAATTCTCCGAGTTGTCATGGAAAGAGCTCGGAAGGTGAGAAATAAACCACATATATAGGAGAGGCACGCAGCAAAGGATATACCCACGACCTTTGAGAGTCCGGTCATGGATAGCATGGTATGTGTCAGCTAGCAAGGTAGGAACCGGATTCCTGGAATGGAAGATCTCAATAGCATTCATATCCACAAAGTTGTCGAGATTCGGAAAGAGAATGAGCCCATAGATAAGCAATGCAAGAATAGCCTCGAGTGTGTCCTGACAAGTGGTTTTGAGATTAGCTTGCTCAAGTAGATACTTTGAAGTGAACCCTCGGATGTGAGACTTGGTAGTAAGATGATTGGAGACATCGGAAGTCTTGAGATAGAGATCCTTAGCAATAACCAAAGGAGTAAGAGAAGTCCCGGGACCGGTGAAAGGCGTCTTCTCGGCTATAGGTGAATCTAACAAGTGGGAATAAGCCTCAAGAGTAGGGACCAACTGGAAATCCGGGAAAGTAAAGCAACGGAAACTCGGGTCATAGAATTGCACTAGAGTGTGCACGAGCTTCTCTTCAACATTGGTCTGGAGAATAGTAAGCAAACCACCATATCGGAGTCGGAAACTTGTTTGATTCTTAACCTTGAGTGCCAATTCTCTCAAACTAACCAAATCAACCTCCTTGAACTTGTAGGATTTAGTCTTCTTCATACCTGTGATGTTTACAAAGTTTTTAATTTGTCCAACCCTTTGATGAATGCATGAGAAAAATTTATGCATGAATGCATGTATGCATGATTTTTTTTTTTTTTCAATTACAGAGAAAACATGGAGGGTTGAGATTAAAGTCGAGGAGCCACGGGCGGACACGGTGCCCGGTAAACTAAGGCTTAGGATAATAGTAACCAAGGTTCTAATCAAGTTCCCAAACTGCAACCTCTCTTACGTTTATCATGGTAGCACGGGACAACGTCCGTTCCATGTTTATTCGCAAGAAGGTCTGGCTTGAGTGTAGTATCGCGTGACGACTAAAACTCGAGACAACACTCGGTTTAGCCACCGCACTACGTCCTAAAAAGGCCAGGGATGGGTTTGGTAACTACGGTTCATAGCATCGTCGGACAATTGAAAGCAAAGTGCCTAAGCATGACAACACACGCCGACAATATTGCTCCCAAAATGCCTCAGCTATGTGAGATTGATCGCATAACCCAATACACGAGGCAACCCTCGAATCGAATTGTCGATTATATCTCTACCTATTCATAAGTTCACTCAGCCCGGGTATAGGACTTTTGATATTCTCACCCCACACGTCAAATGAAAATAAACAAGTATTCACATATGTAAGCAATAAAACAAAGCGTAAATATAAACTAAGGAAAACTAGGCGTGACCCGCTTAAAATGTCCCCAGTGAAGTCGCCATTTCTGTTATCGCGATTTTCGGGTATCAAGTCATTAATTAGGCTTGAACCTTTCAATCTTTGATATTCTCTATTTTTTCTTGGGAAGGGCAAAATTGAGAAAAAACCCTTAGATTCTAAGTTCGGGGGTCGTTTTCGCTACGGGAAGGTGTTAGGCACCCGGAACGGTTATGGTATTCCATAAGAACCGTTTTCCTAAGTTTATTTCTACGCTTTATTTTTTATTGCCTACCTATTGAAAAAAAAAGGTTTTATTTGAGTGAAGAATGGGGAAAGAAGATGATTGAGATTTTATTTTACTTGGCTTGGAGGAGTTTTAACTCATTGCCTACGTACCCTTTTAAGGGATCAAAACCAAACGTAGTTCATTCTCGAAAATTGTTTTTGTTTTTGTTGGTTGATTTTAAGTTTGAAAAAGGAATTTTGAAGAATGGAGATGAGAGGCCTCAAGGGCATGAGATTTGGAAAATGTGAGGTGGAAGTAGTTATTTTGCAAAATAAAGTCTAAGTATGATTAAAATTCATTAAGATTTTTTTACTTAAGAAAACAAAAGGAAAATGAGGAGTTTTGACTCCTATTTTAGAAAAAGGTTTTCAAGTGAGGTTATTCACACATTTTTTTGGGAAAATGATTTTTGTCTAAGCGTTGTAAAACCTAAGCATACATCTAAACATACATTCCCTAATCATACATCTAGAATATCCATGTCGGGTGTGTGCATGTGTCGGTGCTTGTGTCGGTGTACATCACTTATAATGTCCATAGTCCTTTACATCGAATCCTAAATACATGCTATGGTCTTGCAAGGAATTAAAAGGAAACTAATCTACCTAAAATTATTACAAGCCCATTTGGTATAGAAATGAATAGAAAAATAATGCCTAAACTATGAGATGGATGAAATATGAAATGAAATGATTAGTATCATAAGGCATAAAAATGGTAAAAAAAAGGTAAACAAAATTGAATAGAATAGCAAAAAAGAAAAGAGCAATGAAATGAAATAAAATGGCAAAACATACCTAAAATTGGTTATAACACTTAGACATGCACATGACCTATAATTCTCTCATCATAGCAATATTAAAGGGGTTTGATTTTGAGCTATAATGTGAGGATAATAAGGACACATACAAGCCAAGCATTATAACGCAATTATAGGAATATTTTACACTTTATTTCTTGGCACAAAAAAAGCACATATATTTTTATCATTTTTAAACATGTGAAAAGCATCACAAAATAAACCAAAAATGAACTAAAAACAATAGGAATTTTTCTAGAATTTTGAGAGAAAAATTGAGCAAGCAGGGGTTCAGTCAGCAAGAAAACATGGTGTAAACAGCACAAAAATGCAAAAACGTGCAGGAACCTTAGGCCCAAACCCAAAGCCCAACACCGGATCACAGGAAAGTACAGGGACCGTTGGATTGATCTAGGAGATGGAAACCTAGATCCAACGGTCTAGATTGAGGGAAAACGAACCAGAATTGGACCGGTCCGGTTCAGTTGGTTATAAAAAGGTTTGGGGACCGGTCCAATTCATTCTCCCTTCTCCTCTCTCTCTCTAACCTAAACCTAGTGAGAGAAGCTCTCACCTCTCTCCTCTCTTCCGGTCGTCTTCTCCGGTGAGCTTCACCGCTCCGGTGGGGTGGTTTGCCGGCCCAACAGGGCGGCGCCGCCGCACCGGAGATGAGAAACTCCTCCGTTTTCAAATTTTTTTTGCAGATTAAGACATCCTTTTTCGTTCTAAGCATGAATATGGCATTGGATTTTGCATGCAAGGTTCGAATCAACGTAGATCTGGAATTTTGTGTTTGCGGTTTACAAAATCTTTTTCTTGTTTTCTTAGTTCTTTTCGAATGGAAACTTTCAGAGCTTCACGGATCTACGTTAGATTCGTCCTTGTTGACGTTTTTTATGGAAAAAAAGGTGTTTAGGTTTTACCTGGAATTTTGAATCGGAGGTTTCGAATCAGAATCTTCAGGGAAAGCTTGAATCTGGTTCTGCTTGTTGATTTCTTGCTTTAAAACCGAAAATAAATCGGTGCTGTTCCTTCTTCTTCTTCACCGGTTCAGATTCTGCTTCTTTTTCTTCTTCTTCTCACTGATTCCTTCGTGATCGGTGCTGGAGTTTGCCAATGGCGAATTCGCACCTTGAATTGCGAAGGAAACCGATTCGATGATGAAGATTCAGTGATGAATCTCTGAGAATTGCGAAAGATTCACTGAATTTTGTGTTGAATTGTGATTCTGGAAAATCTAGGGTTTGAGTGTTCTTGGTGCTCTTGGTGATTTCTGAGTTTTGATCCTAACAGAAAGGAGAGAGAAATTTCTCTTTTGTTTGTGATGTGGCGTTGATTCTGTGGATCTGTGTGGCAATGTGCACTATTTATAATCTGACAAGTGTGCTTGAGACCCAATGAAATGGTGACACCTGGACTTGTATGAAAATGGCTCGGCCTTGGACTTGTTGTGATCTAGGGACCTTTCTGCAAAAAAGTAAAATTGAGGACTAAACTGCAATTAATAAAAATGGGTTAAAAATGCAATTTTGAAAAGTTTTGGACAAAAATGCAATTTTGGAAACCTTTTGAGGGACCAAAATGCAATTAAAAGAAAATTGAATTAAAATTGGTAATTTGAAAAAAAAAAGTAAAGTGAAACCTAAAATAAAATCAACAAAAGGACTAAAACGAACCAATTACTGACATGAGGTATTTTAAAATACCTCCCTGCCGAAATTTTGACAGGAAAAGACCAAAATGCCCCCAGGGACTAAACTGACTCAGATGCAATTTTTGAAATGATTTTTTTTAACAAAGACTCAACAATGATTTGTACAGACAAATTGAAAAGACTCAGAGGCCAACACAGGGACTAAAATGGGTTCCACTGCAGGAAATGACCAAAATACCCTTTTGTATGATTTTTTGAAATAAAACGCAAGAAAAGTAATGCGATGCTTCTGAGAGTTCTTAAATGACTTGAAATGCAAGAAAAGACAGACAGAGGCAGTAAAATACGCTGGAAAAGAGAGTAAAGGTTCAGAGTAAAATAACAGAGAATTGACAAATATCAGTGTTAGAAAAGAAATTTGAATGAGTATTTTTAGGTCCAAAATCAGGGTATAACAGCTGCCCCTATTTAAGTTTCTTTGTCCGGAGGGTCAAGAGACGGAGTCTTTGACTTGACGGGACGAAGATACTTAAATATTAACATTTGCACTGTGTTTGGACGTAAAAATACGCTTGTACATTTTCAAATATCATGAATGCCATGCAACATTTAGATTATGAATGCGAGACAAACGAGAGTTGGAACTAACAAAAGATGTCGTATCCATTGAGGGATTGGTAGACATTGGCAAGATAACAGATAACAGAATAGGTAGGGGACTAGGAACAAATTGACGGGTACAAGCTGCTCTTGGATTGAGCTGGGCACTTGACCGGGGATAAAAGCAGACAAACAGGTGCGAGTTGTTCTTGGATTCGAACTGGTCACTCAACTGGGGACATGGAAAAGGTGGACAGGTACGAGTTGTTCTTGATTCGAACTGGTCACTCGACTGAAAGCAAAGGCAAATAGATAGGTGCGAGCTTGTTCTTGGATGCGAACTGGTTACTCCACCGGAGACAAAGACAAATAGACAGGTGCAAGCTGCTCTTGGATTGAGCTAGCCACTTGACCGAACAGAAACAGATAGACAGGTACAAGTTGTTCTTGGACTTGAACTAGCCACTTGACCAAAATCATAGACACATAGACAGGTACGAGCTGTTCTTGGATTTGAACTGGTAACTCGACCGATAACATTGAAAAATAAACGAGTGCAAGTCGCTCTTGGAGGCGAACTGGTTACTTGACCAAACAGAAACATATTCACTGGGGATTGTTTTTTTTGACAAAATATAGATTGAGATTGACTTGACGTCGATTTGATTTGAAAGGTAGAAATTGACCGATATTATTGGCTCACAAGGTTTTGACAGAGAACCCGACATGAGTATTGAATTGAGACTGATGTTGACATTGGAAATGCAATATGCATGAATGATATGACAGTTTCATTAAATGCATGGGCACGTAATATGCATGATTATGCATGTATGAATGCTTGTAATGCATGACTGTTGGCGATTTGTAGACACAGTTCCGCAGAGACAGACAAGACACGGGAGTATTGGGCACGCAGTGGCTCGTGCTATATTACTGTTATCTGAAAATCCTCTTTGGAGATGACGTCGTTGGGGGACGTATCGGAACCATGGCTGAGGGCAGGTAGTTATGCAACTTGCTGGGGATAGAATCTCGGAAGACTCTACTGGGAATAATGCCGTCATTGCCGGGCATTCCAGTGTCGGGTGCATCGTGGATGTCGCATCTGTGGTCAATGCTTTTTGCATGTTACTTTCTCAATTTTTCAATCATTTTTTTTTGCATCCCATTTTGCCTGGATCGCCCTTTCGGGTTTTCGATCCACCGGGGAAATAAATTCTTTTCATTGCCCCATTTTTGCCTGGATCGCCCTTTCGGGTTGTCAATCCAGCGGGGTGCTCATTTTTGCCTAAGCCGCCCTTCCGGGTTTTCAACTTAGCGAGCCTATTCATTTTCATGCATTTTCATTCTGTTTTTTCATTCTTGCCATTGACCACAGACTATCCTGGAGGAGAACCTGCTTGTAACATATATTGAAATAGACACCAACATACACTCGCTCATGCACGTTCGTTTGAATGTACCCTGTTGCTCAGGTTTGCTTTTCAAAAACTTTTTCAATTTTCAAGATGTTTGTTTCGAGCATTTGTCATTATTAAAAATAGAAGGAAAGTATTTTTGTACATAACTTTGAAAGTAAAAAGAAACTAGAGTTTCAAATAAAAGAACAGGCTCAAATTGATGTATAAGAGTGGTGGTCAGCCGAAGGCGTGACTCCACGGATTTTACAAAGCTTGGAAAATGGTAATTTTTATTGGTTGGTGGTACATTGAACACATCAATCATTACATTTCCTAGAAACTTTGAATTCGCAAGCATAGGAGCTTTTGATGAAGATAGTCATTAACAGCTGCAGACGCCCCAAGGGAACGGTGGTTGGCCAGATATAGTTACTTGCCTCTTGTTTCAATCTCATTTTTGCATGAACCGCCCTTCCGGGTTTTCGGCTCATCGAGACGCTCATTCTTGCCTGAGTTGCGTACAATCTCAGCGAGTTTTTTCATATATATATTTTTTGTCCCTTATTTTTGCCTGGACCGCCCTTTCGGGTTTTCGATCCACCGGGAAGCGCATTTTTGCCTAGGCCGCCCTTTCGGGTTTTCGACCTACCACGCTGTTCTTTTCATATCTCTAGGCAAATTATTTCTTGACTATATCAGCATTCACAGGATTTGGAAGTTCTACACCATCCATGTGTGTAAGAATTAAAGCACCACCGGAGAAGGCCTTCTTGACAACATAAGGACCTTCATAGTTAGGCGTCCACTTGCCCCTTGGGTCGGGCTGCTGGCTTATCCTCCTTTTCAATACAAGTTCCCCCATCTTGAATTCTCGAGGATGGACTTTCTTGTCAAAAGCAGTCTTCATTCTTGCTTGATATGACTGTCCACGAGCCATGGCATCCATACGCTTTTCCTCCACCAAATTCAACTGATCATACCGGCTTTGGCACCATTCAGCCTCGGATAACTTTGCTTCCATGATCACACGGAGAGATGGGATCTCCACTTCCAAAGGAAGAACTGCTTCCATACCATATACAAGAGAAAAAGGGGTTGCCCCGGTTGAACTGCGCACTGTAGTACGGTAGCCATGCAGAGCATAGGGTAACATCTCATGCCAGTCCTTGTAAGTGGTTACCATTTTCTGAACAATCCTCTTGATATTCTTGTTGGCGGCCTCAACAGCACCATTCATCTGAGGTCTATAGGGAGAAGAGTTATGATGCTCAATTTTGAATTCTTCACAAAGAGCTTGCACCACATTGTTATTCAGGTTGGTACCATTGTCGGTAATAATCTTGCTGGGAACACCATATCGACAGATGATGTTGTTCTTGATGAACTTAGCTACCACTTGCTTGGTCACATTGGTATAAGATGCTGCTTCAACCCACTTGGTGAAGTAGTCGATTGCCACTAAGATGAAACGATGACCATTTGAAGCCTTCGGTTCAATTCTTCCAATCATGTCGATGCCCCACATTGAAAACGGCCATGGGGATGAAATAACATTGAGAGCGTGCGGAGGCACATGAATCTTATCAGCATAGATTTGACATTTGTGGCACTTTCTGGCGTGCTGGTAGCAATCATGCTCCATGGTCATCCAGTAGTAACCTGCCCGTAACAACTTCCTTGACATAGTATGCCCTGTAGCATGGGTCCCGAAGGTACCGTCATGTACATCATGCATTAGCTGCTCCGCTTCGTGTTCATCAACACATCTTAACAATACCATGTCATAGTTTCTCTTGTACAGAATATCTCCATCTAACAGGAATCTACTGGCCAATCTCCTCAGGGTCTTCTTGTCTTTGTTGGAAGCACCCGACGGATACTCACGGCTTAGCAAGAACTGTTTGATGTCGTGCTACCAGGGTTTATTGTCAACCACATTTTCACCAGTCTGATCGATCACATCCCCTATAGCAAACACATGCGAAGGTCTTTCAAGGCGTTGGCACTTTGATTATTGGCACATCATTCCAATGATTATTGAAACATGGAGGATAGAGTAGCAAGAGCATCAGCCATTTAGTTCTCATCACGAGGAATATGGTGCAGCTCAACCTTTGTAAAATATGTCAGCAAACGTCTCGCATAATCGCGATAAGGAATCAACTTGGCATGGTGGGTCTCCCATTCACCCTTTATCTGGTTGATGACGAGTGCAGAATCTCCATAGATGTCGAGGTGTTTGATTCTCATGTCAATTGCTTCCTCGATCCCAAAGATACATGCTTCGTACTCAGCCATGTTGTTTGTACATTCGAACAGGATCCGGGCGGTAAAAGGAATGTGATGCCCCTGCGGGGATACAATGACTGCCCCAATTCCTTTACCATAAGCATTGACAGCACCATCAAAGACTAAACCCCACTTGCTATTGGGATCTGGACCTTCACCAACCAACGGTTCTTCGTAGTCTTTTGATTTTACATACATGATCTCTTCATCGGGGAAATCGAACTCAATTGGTTGATAATCATCAAGAGGTTGGTAGGCAAGATGATCGGCAAGAATGCTACCTTTGATTGCCTTTTGAGTTTTGAACACAATATCATATTCAGACAAAAGCATCTGCCAGCGGGCAATCTTCCCAGTAACAGCAGCTTTCTCAAAAATATACTTTATCGGGTCCATTCTGGATATCAACCAAGTTGTATGATTCACCAAATAATGACGCAGGCGTTTAGCGGCCCAGGCCAGAGCACAACAAGTCTTCTCAAGCATTGTATACCGAGTTTCACAATCGGTGAACTTCTTGCTTAGATAGTAGATAGCATGTTCTTTCTTTCCAGTCTCATCTTGTTGACCAAGTACGCATCCCATGAATTCATCAAATACTGCCAAATACATAATCAAAGGCCTTCCTTCCACGGGTGGGACAAGGATAGGTGGTTCCAGCAGGTAATTCTTGATGCTATCAAAAGCTTCTTGGCATTCATCATTCCATACAATAGGCTGATTCTTTCTGAGTAGCTTGAAGATCGGCCCGCAGGTTGCGGTCATATGAGATATGAATTGGGAGATGTAATTCAAACGTCCGAGGAAACCTCTGACTTGCTTCTCGGTCTGTGGAGCTGGCATTTCTCGGATGGCCCGGACTTTATCAGGGTCGACTTCAATGCCCTTTTGGCTGACAATGAAGCCTAATAACTTTCCGGATCTGACGCCGAATGTACATTTATTAGGATTCAATCGAAGCATGTACTTTCTCAACCTTTCGAACATCTTTGTCAAATATTCAACATGTTGCTCCTCATCTGTTGACTTTACAATCATGTCGTCCACATACACCTCGACTTCTTTGTGAATCATGTCGTGAAACAGAGTAGTCATCCCTCTTTGGTAGGTAGCACCAGCATTTATTAGGCCGAATGGCATCACTTTGTAGCAGAAAGTACCCCATGGAGTGATAAAAGACGTCTTTTCTCTATCTTCCGGAGACATCTTGATTTGATTGTAACCGGATAAACCATCCATGAAGGAGAACACCTTAGACTGAGCAGTATTATCAACAAGCACTTCAATATGAGGTAATGGAAAGTTGTCTTTTGGACTGGCTTTGTTCAGGTCTCTGAAGTCAACACACATCCGGACTTTACCATCCTTCTTTGGCACAGGTACAATATTGGCAACCCATTCAGGGTACTCAACTGTCATGAGGAAACCCGCATCAATCTGTTTTTGAACCTCGCTCTTAATCTTGAGAGCCATATCTGGATGAGTCCTTCTCAATTTCTGCCTGACGGGAGGACATTCAGACTTTGTGGGGATCCGATGCTCCACAATCTTAGGGTCTAGACCTGGCATATCTTCATACGACCATGCAAAAATATCCGGATATTCCCGGAGGAGCTGGATGATCTTCTTCTTAACCCCTTCCTCTAGAGCAGCACCGATCTTGATTTCTCGCTTGCTCTCCTCGGTACCTATGTTGATAAGCTCAATCTCTTCCTTGTGAGGCTGAATGGCTTTCTTTTCTTGCTCAAGTAGCCGAGTGATCTCATATGGTATGTCATCACCTTCCTCATCTTCGGCTTCATACACTGGGAATTCAAAATTCGGAGGGAAT
Organism: Medicago truncatula; assembly: GCF_003473485.1. Lineage (NCBI taxonomy): Eukaryota > Viridiplantae > Streptophyta > Magnoliopsida > Fabales > Fabaceae > Medicago > Medicago truncatula. The sequence continues at coordinate 28,841,437 of NC_053042.1, read as the reverse complement.
GCAGGGTTACTGTGCCCAACGGGTTTATTATAGTTCAATCTGCGTAAAATGGTTGGATGATTTTAGAAAGAGGTTTTTTATGTAGATTTTTGAAATTAATAAGAAAATACAGATGTTTTGGTTTTTTCTAGCATTACCATTATTTCCAAGGAAAAAGCACTAAAAATAGCAGTCGTGAAAGAAACGACAAAATTTTTTATTAATCAACGGCAATGCCGAAACAAACGTGCCCTTACAGAAAATATCACTCTCGCTTTGGGCAGAGCGAGAGGATTGTTATTTTGAAAAAACAAGATACTTAAGCAACAAGGTATATTACTCAGAAACATGCATGATTGAGGGAATGTCAATGGCATCCCAATCTCTCACAATGCCTTCTGGTGTAACAAATACAGGCCTCGGGCCAAATCCAGTTGCTTCTTCCGTGATTGCGTTGACAAACCCAGCACTAAAGAATGCGCCGGTGGAAACTCCTGAAGTTGGGGAAAAGCCAAAACCTTCCTTATGCTTGTTCTCACGGAGTTGTATTAACCTGCCCCAACCGGCAGCTTGACCTTCTTGGACGGCTCTCTGTGCATCCTTCAAAGAAGCCATAGCAGTTCCATCCCTCTTGGGCTCCGTACCTTCGACAGTTAAACCTTGAAAAGCGGTTCCCTCCGCAGACCCTGCTTCTATGCAAGAGAAAGATGATAGCTAGCTAACCAGGTATGCTTCCTCTCCATGAATTGTAACAAGCTTTCCGCTTTTTGCAAATTTCAACTTCTGATGCAAGGTAGAGGTCACCGCCCCAGCGTCATGTATCCACGGTCTTCCCAAGAGACAGCTGTAAGAGGCATTAATATCCATGACCTGGAACGTGATTAGAAAGGTTTCGGGGCCAATAGTTATTGGCAAGTCTATCTCCCCGAGAACGCTCTTGCGGGTTCCATCAAAGGCTTTGACCAGAAAAGTGCTCCTCCTCAAGGGAGTTCCCCGGTAACTCAGCTGATCCAGCGTTGACTTGGGCATCACGTTCAAAGATGAGCCTGTGTCCACTAACACATTTGATAGCATGTCGGACTTGCAATTCACGGAGATATGCAAGGCCAGATTATGATGCTTTCCTGCTTCGGGCAATTCATCTTCACTGAACCACAGATTGCTGCAGGCGGTAATGTTCCCCACTATGCTACCAAAGTGATCCACAGTGACTTCATGATCCACATAAGCCTGCTCCAATACTTTCAAAAGGGTATCTCTGTGAGCAGCGAAACTCAGGAGTAGAGACAAAATGGATATCTTCGACGGAGTTTGCAGCAGCTGATCCACAATCTTATAATCACTTCTTTTGATCATCCTCAAAATCTCGTCCAGATTAGAATCCTCTATAGACCGGCCTGGTTGGCTCGCGTCTCTAGTAACAGGAGAAACATCAGTCGGGGTTGTTTTGTCAATAGGTGGCACGGTAGGCGTAGCTGCCTTCTTTTGAAACAATGGTGGACGGACTCTTCCGCTTCTTAGGGCTGCTGAAGTTCCTTCGGCGGTGTTGTTCATCACAGCCAAGGACACTAGAGGCACTTCTACTCCGTTTTCGATCATGGTAGCATTGTATTTGTACGGGATAGCCCTATCTGAAGTATAAGGTACCGTTCCGGGCAACCTTATCACCAGAGGCTCAGCATTCTCCTTCAAAGGCATACTCTTGACAGGCGGATCATGAAAAACTGGCACGATCATGCAGACATCACTAACAGTCAAAAAATTATCATTCATCAAGCTTTGGATGTCATCTTGAACAGTAAAGCAACCCAAAGGATTACAAAGGCATCCTAGGCACTTGGCATGATCATGGCTGAACAGAGAAGCTTTGCACAGCTTGATGTGTAGAGGCACCAGAGGAGTTGCGACATTACGGACATCAAGTCTAGGAGCTTCCTCACATACTTCGATCATATTTACAACGGCATGATTTGGAAGAGGATTGTCGAGGACATGCGGGACATTATTCTCAAAAGTCAGCTTCCCTTGATCAATGAGCTTCTTCACGATATACTTCAAAGCATAGCACCCCTCGACATCATGACCCAGGGCGCCTTGATGGAAATCACATTTGAGGTCGGACCTGAACCTTGGAGGCAACGGATCAGGTGGGGGCTTGCCCTGTCTGGTTGTACAATGCCCTCTATGGAGTAAAGTCGGAAGCAACTCAGCATACAACATCGGTATCGGAGGGAAAGTAGGTCTAGCTTGTTGATGTTGTTGTTGTTGTTGAACCGGCAACTGTTGTTTCATCTGTTGAACAATTGCATTAACGGGTACCTGAGGTTGACCCGGTGGCAAAGGATACTGATGATAGAATGGCGGAAAGAAAGGATGCTGAGAGTACGGCGCATATGGGTACGACGGAGGCATTTGGGCAGCATTAATAGGAGCAACAGTAGCCATGGATTGACCGGCTCCGGCAGACACCATCCCTACTTCCGCTTCTTTCTTCTTGTGCTGTCCGTTACCATACCTCTTTGATGCATTCACAGAGGATTCAGCTTTCTCGAATACAATGATTCCTTCTCTGACGGCTTCTTCCAGACGAGTTCCCATGGTGACCATCTTCGAGAAGTTATTCGGGGCGGCGATGATCATTCTCTCAACATAATCCTTTTTCAAGGTTTTTAGGAATGTCTGGGTCATTTCTTCTTCATCAAGAGCGGGAGTAATGCGGGCAGCTGCCCCCCTCCATCTCTGTGCATATTCCCGGAAGCTTTCCTCCTTCTTTTGGGAGAGAGATCTGAGGAATTCCCTGTTTGGCTTCAATCTGGTATTAAACCCATAGTGGCTTTTGAAAGCAGCGGCTAATTCATCAAAGGTATGAACGTCATTTTTGCTCAAGCTAGTATACCACTCTGCAGCATCTTCCATTAAGCTATCTTGGAAGCAGTGAATCATGAGTGAATCATTGTCTTTGTAGTTACCCATCTTTCGGATATACTTGATGATGTGGTTCTGGGGACAAGTCAGCCCATTGTATCGGTCGAAATCCAGGATCTTGAACTTCTTAGGAACATCCACCTTTGGTACCAAGCAGAGATCGTGAGTCTTAAAAGGATCCCCGTTCCCTCGGTTAGCTTTGATTTCATGACGGAGTTCTTTAGCAAGTTCCTCCATCCTTTCTTCCATGGTTTTGATCACGGGGATGCTTCCGTGATGTGTGTTGATGTTAACACCTTGAGGTATGGCATGCACAAGAGGCTCAGTGACAGTTGCCGTTGTCTGAGGCAAAGTAGTATTGATGGAGACAGCGTTCGTTGCAGGAATCGGACCATTGTTAGCAGTACCAGAAGTGCCTGCTGCATTACTAGGAGTAAAAAACGGTGGGAGTCCATACGGAAACCCAGTCGGCATAACGAAGCGAGCATCAGTAGATGCAGTTGGGATCACCCTTGTAGTTATAGGATAGCTGCGGCTATAGGGATAGTTGTGGCTGATTGTTCCTGGGCGGCTAGCAGAGCAGTCATGGTATCATTGGCCTTAGACAATTCTTCCCTCAGAGAAGCTAACTCGGTACGGAGCTGAGCATTTTCCTCTTCCATAGCTACCAAATTCTTCTTTCTGTAGAGTCTAGTTCGATGTATTCTGTCAGGTTCGTAGACTTTCCGAGCACGAGCCACCTTTCAATCTGTGGCAGAAGAACCAGGAGGCAGTGAGCACTTGGAAACCTTTTGTGACTTGATGAATGATGCACATGATGCATGATATGTATAAATGCAAATGCAAAAAAGTTTTTTTTTTTTGGACATCGAAGGATTTTTAGACAAACTAGGAGCTTTGTAAACAATATCTAAACAAGCAAAGCAAAACGAAGTGTTTAGAAGATGAATCCCTTTGAAATACTAAGCCAAGGGAAGACTTTGAAATATAAACAAATAAAACTCTCAAGCATAGGAAGTAGTGGGATGATCCTCAGACTCAGACTCCGAATCCGAACCGCAGTATCTAGCATAGAAGTTGCGTCGTCCTCTAGCTCTCTTGGAGTCCCGCATAAGTAACTCATCTTTTTCTTCAAGTTCCCTTCGGACCTTAACCAATTCCTTCTTCAACATCAGGTTCTCATGAGTCTTCTGCTCATCCTTACCATCCAAAGTCATGATTAGATTCTCAGCTTCATTGTATCGGGCTTTCCACATCTGTTTCTCACGACTCTCCATGGCTAGATGCTCCTGATACATTCCCTGAGTTGTGGGAGGTAGAGGTAAAGGTATAGATGGAGCAGATGCAGACACATATCTCATAGCAGGGTAAGGCATACCAATCTCTTCAGCTCGATTTATTACCCACTGAGTATAGGCCTCATGAGCAATACCGGATCTCACACCTAAATGCTTCACACTCTTCCTACGGACCTTAGACCAAGCCTCTATGAAAGCCTCCCTTTGCCCGGTGGGAGCGTTCGAATAGTAGAAGAACTCTGGAGATGTAGCAAGATTGATGGGCTTTGCCTTCATTGGGAACCCAAACTCTCTCATAGCAAGCTCAGGATTGTAGTTGATTCCCCCATGGGTACTAAGAAGAGGTACATTGAGAAAATCTCCACAACCAGTAATAATTTCCTTAACCTGAGCGGCGGGAGTGATCCAGACCACCTCGTTAGGAGAGAGAGTCATCATCCGCTGTGAGTAGGACCAATTCTCCGAGTTGTCATGGAAAGAGCTCGGAAGGTGAGAAATAAACCACATATATAGGAGAGGCACGCAGCAAAGGATATACCCACGACCTTTGAGAGTCCGGTCATGGATAGCATGGTATGTGTCAGCTAGCAAGGTAGGAACCGGATTCCTGGAATGGAAGATCTCAATAGCATTCATATCCACAAAGTTGTCGAGATTCGGAAAGAGAATGAGCCCATAGATAAGCAATGCAAGAATAGCCTCGAGTGTGTCCTGACAAGTGGTTTTGAGATTAGCTTGCTCAAGTAGATACTTTGAAGTGAACCCTCGGATGTGAGACTTGGTAGTAAGATGATTGGAGACATCGGAAGTCTTGAGATAGAGATCCTTAGCAATAACCAAAGGAGTAAGAGAAGTCCCGGGACCGGTGAAAGGCGTCTTCTCGGCTATAGGTGAATCTAACAAGTGGGAATAAGCCTCAAGAGTAGGGACCAACTGGAAATCCGGGAAAGTGAAGCAACGGAAACTCGGGTCATAGAATTGCACTAGAGTGTGCACGAGCTTCTCTTCAACATTGGTCTGGAGAATAGTAAGCAAACCACCATATCGGAGTCGGAAACTTGTTTGATTCTTAACCTTGAGTGCCAATTCTCTCAAACTAACCAAATCAACCTCCTTGAACTTGTAGGATTTAGTCTTCTTCATACCTGTGATGTTTACAAAGTTTTTAATTTGTCCAACCCTTCGATGAATGCATGAGAAAAATTTATGCATGATTTTTTTTTTTTTCAATTACAGAGAAAACATGGAGGGTTGAGATTAAAGTCGAGGAGCCACGGGCGGACACGGTGCCCGGTAAACTAAGGCTTAGGATAATAGTAACCAAGGTTCTAATCAAGTTCCCAAACTGCAACCTCTCTTACGTATATCATGGTAGCACGGGACAACGTCCGTTCCATGTTTATTCGCAAGAAGGTCTGGCTTGAGTGTAGTATCGCGTGACGACTAAAACTCGAGACAACACTCGGTTTAGCCACCGCACTACGTCCTAAAAAGGCCAGGGATGGGTTTGGTAACTACGGTTCGTAGCATCGTCGGACAATTGAAAGCAAAGTGCCTAAGCATGACAACACACACCGACAATATTGCTCCCAAAATGCCTCAGCTATGTGAGATTGATCGCATAACCCAATACACGAGGCAACCCTCGAATCGAATTGTCGATTATATCTCTACCTATTCATAAGTTCACTCAGCCCGGGTATAGGACTTTTGATATTCTCACCCCACACGTCAAATGAAAATAAACAAGTATTCACATATGTAAGCAATAAAACAAAGCGTAAATATAAACTAAGGAAAACTAGGCGTGACCCGCTTAAAATGTCCCCAGTGAAGTCGCCATTTCTGTTATCGCGATTTTCGGGTATCAAGTCATTAATTAGGCTTGAACCTTTCAATCTTTGATATTCTCTATTTTTTCTTGGGAAGGGCAAAATTGAGAAAAAACCCTTAGATTCTAAGTTCGGGGGTCGTTTTCGCTACGGGAAGGTGTTAGGCACCCGGAACGGTTATGGTATTCCATAAGAACCGTTTTCCTAAGTTTATTTCTACGCTTTATTTTTTATTGCCTACCTATTGAAAAAAAAAGGTTTTATTTGAGTGAAGAATGGGGAAAGAAGATGATTGAGATTTTATTTTACTTGGCTTGGAGGAGTTTTAACTCATTGCCTACGTACCCTTTTAAGGGATCAAAACCAAACGTAGTTCATTCTCGAAAATTGTTTTTGTTTTTGTTGGTTGATTTTAAGTTTGAAAAAGGAATTTTGAAGAATGGAGATGAGAGGCCTCAAGGGCATGAGATTTGGAAAATGTGAGGTGGAAGTAGTTATTTTGCAAAATAAAGTCTAAGTATGATTAAAATTCATTAAGATTTTTTTACTTAAGAAAACAAAAGGAAAATGAGGAGTTTTGACTCCTATTTTAGAAAAAGGTTTTCAAGTGAGGTTATTCACACATTTTTTTGGGAAAATGATTTTTGTCTAAGCGTTGTAAAACCTAAGCATACATCTAAACATACATTCCCTAATCATACATCTAGAATATCCATGTCGGGTGTGTGCATGTGTCGGTGCTTGTGTCGGTGTACATCACTTATAATGTTCATAGTCCTTTACATCGAATCCTAAATACATGCTATGGTCTTGCAAGGAATTAAAAGGAAACTAATCTACCTAAAATTATTACAAGCCCATTTGGTATAGAAATGAATAGAAAAATAATGCCTAAACTATGAGATGGATGAAATATGAAATGAAATGATTAGTATCATAAGGTATAAAAATGGTAAAAAAAAGGTAAACAAAATTGAATAGAATAGCAAAAAAGAAAAGAGCAATGAAATGAAATAAAATGGCAAAACATACCTAAAATTGGTTATAACACTTAGACATGCACATGACCTATAATTCTCTCATCATAGCAATATTAAAGGGGTTTGATTTTGAGCTATAATGTGAGGATAATAAGGACACATACAAGCCAAGCATTATAACGCAATTATAGGAATATTTTACACTTTATTTCTTGGCACAAAAAAAGCACATATATTTTTATCATTTTTAAACATGTGAAAAGCATCACAAAATAAACCAAAAATGAACTAAAAACAATAGGAATTTTTCTAGAATTTTGAGAGAAAAATTGAGCAAGCAGGGGTTCAGTCAGCAAGAAAACATGGTGTAAACAGCACAAAAATGCAAAAACGTGCAGGAACCTTAGGCCCAAACCCAAAGCCCAACACCGGATCACAGGAAAGTACAGGGACCGTTGGATTGATCTAGGAGATGGAAACCTAGATCCAACGGTCTAGATTGAGGGAAAACGAACCAGAATTGGACCGGTCCGGTTCAGTTGGTTATAAAAAGGTTTGGGGACCGGTCCAATTCATTCTCCCTTCTCCTCTCTCTCTCTAACCTAAACCTAGTGAGAGAAGCTTTCACCTCTCTCCTCTCTTCCGGTCCTCTTCTCCGGTGAGCTTCACCGCTCCGGTGGGGTGGTTTGCCGGCCCAACAGGGCGGCGCCGCCGCACCGGAGATGAGAAACTCCTCCTTTTTCAAATTTTTTTGCAGATTAAGACATCCTTTTTCGTTCTAAGCATGAATATGGCATTGGATTTTGCATGCAAGGTTCGAATCAACGTAGATCTGGAATTTTGTGTTTGCGGTTTACGAAATCTTTTTCTTGTTTTTCTTAGTTCTTTTCGAATGGAATCTTTCAGAGCTTCACGGATCTACGTTAGATTCGTCCTTGTTGACGTTTTTTATGGAAAAAAAGGTGTTTAGGTTTTACCTGGAATTTTGAATCGGAGGTTTCGAATCGGAATCTTCAGGGAAAGCTTGAATCTGGTTCTGCTTGTTGATTTCTTGCTTTAAAACCGAAAATAAATCGGTGCTGTTCCTTCTTCTTCTTCACCGGTTCAGATTCTGCTTCTTTTTCTTCTTCTTCTCACTGATTCCTTCGTGATCGGTGCTGGAGTTTGCCAATGGCGAATTCGCACCTTGAATTGCGAAGGAAACCGATTCGATGATGAAGATTCAGTGATGAATCTCTGAGAATTGCGAAAGATTCACTGAATTTTGTGTTGAATTGTGATTCTGGAAAATCTAGGGTTTGAGTGTTCTTGGTGCTCTTGGTGATTTCTGAGTTTTGATCCTAACAGAAAGGAGAGAGAAATTTCTCTTTTGTTTGTGATGTGGCGTTGATTCTGTGGATCTGTGTGGCAATGTGCACTATTTATAATCTGACAAGTGTGCTTGAGACCCAATGAAATGGTGACACCTGGACTTGTATGAAAATGGCTCGGCCTTGGACTTGTTGTGATCTAGGGACCTTTCTGCAAAAAAGTAAAATTGAGGACTAAACTGCAATTAATAAAAATGGGTTAAAAATGCAATTTTGAAAAGTTTTGGACAAAAATGCAATTTTGGAAACCTTTTGAGGGACCAAAATGCAATTAAAAGAAAATTGAATTAAAATTGGTAATTTGAAAAAAAAAGTAAAGTGAAACCTAAAATAAAAGCAACAAAAGGACTAAAACGAACCAATTACTGACATGAGGTATTTTAAAATACCTCCCTGCCGAAATTTTGACAGGAAAAGACCAAAATGCCCCCAGGGACTAAACTGACTCAGATGCAATTTTTGAAATGATTTTTTTTAACAAAGACTCAACAATGATTTGTACAGACAAATCGAAAAGACTCAGAGGCCAACACAGGGACTAAAATGGGTTCCACTGCAGGAAATGACCAAAATACCCTTTTGTATGATTTTTTGAAATAAAACGCAAGAAAAGTAATGCGATGCTTCTGAGAGTTCTTAAATGACTTGAAATGCAAGAAAAGACAGACAGAGGCAGTAAAATACGCTGGAAAAGAGAGTAAAGGTTCAGAGTAAAATAACAGAGAATTGACAAATATCAGTGTTAGAAAAGAAATTTGAATGAGTATTTTTAGGTCCAAAATCAGGGTATAACACGTATATAATAAGATTGTTTGGCAGATACTTAAGCAATTCATAGTTAGAATTGTTGAAAATGCAACCATAAGGATGTTTAAAGAGAACAAGAGAGTTTATGCTCACATCAGAGATCTGACAATTTGGAGATCATTAATGTGTTAGACTCTGACTTTTGGATGTCTGTATATAATACACATCCTAACTCAGAAAATGACTGTAAGTATTTATGTCACTCGGTTGCATATCATTAAAGGTATTGCAAGACCATTCAAGTTATACAATGACATAATTTAGTCGTATATATATTTAATAACAAAGTTTATAAGGTTCATTACCTTATAGATAATTGTAGTTAAATGATAGAATATGTAGAGACAAACTTTATGCTAGCTATACCACTAATCAAAGACATGACACATAAGGTCTTTCATACGGTTGTTCTCATTAAGGATGTCTTGGATTAGTGAGTGTCTCTTTTATTTAATGTTCTATACTTTTGATTTGGTATCGATACAGACATTATGTTATGATTTTCTGCAGAAATAAAGTTCATGAGGTTATTGTTGTTATAAATAACTATTTCTGTATCATTTGTGCAAATATTGAATTTGCAAACTTCAATTTGATCTCACTAAAGCTTTATGTTGGATCAGTTGGAAATAGACATGATTTAGAGATCACATTGCATGAAATTTTCATGCCACTCATCCATTTCAATATATGTCATCAAGTGCATTGATATGGTGATCGTCGGGGTTCCGTCACATGACGACAGCTGCGGTGGTCTCATTATTAATGAATGAGGTGGACCAGATTGTAAAGTTGAAATCTAAAGATAAATAGCATTCGGACGCGAGCCTAAAGAATTCTTATATAATTATTAAGATATGTAGCCCAAGTGGGAGATTGTTGGAATATTTTAATATTTAATTATATTCCAATGACATTATGTGGGCAAATATCTCTATAATAATTATATTAGCTATTTATCAATTTGGAGTCTTAATTGATTAGTGATCAAATTAAGTAACAAGGCTTATAAGATTTCTATTTAGAATATTAATTAATTAATTAATTAATTAATTAATGGATATGGACTCAATGGTGGATGTCTGGATGGCCCATTAACGGAATAATGGGAAACCCTAATGGTCATCCAATATAAAAGAGGCTATGGTTCCCAATACTCCATACGTGGAAAACTCTCTCTTCTCCCCATCTGAAGAGAACTTGAGGCATATAGGTACCGGTTGAGGAAGAACCAAATCAGCTGCCACTAACCGTGTTGATGTTGATGTTTGTTTCAGATCACCTCCTCTCTTTATCGTTGTTGTCGAGAGTGCTGCCACCAAAGCTTCATCTTCAGGTATTCCTAATACGTTAATTCTTAATATTCTTGATAAATCAAACATGTCGTAGATCCGTTCATATTAATGTTCAATGTTTTGGTTGCTTCCGCTATTGATTCATAATCGTTGAACATGTTTTATGAATCTGTTTTTATTAAGACCTAAATTTTCAACAATAAAATTATCCTTTTATTTATCAATGAGTTTCTGATGTTAGTAGCAGGAATTTAATTCACTCTCTTTGAGAATATAAGTATGTGGGGATGACAATTAGACTCAAGTTTAATGGATATCAGCAAAAAAATATCTAAAATAGATGGATAAATAAAAATATCTAAAATGGGCACATAAATATCTACATTATTGAGTATGAGTTTTAGTTCTAGTAATTATCCGCAAATTTAAGCAGACATGAAAGTGGGTACGAACATTCTATACTACACCATCTTGCAGCCCGTACATTACATACTCTATAACTATAATTTTCATATAAGGAAACGTTAATAAGTGTTCTTAGGACATTGTTTAGTAACCTTAAATAATACTCTCTCCGGTCCTATTAATACAAGACTAAAATTAATCAATTAACCCTAAGTTTTTGATATTTATTGTTATATGTTTTTTGTTTTTCATACATTATATGCTTTTTATTTGGGTAAATGCTTTTTTTGAAGATACTAAAATGGAATATAGTAAATCACAAATCTACCTTTTCAAGCACTAGGAGTGCCAGAAAACCAGGAAAGAAAAGTAAAGTTACATAAATAATCTGAAAATAAATGAACCAAGGAAGTGAAGTACCCACATTATAGAAAGATTCCTATACAATTTAAAGGTTCAAGCCACCATAATTTAATGGGAGAATAAAAGTTGTTATATCTTTTGATTAAGTAATAGTTTATGTTTTGTGTGATGTCATTAGTTTTTGTAAAGGATCTGTTCAAATTAGACCACATACTCTGCACAAGTATGTTGTTAGAAAGGTTGTGAAATTTGGAGTCAAGTTTTGTCTTCAACGTGTTTAAAATAATCGATTTAAATTATTTTGAATATATTCAATCTTCATATGGAATAATTTGAATCGATTCAAGGTTTCTCTTAATCTATTCAATATTCATCTGGAATCGATTCAAAGTTTCTCTGAAACTATTCAATCTTCATGTCAGCCCATAGTTCTAATTTGCACTATTTAATCAATTCAAGCATTGTATCAACCGATTCAAACGTCGTTTTTCGGTTTTATTTTAAACCAAATTTTCTCCTATCTTACTTTCCTATATATACTCATATCCACTCATTTTGTAACTCATAAAATCAATTTGAAAACACACTCTAAAGTCTCCAACCTCCCTTTTTTTACAACCTTTTTCAGATTAAACACTTTTCTAAGAACTCTTGTCGGATTTGAGATCTAGATTTTTAAGGTGTTGTAAGACTTGTAAATTTTTATCTAACTGATTTGCTTCATCTACCACCTCATTAGCCACCAAAATACCGTCAAGAATCTGTCGACCTTTTGCAAACGCAGACTGAGTATATGATATTACAGTACAAATGACACCCCGCAATCTATTTGCCAATAATTTAGCCAACACCTTATACAAACTACCCACCAAAGAATTGGGGTGATAATCATTCAAACTTTGAGGACAGTCTTTTCTGGGAATGAGAGTGATAGAAGTATTGTTTATACCTTTCAGAAGCTTCCCATTACGATGAAAATCTGAAACAAAACGCATCAGATCCGCCTTCAAGTCCTCCCAAAAATCTTTGATGAAGCCAAAATTTACACAATCCGGACTAAGACATTTAAAGCTATCACAATCCCACACCGCCATTTTCAACTCCTCCATACTAAACTGCTTTATTAAGGTCGCCCCTCCCTATAAGATAACATACGAAAATTCAAATCAACAGGACGGGGGCGCACCATTACCGGCGCAATAAAGCGATTTGAAAAATAATTAAACACCGCCGCTCGGACATTACCAACAGCTTCCACCTAGATACCACCCACATCAAAAACAAAAATATCATTAACACGACGCCTACTAGACATGATACTATGAAAAAACTTTGAGTTGGCATCCCCTTCCCTCAACCAATACAACCTCGATTGCTACCAAAAGATACTAGAATGAAGTCGGGATGACGAATGCAACTTAGCCGAAAGACTATGTAGTTCCTCCACCTCATCCTTCCCTAACATACAAGCCTCACATTCTCATCCAAAACTGTTATACGACCTTTAACTGTATAAATCTTGCCCGGAATATTCTGATTGTGTGTCTGATGCCACTCCCGAAGTGTCACTTTAATCATTTTGAACTTTTCCTTCAACACATAGCCACCCCACACTTCTACTTGCATAGTCTACCACTTGTTACTTACAACATTCGTATACCCAGGAAAATCCACTCAACACTTCAACATCCGGAACGGTTTCAGTCCCTAATTTTGATCATCAGCAGAGAGAACCAAATCAAGTGATCAGATAGACCCCGCAACTGAGCTATCTGAATGCAATTAGGCCAACTCAAACACCAATTCTCTGATAACATAAATCTATAAATACGACTCATAATATGCCCATAACATCGATACCAAGTAAACCGATGGCCAGCAAGAGGTAGATCCACCAGGGAACTACGCTCAATAAAATTATTAAAGGAGGAAACACCCACCAGACTATTGTAAGAAACCGCAATTTGCCTCTCCTCTAACCCCCCAGACCACATTAAAATGACCACAAACACATATATTAAGCACATCAAAGTTTGCCAACCTAGTAGATAATGACTCCCACATCACATGTTGACTACGAGCATCGCACGGAGAATAAACATTAAATAGAACAAAATCATCATTAGATGTCAGAAATCTGCCTCTCACTTCCACAACATGATCAAAGGAAAAAGTTGCAAAAATCTCCACTTTCTCCTTATCCACATTATGAGTAAACCACCCAACGCCCCTACAGAAGGACGGAAAGAATAAACATGAGGAGAGCTACCCCATAACGAAGAACACACAAAATCATCTAACTGCATAAGTTTAGTTTCTTGCAGGCAAACAATAAAAGGACATTTGTCTCCGACCAACTTCCTCACCTCCTTCCGCTTCTCAAAACCCCCAAGCCCCCTAACATTCTAAGAAATAATCTTCATCAAGAACCACCCACACTCTTCACACCCTCACCATGCCCTTCCCTACTTCCCCGGCTCTCCCTCTTTCTCCTTATCTCCCTCCCCGACCGAACCCTTTCCACCACTCCCACCCCCCGGATGAGACAAGACATTAAACATATTAGCTTTATCCCCATTAAATTTAACTCCAATCGCCTTTCCAATTGCCCACACATCTTCAACCACCACCTCCTCATTACCATATAAAAAAACTCAATTTTACCAGTTATTATTAATTGAGACTTGAGAGGAAACTGATGATTCATAAAATTATTATGGTTGCATAGATTATTTCTATTTAAAAAACAACTAATTGATTCCATTCCCACCAACCACATGATTATATTATATACATTATTCTTCTACCAAAGAAGATATTATATACATTATTTCATTACTCAGAACTGGACCGCAGATAGATAATCTAAAATTAAAATATAAAAAATTACATACATAATATAATAATCTTCACATTTGACCGAATATTTCCCTCCCATTCATAGTCTACTCACATACTAGTATTTCAAACAACCACAAAAATGTTTAAAATTGTAGTATATAGGGATAGGAGCATATACGACCTCATAATCTTTATTCTTGATCTTTTTAACACAATTTTATATAATTTAAATTGAATATTCTTTTTCATAACAGGTGGAAATTAAAGATATATAAAAAGTAGATGACCGCAAGCTACAGTGCATTTAATTCTGGCTCTCATAATTTCTTCATCGCTTTCAGTTTTTCTTCGTTTGACCACCGAATAGGTTACGTAGAATGCGGATCAAACACTCTGCTGCTATAGTTTATATATGTCGCATTTACATACTTTGACCTTAGACCAAAATGTTCACCAAATATCTCACTCCATTTTTATAATAATGATGATTAAAAAAATACATAGTAAATAACTATAATTTGGTTAGAAATGTGTGAGGTGTTGTCATTATAATCACTCAATATATTGAAATATCGTAGTCGACATGAGTATCTCTTTCATGAATAATGTGTTATCTCTGAAACGTTCTTTAAGTTTTGAGATCCGATCTTGATAAATTTTAAAGTACGATCCGCTCAAAATATTTTCTATAAAAATAATTAGATACAGGGAAATTACAAATAGATTCATGGTGGCGAACAATTTTATGGACTAGATTGATAAATGAAAAATTACATTGGAGAACTAAATTAATAACCTGTAAATAGAGAGATCTAAAATGACTAATAAAAGATACTTCCTCTGTCCAAAAATATCAACAAAAATGAGTCAATAAAGTTGATGTATTTGGTCTACATTTTGAATTAAAAACATAAACTTTTGTCTATTAATTTTCTTTATATTTTGGGAAGGAGGAAGTATACTTGTGGATGCATATGTAATTTTGGCAATTTTTGTTATAAGAAAAGGGGGATTAGGTGCAACATAAGAATATAAAATTTTGATTGGATACGATCTATTAATGTTAATATGAAACCCACTTTTTTTTTAATGGCAAATATATATAAGAGAAAAAACTATACAAAATACATCAAAAGAGCCGTTAAAAGACGCTCTTGAAAACCACCAAGTAACAAATCCTGAGACAAACTTCTAAGGACCACACCAAAATCACACCAACAAGAATCGAAAAAGCAAAAGGATTTGAATTGACTTTGTGATATTGACTTGCCACCTTGAAGTATGCTTCTCTCTAAAGTTTGATTTTTTTATTTTTGTAATAATTTTCGGTGTTAATTTGGATGAGATAGTTTAGTTTCTAAAAAGAAATTATTGTTGATATGATTGCATTGTAATTTTAACAATTTAGACTATGTGTCATATTATTAATTAATAGCCGCGTTCCTATACCAAATTTTCAAATATATACACTTTTGACACTTTTCCATTTCATAGACCATAGACACACATTATACCTAGAAAAATAGACCATAGATAGAAACACATATAAAAACTTGCACATTTTTTTCTTGTTCAAATCATTCCATTTCACATTTGCTTCAAAAAAATCATTCCATTTCACATGGATGAAATCGAAGTTCCACAATACTTCATTTGCCCAATATCACTCCAAATAATGAAAGATCCTGTTACTGCCATAACAGGAATAACATATGATCGAGACAGCATTGAACATTGGTTATTCACAAACAAGAACACAACATGTCCTGTCACAAAACAACCTCTTCCATTAGATTCTGATTTAACACCAAATCACACACTTCGTCGTTTGATTCAATCTTGGTGCACTCAAAATGCTTCACTTGGTATTGATAGAATTCCAACACCAAAACCACCACTCACAAAAACTCAAGTCCAAAAGCTTCTCAAAGGAATCAAAGATCCTAAGATTCAGCTCAAGAGTTTAATGCAGTTGGAATTGCTTGCTGCTGAGAAAGCGAGTAATAGAAAGATTTTGTTGGAAAATGGTGTGCCGAAAGCGATGATTATGTTCATAGTTGATTGTTACAAAAACGGCGAAATTTATGAAGGTATTGAAGAAGCTCTAGGTTTTCTACAATTTGTTAAGGTTCCTACAGAAGAAGTGAAGAATCTTCTATTTGAAAATAATCAAATACTTGATTCTTTAACATGGATTTTAGTATCCGAGATGAAAAACTCGGTTACTGTGAAATCTCACGCGGTTTTAGTGCTTAAAAAATTCATAAACAAATGCGATTCAACAGTTTTAGAGAGACTAAAACCCGAATTCTTCGAAAGAATTGTGAAAGTTCTAAGAAATGGTGTAATAACACAACAAGGTTTGTCTTCTGCTTTACATATTTTCCTCTATTGTTGTCCTTTGGGAAGAAATAGGTTAATGATGGTTGAAGCTGGTGCAATTTATGAACTAATAGAGATAGAATTAATGGCAATACATGAGAAAAGAATCACAGAACTCACATTTGGTATTTTGTTTCATTTGTGTTCTTGTGCTAATGGAAGATTTCAGTTTTTGAGTCATCAAGGTTCAATTGCAGTGTTAACTGAGAGACTCTTCAAGGTTTCAATGACAGTGGATGATAGAGCTGTTTTTATACTCTCTTTGATATCTAAATTTTCTGCTACAAAGATGGTTTTGGATGAGATGTTAAAAGTTGGAACTGTTGCAAAGCTTTTTGTTTTGCTTCAAACTGATCATGCTAAGTATTTGAAAGATAAAGTGATGGAAATATTTAAGGCTCATTCTGAGGTTTGGAAGAATTCTCCTTGTTTTCCTCAAACATCTTTATATGCTAGGTGAAATTAATGGGAATTATTATGCAATAACATAATCTTCATTAGTTTAATTCTGTTAAGATCTTTGAAAAAGTGTCATTGAAAATAGTTTTTGTATTGTGTTTTTAGTACATGTGAGTATGTGACTCAAGTGTGAGATACTATAGTATACTAGTAGTATATTTTAAGATAACAAATCAATCTTATCTTATATAAATTATGATCTCATTCTTTTTTTGGTTCTTTCATTTGTTTGATTTTACATTTATTCAGTTTTTTTGGATCCATTGCTTCTTTTAGTCTTAGATCCTTCAATATTTGGAGAAAAACTCTAACAATTCAAAATTCGACTGAAAAATAAGTAAAGTTTAACTAATGATTATTCGAGCTGTAATCCATTGAATATTTTATATTGGATTGGATCGGTTTATAGATACCTCGATTAGGCATTACATTACAGTTATATAAAGTAGTACATTTTTGGTTGTAAAATCATCATATCATGTAGCTAGTCGATTCATCTATGTTTGCATGAAAAGGATGATATTTTTCCAACAAAGTGAATCAATTTCAAATAAATGTCAAGTTTGATAGAGGTTATCAATTATCATCCATCTTTCATTTGTTTTGTTTCGATGTACAGACAATTTTTGAAGGAGAGACATTTCTTCTAGATGGTCCCTAATATTAAATGTATATAAAGATAGGTGATGATTGTGGAAAAATAAGCCTTGTACTATCTTCAAAGTTGGACTTTGAAAAGGATTTTGACTCATTCAATAGAAAAACTACTTGGACTATATGATGAATATAATAATCTTTATCTTTATAATTTTTGTCAAAAAAATCTTTATCTTTTTATAATAATAATAATAATAAAATACAAATATAAAGATCATTATTTTGTGCTCAATGCAAGAATTGAATAGGGAAGACAATGACAATAAATACTACTATACTATAGTGCTCGTCTTAATATCTGAAGTTCGAAAAAATACTAGTAGATTAATCTGTAGCAACGACCAATATATCTACGAGGAATGGATATTTTCCTTTTTTTTCTCATAAGTGTGAAGGCATATATTAGTCCTTGAGAGAAATGAAGTTGCATTTAGTTCCTCATAGTAATAAATAGAGACAATTAAATTTTTATCTTCTTATCTTGGGCTTAATTTGAGTTTGAATTTCGAACATCCTTCTTATTTGCTTTAAAAGATGAATTTTTAGCCACTAAAATTACTTATCAAAAAATATTCTATCTTTACACTTTGTTCGGTTGATGAAGGAATAATAAAGGAAAGAAAAAAGTGAAAAGAAGAGAAAAAGAATAAAAAAAAAAATAAGCTTGTTGACTCCTTCTGTTTTTGCCCGTTGCTTCCATTGATGTTCATAATCATCTATCTACATTGATGATTATTACATTCCTCATATTTCATTCCTTGTCTTTGCATGGGAGAGAATAGGTGATTGGACGGTTTTTATGGGTGGGCATGGTTCGGTTAACCATCAAAACTGAACCGAACTGACCCAAATTCCATAAATGGTTCGGAAAAATTGAACTGAACCGTTTAAAGTTTGGAATTAACCAAACTGAATCAAAGTTATGGTTTGGTTAACCATTTGCTTACCTATTAACCAAAAAAAATATTTTGTATCAAATGAATAAAACCACTTTGATTAGAAAAAATAAGAAATTAAAATCAAAAGTTAGAATAGTTTATTTCTTCCAAACAACTTATCTTATCCAAAACAACTTATTACGATCTCTTTCTTAAAAAAACAGCTTACTTTATGCAAAACTTCCGATTTTAAAAAACAGCTTATTCAAAACAGCTTATTTTTGCAAAACAACTTATTTGAAAAAACAGTTTATTCAAAAAAACTCATTCTGTGAAAAACAGCTTATTACAATATCTTTTTAAAAGCAGTTTATTCAAAACAACTTATTTTGAAATATAGCTTATTCAAAAAAGCTTATTTTAAAACAACTTATGTTATGCAAAACAACTTATCTTAAAAAAACAACTTATTTTATGAAAACAACTTATTTTAAAAAACAACTTATTTTAAAAACAACTTATTCAAAAGAGCATATTTTAAAAAAAAACTTATTTTATGCATGAAATAAGCAGTTTTGAATAAGTTGTTTATTAAAATAAATTGTTTAGCATAAAATAAGTTGGTTTTATAATAAGCTGTTTTTTAAACAGAATATGTTGTTTTGAATAAGCTGGTTTTTAAAATAAGCTGTTTTGCATAAAATAAGT
Source organism: Medicago truncatula (assembly GCF_003473485.1). Taxonomy (NCBI): domain Eukaryota; kingdom Viridiplantae; phylum Streptophyta; class Magnoliopsida; order Fabales; family Fabaceae; genus Medicago; species Medicago truncatula. The sequence goes on along the minus strand of NC_053042.1, from coordinate 28,822,258 downwards.
TGTTTTGAATAACTTGTTTTATAATAAGCTGTGTTTTAAAATAAGCTATTTTGAATAAGCTATTTTAGAAATAAGTTGTTTTGAATAAGTTGTTTTTTTAAAATAAGCTGTTTTAAAATAAGCTATTATGAATAAGTTGTTTTTATAATAAGCTGTTTTGGATAAGTTTTTTTTAAAATAAGTTGTTTTCATAAAACAAGTTGTTTTGAAAAAGCTGTTTTTTAAAATAAGTTTTTTTGTAAAAAATAAGTTTTTTTAAAATAAGCTGTTTTGAATAAGTTGTTTTGAAAATAGATATGGTTAACCAGTAGGAATTGGGTTTTGGTTATTTTTTCCCACGCTAACAGTTTCATTGGTTCTCTCCGAGAATTTTGAAGTATCAATCTTGTAGACAGAGGACAAAGTCAAATCGTCTTCTGTCTCTGAGCCTGTCCTGGATTGCCTCATCCTTTTGGGTGTTAAAGATATTTTCTCATCACCTTTTCTCTTGACTTCAGCAACAGTAGAACTTTTCTCTGGGGTTGATCATCTTTTTCTTTAGCTTCTGCTTTCTTCAACTTCTTGACAAGTGGTGATGTTGTGACTTTGGTAGACGCTTTTCTCTTTTTCTTTCTATTATCTGCAATTTCTGAGTCATCAGGAACTTCATCCAGATTGACCTCAACTTTCAGATCTTTAGTGGCTTGTGATACTATGTATGCTAAATCTTTGGAGTCTGGATCCTTGATGATTGAAGGAAAGTCTTTGATAAAAGGTCTGCAGTCTCTTTAGATGAAAAAACCAACTGATTTAACGATATATTTTGGTACAATGATCCCCATTTTTCCCAAAAGTTCTACTTATATTACTTGAGCCACTTTAAATTCTAGATCACTGAAACTCACACTTTACATCCTTTGAACTATTATGCTCTGATGAAGTAGTTTTGTGAGCAGTCTTAGATAAGGGATAATCTTTGTTTTCTTCTTTAAGTAATGAATCTATTAAAAATATAAAAATTATCATTTAAAAGTTCATGATTTATCATAAATAAATATAGAGCAAGCCTTTAAGACAACAAAAATAATTAATTAATGAGTTCCTAGATTAAAATATATATATTCGAAATAAACGGCAAAAATCAAAAAATCAAAGTGATCTTGTTAGATTAGTTTTTTTTCCTATACTATATGAACCAGATATAAGAGAAAGTTAGAAAATTGATTGTAATATAAATAAAGAGTAGTGAAAAAATGAATCCTTGCTATTATTAGACCTGAACCAACCTGACACATATCACCATCTCGTTGTTTTAGTAGTTTGGGCGGGATAGACCAACTAGAAACGACATATTCAAAATCTTAACTCGCCCCATAAATAAAACAGGCTAAATAGACAGACCAAATTGGCCTAACATGTTTTATCATCTCTATCCTCTTTTTTTTAATTTAAACAATAATATGTTTTGCCACGTGTATCAACTAACTCATATCCTATTCAATTTAATCGTCCAAGACTCCATGCTACGTCAGGTTCTGTTAATGAGGGTTAACAACATGGAGTAAATTTAGGAACAAAAAAGTTTAGGGGGGACATTATTGGATGAAAAATCTTAGATGAATTAAAAGTGAAATTCAATATATTTTTATTTTGAGGGATGAAAATATATTCAACCCAATTAACTATAATATATTCTTCCTGCTTGTTAGGTTTGCGTTAGAGAACTTCAAACATAAGTTGAACATATGAACACGAGTTCATTGATAAAACAAATGCCTAGTTGTCATCTTTTCAAATCGATCTTGACTTCAAACAAAGTTACATTCGAGGTTGAAAATTCTAGTTTTTTTTTTCTTTCCCGGTTACAAATGCTAAAAATCAAGAAAACAACGGAAAAACAAAAACAAAAGGAAAACAGAGAACTAAAGTCTCAAATAAAAAGTTCCAACAATACCATTCTGGAGGAGATACAAGAGATACGCTGGTGGAGAATAATGTTGAATGAGCTCATTATTTGACGAGACACCAAGTTTGGCCATAAAATATGCACAGTAATTTTCCATCCGGAGGATGTGGTTTATAGTTGCATAATCTTCTCCTTTAATCTCCCTCCAAATGAAATTGCGGATGGTTCAATCGATACTATCACAAATACTTTAATGGAGCCAAATAACCTACAAATGATGCAAGAATCATTCTTCGTGATTTATTTAGCCGCTTGTGTTTCGATAACTGTAGTTTCTACAACCATGAAAATCGATTGACAAATTATGTTAATTTATTTTTAAAGAAAAACAATTTTGCATAATCAATTCATGAAAGTGAATTGTGGAATGAAACACACATTTATTTTTATTTTTTCTAATTTACCAAATCAATTATTTCTTACAATATTGTTCAAAAAAATTATATTTCTTACAATAAATACATTATTCTATTGTCGCATCTCATTTTTCATTGATACGCGACACTTCTTCCCTTCCCTCACTCATTCACAGCGCAGCTCCTACCCACCACCGTCCGCCACCGTTCCTCCCCTTCTCTCGGTGAGTCACACTAAACCTCAACTCAATATTTCAACCCTTTTCCCTCTACGCACTTCATTTCTCTCACTTATACCTTCACTTCATCGATTCGCTTCAGTTACGACTCAATCGATGCATGTTTTCTTACTTTACTCTGATTATGCTCGCTTCTTACTTCTTCAAATCGTTTTGTTTTCTTTCAATTGAGTTTCCACTTATCGTAGTAGAAATCGTAGTTTTTACTGCTTCTAGGGTTTTCTTTTTACTGAAGATGATTTTTATTTTTATTTTTTGTAAATTTTTTAATTTGTGATTAATGTGATAGTTAATTAGTGATACATTTGTTAATTGAGATTTGGTGCTTTTGTTTATTGGGTTATTATTTATATTGTGTGCTTGTTGATGAGTTTGAATGTTGCTCA